>NC_051064.1:92161543-92498209 GCF_004664715.2 Peromyscus leucopus
TCGTGGTACTCTTCTTTCTATTAGTCAGGGCCTGAGATACGGAGAAGCCACGCTAGTTGCGCACCTAGCCAGGGTTCCTGCCACACATCCTCAGCTCTCCTCTGTAGTACCGGAGTCTTTTGCGTATCCTCCTTGAGCTGAAAGTACTCCAGGCTAAAGAGTCAGCAAGCCCGAGATGAAAGGGCTTGAGTTCTGGTTCTTACCTAATCCCTCCCCAGGCGACAAGAACCACCCTTGCGATGTAAACCCACATAGTCATACTCCACTGCCAGGTCACATTCACCTCCCAGGCTCCCCTTACTGTTCATTCCCCACAATGAGCAGAATTCCAAGACAGGACACTGGGCTCAAGACTGAGTTTGAAACACATCACTGGGAAAGTCTGCTCACACAACTTTCCTAGGAGCTCCTGCTGAGGGGTCACCCAGTGCCTAGCCTTCCTCTCCTCCAAAGGTCCCATTGTAGGCCATCCCAAGAGAAGAGAGCCATGGCTCATGCAGACCCAGGTCTTCCGCTGGCCAAAATGATCAGCTGACGACTGAGAAGCCCAAGAGTTCAGGTGCCCCGACTGGAACGAGCACCCAGGATTATTGAAAAAGTGTTCGAATCCCAACAAGAAGTTCAGACTACACCAAGCAGCACAGCCAGAGAGAGACAGCACATGAGCTGTGAGCACTGTGGCTCAGGGTCTGGGGCTTTTCCTGGAGAGGCAGGTAGGTGCAAGAGATGCTGTGGATACCTAGCAGGTGGCTTCTGGAACTTCCCAGTGCCTGTGGTCCCCTGGCACTTCATTCAGCTTCCAAGGCGGAGTCAGTTCCCCACCGCCCCTGCATGCCCCTTTCCCATTCTTGTTCTGTGTTTGGAGTTCTTGGGAGTTGAGAGACCTGGTGCTTTCCCTGCCCTCAGTCTTCTAAAAACCACCTGTGCAGGTGCTGCTGTTGTGCCTGAGGTCGGCCTCTTGGGAGCAGAGTGTCCGCGGGTCTGCCCTGGAGCCATGAAGTTGTCTGGGGAAGAGGAGAAGGCAGCTGAGCAGGGCGGACTGACTCCTGGGGTCCGGTGTCCTTGGGAGTGAAGAAGGGTGAGAGGCAGAGGAACACAGGCCCTCCCTCCGGGAAGACCGCTGGTGGGGTGAAGAAGGGCAAAGGAGGCACTGGGAACTCCTGAAAGCCTGCTGGGCAAACAGCGGGGTCAGGTTGGCCTGCACTGCTTCCCAGCAAACCTCCACCAATGTTACCAGGCTCCACCAACTGAAACAGCAGAGAAGCCCTCGGATCCTCAGGCCGGCAAGAGGAGCCCAAGGCCAATGCTTTGAGACATTGTCTCAGCTAAAGAGAGTAGAGATCTGACTAAACGTTTCAAGAGAGACTGAGAGAGAGATCGATAGAGCCAGGAAAGATAGAAAAAATATTTAAAAAAATAAAATAAAGTAAAATAAAATAAAATAAAGAGAGAAGCCGACAATCTCTAAAATCCTTAGACCTCAAGCGAAAGAATTTCTGAAAGTATGCTGAGAAGAAGAGGACATCATCATAATCCGGGTGGGGGAGGGCCGATGCAGGGCGGGTCCAGTCACGAGGAGGGTGTTCAAACTTGTGTTTCGGTTCCAGAGGGACAGTGGATCTGAGGAGTACCAGAGATTGGGTCACTTCAAGAAAGCACACTGAGGCAGAGCAAGGGGCTCTCTATCCGAGGACAGGAAATGCCATTGGGCTGAGTGTGTAGTTCAAGCAAAAGAAGGCAGAGAGCTGCCCAGCAGGAGCGCGATCCTCCTGCTTCAAGTCCCTCTGGGCTGAAGTCAGAGCTGGCTGGCTGGTTCGCGCACAATGGAGGAGCCAGGAGAGGTGCCCTCTTTGGGACCCTCTTCCTTTCTGGGCCGAGCGCTCCTCTTTCCCACCTCCACTTCCCGGCCCCCAGGTTCCCAGGTCCTGAGGGCAAGCAGGACGGCTCCCGCCTCCCAAACGCACCACTCGCGGGTAGTTTGAGCCCAGAGGAAACCATAAGCAAACAAAGTGGGGCGCCCTGGCTTGGAGCCTCCACATTTTGCCCGCAATGTGTCCTCTGTCCAAGCGAGTCCGTGTGCACTTCGGTTCCAGGCCTCCGTGGGGCATACCCGCAGAACGCAGGCAGGACGAGGCCGGCGATCGATCGCGCTCCCGTGAGGCGCTCGATTTCGCGCGAAGCCAGGAGCCCGGTCAGCCAGAGCCCAAACAATGCTGGAGCCTTCAGTGTGCACTATTAAAGTAGAAACCAAAACTCCCTGCGCAATGGGTCTGCCGTCTTGCTGTACGCGCCCGCCCCCTGTCGGCCTGCTCCCGAATCCTTACGCTCTGGCATGGTGCCTGTGCTCCTCCTCCTCCTGGGCGTGATGCTGGGCTGCAGCACAGCCTGCTCACTGGACAGGGGTGCATCTTGGAGCCTGCGCCTGCAGCGCGGGGAATCCGTCAGGTTGTTAGGGCAGCTGAAAAGCCTGCCGGGCCACCAGTGCCTGCGGGACAGAATGGATTTCAGATGTCCCTGGAAGCAAGGGCGGATCAGCCAAGGGGAGCAGAAAGAAGAAGATGCCACCTGTTGCCACTCCGAGATGCTCAGGCAGCTCCTCCAGCTCTTCGCGACAGAGGCCAGCAGAGATGCCTGGGCAGAGAGGCCGCTTGGGCAACTTGTCACTAGTCTGTTGAGTGGCCTGGAAGCGCTGGAGGGGAGAGCAGCGGAGCCAAGCCCATCCTGTGCACCTCCTTTGGCCATGGCCATCCGCACCTACTTTTGGGGGATCTCCCGCTATCTCCAGGCAAAGGGATACAGCCCTTGCTCCTGGGAGATCATCAGAGCGGAAATGCAAGTGGCCCTTAGGACATTCCCAGTGCCTGCAGAGAGAAGCCCCAAGAAGAGAAGAAGTTCCATGGAGGAATCCCCGCCGCTCAGGTGACAGCATGCTCAGGGCCTCAAGTCGGAACACACACACACACACACACACACACACACACACACACAGTCGCCTCCGGGACTTCATGAAAGGCGTCCGAATGGAAAACGAGGGCACGAGCATCCATTTCTTTGAAGCATCCCATCGTCCATCACGCTCTACCAATGGGAGACTTGAAGGGCCGGGTGTGTCATATCACATCTGTTTCCTAATAAAGCTATGATTCCAAATCTTCTCGATCGGTTTCCATTCCTCGTTGGGGTCGGGCACCAGCCACGGGTGGGAAAGATTTTTCCTGTGTCAGTATGGACTGAAGCTCAGCGGGTCCTGGCTTCCTTCTGTTAGCTAGGAACTCAAGAGTCTGGAGTCTGGAGGCAGAAGGCTGCCTCCTCTTTGCTCACTGAAAGGGCCCTAGAGAGAGGGATTGCAAAGCCCCTGGATGAATGCTGCCAGCATGGCCCTCTGGCAAGCCCTGGGCCTTGCTTGTGTCTGTGCAGTCCAAGACACGAGTCGCCGACTGTGTCCCTGGTGTTGGCAAGATGGGTGGCCATCTCTCTATTAGGAGAAAGGGTCCAGTGATTCACCTGGTGTGTGTGTGTGTGTGTGTGTGTGTGTGTGTGTGTGTTTGGTGGCGGGGATGCCTGGCCACCCATAGACAAGCTGAGCCAAAGGCCCCAGGAGGTGAGGTGGGGGAAGGCCCGATCATGTAAGTCCTTGCAGGGCACCACAGTGACCCAGACAGCACACTGGCCGGCCAGGCAGCCTTGCAGTCTTCCTGGACTCCTTCTCTCTAAAGTCAGGGCTGGGATACGTGGAGTCGGCAGGGCGCACTAGCCAGGTTCCTGCCACACTCCTCAGGCTCTCCTCTGAGTACCGAGTTCTTGGTTCTGCTGCTGATGCTCACTAAGAGCCACCGAGAAGTGAAGGCTGACTTCTGGTCTCCTATCCTCTGTCCCCAGCTGCCTACTCCACTGCCAGGCCACATTCACCTCCCAGGCTCCCCTTACTGTTCCATTCCCCACAATGAGCAGAATTCCAAGACAGGACACTGGGCTCAAGACTGAGTTTGAAACACATCACTGGGAAAGTCTGCTCACACAACTTTCCTAGGAGCTCCTGCTGAGGGGTCACCCAGTGCCTAGCCTTCCTCTCCTCCAAAGGTCCCATTGTAGGCCATCCCAAGAGAAGAGAGCCATGCCTCATGCAGACCCAGGTCTTCCCTGGCCGAAATGATCAGCTGACGACTGAGAAGCCCAAGAGTTCAGGTGCCCCCACTGGAACGAGCACCCAGGATTATTGGAAAAGTGTTCGAATCCCAACAAGAAGCTCAGACTACACCAAGCAGCACAGCCAGAGAGAGACAGCACATGAGCTGTGAGCACTGTGGCTCAGGGTCTGGGGCTTTTCCTGGAGAGGCAGGTAGGTGCAAGAGATGCTGTGGATACCTAGCAGGTGGCTTCTGGAACTTCCCAGTGCCTGTGGTCCCCTGGCACTTCATTCAGCTTCCAAGGCGGAGTCAGTTCCCCACCGCCCCTGCATGCCCCTTTCCCATTCTTGTTCCGTGTTTGGAGTTCTTGGGAGTTGAGAGACCCTGGTGCTTCCCCTGCTCTCAGTCTTCTAAAAACCACCTGTGCAGGTGCTGCTGTTGTGACTGAGTTCGGCCTCTTGGGAGCAGAGTGTCCGCGGGTCTGCCCTGGAGCCATGAAGTTGTCTGGGGAAGAGGAGAAGGCAGCTGAGCAGGGCGGACTGACTCCTGGGGTCCGGTGTCCTTGGGAGTGAAGAAGGGTGAGAGGCAGAGGAACACAGGCCCTCCCTCCGGGAAGACCGCTGGTGGGGTGAAGAAGGGCAAAGGAGCCACTGGGAACTCCTGAAAGCCTGCTGGGCAAACAGCGGGGTCAGCTTGGCCTGCACTGCTTCCCAGCAAACCTCCACCAATGTTACCAGGCTCCACCAACTGAAACAGCAGAGAAGCCCTCGGATCCTCAGGCCGGCAAGAGGAGCCCAAGGCCAATGCTTTGAGACCATTCAGCTAAAGAGAGTAGAGATCTGACTAAACGTTTCAAGAGAGACTGAGAGAGAGATCGATAGAGCCAGGAAAGATAGAAAAAATATTTAAAAAAATAAAATAAAATAACGTAAAATAAAATAAAATAAAGAGAGAAGCCGAAAATCTCTAAAACTCCTTAGACACCAAGCGAAAGAATTTCTGAAAGTATGCTGAGAAGAAGAGGACATCATCATAATCCGTGTGGGGGAGGGCCGATGCAGGGCGGGTCCAGTCACGAGGAGGGTGTTCAAACTTGTGTTCCGGTTCCAGAGGGACAGTGGATCTGAGGAGTACCAGAGATTGGGTCACTTCAAGAAAGCACACTGAGGCAGAGCAAGGGGCTCTCTATCCGAGGACAGGAAATGCCATTGGGCTGAGTGTGTAGTTCAAGCAAAAGAAGGCAGAGAGCTGCCCAGCAGGAGCGCGATCCTCCTGCTTCAAGTCCCTCTGGGCTGAAGTCAGCGCTGGCTGGCTGGTTCGCGCACAATGGAGGAGCCAGGAGCGGTGCCCTCTTTGGGACCCTCTTCCTTTCCGGGCCGAGCTCTCCTCTTTCCCACCTCCACTTCCCGGCCCCCCAGGTTCCCAGGTCCTGAGGGCAAGCAGGACGGCTCCCGCCTCCCAAACGCACCACTCGCGGGTAGTTTGAGCCCAGAGGAAACCATAACCAAACAAAGTGGGGCGCCCTGGCATTGGAGCCTCCACATTTTGCCCGCAATGTGTCCTCTGTCCAAGCGAGTCCGTGTGCACTTCGGTTCCAGGCCTCCGTGGGCCATACCCGCAGAACGCAGGCAGGACGAGGCCGGCGATCGATCGGGCTCCCGTGAGGCGCTCGATTTCGCGCGAAGCCAGGAGCCCGGTCAGCCAGAGCCCAAACAATGCTGGAGCCTTCAGTGTGCACTATTAAAGTAGAAACCAAAACTCCGTGCGCAATGGGTCTGCCGTCTTGCTGTACGCGCCCGCCCCCTGTCGGCCAGCTCCGAATCCTTACGCTCTGGCATGGTGCCTGTGCTCCTCCTCCTCCTGGGCGTGATGCTGGGCTGCAGCACAGCCTGCTCACTGGACAGGGGTGCATCTTGGAGCCTGCGCCTGCAGCGCGGGGAATCCGTCAGGTTGTTAGGGCAGCTGAAAAGCCTGCCGGGCCACCAGTGCCTGCGGGACAGAATGGATTTCAGATGTCCCTGGAAGCAAGGGCGGATCAGGCCAAAGGGAGCAGAAAGAAGAAGATGCCACCTGTTGCCACTCCGAGATGCTCAGGCAGCTCCTCCAGCTCTTCGCGACAGAGGCCAGCAGAGATGCCTGGGCAGAGAGGCCGCTTGGGCAACTTGTCACTAGTCTGTTGAGTGGCCTGGAAGCGCTGGAGGGGAGAGCCGCGGAGCCAAGCCCATCCTGTGCACCTCCTTTGGCCAAGGCCATCCGCACCTACTTTTGGGGGATCTCCCGCTATCTCCAGGCAAAGGGATACAGCCCTTGCTCCTGGGAGATCATCAGAGCGGAAATGCAAGTGGCCCTTAGGACATTCCCAGTTCCTGCAGAGAGAAGCCCCAAGAAGAGAAGAAGGTCCATGGAGGAATCCCTGCCGCTCAGGTGACAGCATGCTCAGGGCCTCAAGTCGGAACACACACACACACACACACAGTCGCCTCCGGGACTTCATGAAAGGCGTCCGAATGGAAAACGAGGGCAAGAGCATCCATTTCTTTGAAGCATCCCATCGTCCATCACGCTCTACCAATGGGAGACTTGAAGGGCCGGGTGTGTCATATCACATCTGTTTCCTAATAAAGCTATGATTCCAAATCTTCTGGATCGGTTTCCATTCCTGGTTGGGGTTCGGCACCAGCCACGGGTGGGAAAGATTTTTCCTGTGTCAGCATGGACTGAAGCTCAGCGGGTCCTGGCTTCCTTCTGTTAGCTAGGAACTCAAGAGTCTGGAGTCTGGAGGCAGAAGGCTGCCTCCTCTTTGCTCACTGAAAGGGCCCTAGAGAGAGGGGTTGCAAAGCCCCTGGATGAATGCTGCCAGCATGGCCCTCTGGCAAGCCCTGGGCCTTGCTTGTGTCTGTGCAGTCCAAGACACGAGTCGCCGACTGTGTCCCTGGTGTTGGCGAGATGGGTGGCCATCTCTCTATTTGGAGAAAGGGTTCAGTTATTCACCTGGGGTGGTGCACTGGGACCGGGTAAATAGACTGTCATAATACTCCAGGTGAAAAACAAGGACTCTGCCCTGTTCTGTCAGCCCGTTTCTGTTCTCACAGGACAGTAGTGCCTTGCGCTAATCAGCCCAAAGCGAGCCACTGGGTGACCAGAGGCAGGAGGAGTCAAGTGTAGGGACACCGAGGAGACCCTTCCTGGTCTCACTCTTATGTGACACTGCTGCTTGCCAGGGTGCTCAGACGTGCCTCTTGTGCTTTCCCTTCCCTTTGTCCTGTGGACACATACACACAGGTGCGGTAAATAGCAATATGGGCCTGGTTTGGAGATTGAGACTCACAGAAGATGTCAGCTATTCAACTGCACAGACTCTAGGTGACTTTCAAGAAGCACTGCAGTAGACAGACTCAGGCAGGGATCTAGGCTGTTGAGTGCAGGAGTGTGTGTGTGTGTGTGTGTGTGTGTGTGTGTGTGTGTGTGTGTGTGTTTGGTGGCAGGGACGCCTGGCCACCCATAGACAAGCTGAGCCAAAGGCCCCAGGAGGTGAGGTGGGGGAAGGCCCGATCATGTAAGTCCTTGCAGGGCACCACAGTGACCCAGACAGCACACTGGCCGACCAGGCAGCCTTGCAGTCTTCCTGGACTCCTTCTCTCTAAAGTCAGGGCTGGGATACGTGGAGCCGGCAGGGCTCACTAGCCAGGTTCCTGCCACACTCCTCAGGCTCTCCTCTGAGTACCGAGTTCTTCGTTCTGCTGCTGATGCTCACTAAGTGCCACCGAGAAGTGAAGGCTGACTTCTGGTCTCCTGTCCTCTGTCCCCAGCTGCCTACTCCACTGCCAGGCCACATTCAGCTCCCAGGCTCCCCTTACTGATCCATTCCCCACAATGAGCAGAATTCCAAGACAGGACACTGGGCTCAAGACTGAGTTTGAAACACATCACTGGGAAGTCTGCTCACACAACTTTCCTAGGAGCTCCTGCTGAGGGGTCACCCAGTGCCTAGCCTTCCTCTCGTCCATAGGTCCTATTGTAGGCCATCCCAAGGGAAGAGAGCCATGCCTCATGCAGACCCAGGTCTTCCCTGGCCAAAATGATCAGCTGACGACTGTGAACCCACTGAGAAGCCCAAGAGCTCAGGTGCCCCACAGGCCACCCCTGTCCCACTGGAAGGATCACCCCAAGATATTGAAAAATCAAGGAATCTCAACAAGAAGCTCAGAGTACACCAAGCAGAACAGCCTGAGAGAGGCCTCACATGAGCTGTGAGCACTGTGGCTCAGGGTCTGAGTGTTTTCCTGGAGAGGCAGGTAGGTGCAAGTGGTGCTGTGGATACCTAGCAGGTGTCTTCTGGAACTTCTTAAGGCCTTTTGGTCCCCTAGTACTTCATTCAACTTCCAAGACGGATTCAGTTCCCCCGTTGCCTGTCCCTTTCCCATTCTTTTTCTGTTTTTGGAGTTCCTGGGTGTTGATAGACCCTGGTGCTTTCCCTGCTCTCAGTCTTGTTGGAAACCACCTTTGCAGGTGCTGCTGTTGTGCCTGAGGTCACCGTCTTGTGATCAGAGTGTCTGCCTGTCGGCCCGGGAGCCATGAAGTTGCTTGGGAAGAAGAGAAGGCAGCTGGGTAGGGCTCCTCTCCCTCTAGTAGAACAGTTTCTTGTGCTCCTGACTTTCCTCTTGTTTGAATGGCTGCTGGGATAGCCAACTCTCTAAACTTTTGGCCCAGGAGTCTCAACTGCTGGGGTTGGGTGAGTCTCAGCTCTTGCCTGGAGACTGGACATCCCCCACAGTCTTTGGCTTGTCACAGGCAAGAATATGAAGCCTCTGGGATAGTGGAATGAATGGGCAAGTATAAGGTGATCTAAAGCCTCCATGTCCCTCTTTTAGGTGTGTGGTGCCTCTGTGCCCGATGCCTGAAGAACCCCTGTGCATTTGCTCTGAAGAAGAACATGCTGAGCTCTCTGCAGTAGAACAGCATGTGAGGATGCTTTGTCACAGAGGGTAGTGGCACCTTGAAGATCAGGAGAGGATTGCAAGCCGAAGGAAGAGACACTTTTGTGCCTTGGAAGGATTCCTGCTTGGTACCTATGTGCCCATCCCCCACTGCCCTGCTTTGACAGGGCTGTATGAAGTTAAGGTAGATTGTGTCCTCCTCCTCCTCACCTTGCTCCTCACTCCAGCCACCAGGGAAAAGTAGACTGGCAGTGAGAAATAGTTAAGACACCCTTGTCCTGCTTAACCAGCAGGCACACATTTTTCTTTTCAAGCTCCCTGACCCTGAAGATTTGAGACTTCAGAGTTTAGTTTAGCAAACAGCTTATACAAGAACCCAGAAGCCCTTGTCCTTGTCCTTCCTCTTGGCTCTGGTGCTGCCAGAGTCCAGTCCCACCCACCTGCTTTGCTCATTCTGGGACTAGAAACCTGCTGAACAGAGAGGCTTTGATGCCAATGTGAAACATGGAGAGCTTCCTCTCCTTCTGCTGCCTGAAAGCATGAAAGACTCTAGGTTGCTTCAGAACCATGAATCCCATGGCCAGCAGGCAGATAACTCTAGTGCAATCCCTGTTCTCTGGCATAGAGGATGTCAGTGTCTCTTCCTTGTCCTGGAAGGCAGTGCCCCTGGAGATGTTCTTCTCTGGCTTCCTTCATCAACCCTGTTTCCTGTCAGCCTGTGTGTTGCAATGTCTCTGCCCCATTTCCTTTGAATCCACCTGTCAGTGCAGGGACAGGTGCCCTCCAGGAACACTCCTTGGAGGGAAAAGAGTGGATATTGAGGCCCCAAAGACTCTGGAAAGCCTGATGGATAACTTTTGTTTTCCATTTTTCTGAACTGCTTCACGGCACACTTCAAGCAGAAACAGCATCGACACCAACTGAAGAAGGAAAGAAGGGCAGGGAATGTAACATGAGGCCTGAAGGTGAACTAAAGACACGGTTGAACTGGTTAACGTTTTTAAAAATAGCATGCCATTTGGTTACATAAAGCAATTGGCAAA
Source organism: Peromyscus leucopus (assembly GCF_004664715.2). Taxonomy (NCBI): domain Eukaryota; kingdom Metazoa; phylum Chordata; class Mammalia; order Rodentia; family Cricetidae; genus Peromyscus; species Peromyscus leucopus. Next base: position 92,171,651 of record NC_051064.1, read on the forward strand.
CACACACACACACACACACACACACACACACACACACACACACACACACAGGAAAATCATATGTACCTAGTGAAAGAATTACTCAAAGGAAGCCGAGAAAGAAGAGGACTCCATTGTAATCCAGGGAGGGAGAGAACTTGTCTTTAGTTCCAGAGGGACAGAGGACCTCACTAGTACCAGAGACAGGGACAGGTCGATGAAGCACTTTAAGACAGAGTAAGAGGATTTCTGCCAGGAAATGCCACTTCGGTGCATGTGGTGTTCAAGCATGGGAAGACAGTGATCTGCCCAACAGGAGCGCCATCCTCCTGGCTGGAGTCTGACTTGGCGCGGGTCAGTGCAGCTCTCATGCAGCTCCTGTGCAGGGGTGAGCCCCATCATGTGCCCTCTCTGGGACCCTGTTAATTCCAGAGCCCAGTTCTCATCTTCCCCACCCCCACTTCCCATTCCCCTCTAGTGTCTGAGAGCTGGAAGGCTAATGTGTCCCCAAACAAAGATTTGAACCCAAGGAAACCATTCCAAAGTACTGCTCCCTGGGATCTTAAACGGGACAGCCATTCAAAGGTCACTTGAGAGATTCTCTTTATGTAAATAATTAATGTGACTATAAATACTATGGGGAAAGCTAACACATTACAACAACACATGCCAGGAAATTGTTGGCAACCAAGATTATGCTCGAGCAACAAATAATCTATAGTAGCTCTGTTTTGTAAAACTGTGGTCCTTAATTCACCCATCCCTACATGTATTTCTGCTAATATTTTTGCTGTAATGTTAGTAGTTTTACTAATAACACTGATCAATTTCATAGGTTTACTGAACAAAATAAGTGTAATATGGGGCCTATTCCACATAAACCTTTATAAACAGTCCTTTAGCTTGGTGGAACGGTATCATACTGTTTCCTATCACAGGTGTGTTTCTTTTATCCACTCCCCAGCAGACAAAAGGTATTTGGATTCTGCAGTGATAAGCCGAGTGTTAACATGTAATACAAGCCGGGCAGCGGTGGCACACACCTGTAATCCCAGCACTAGGGAGGCAGAGGCAGGCGGGTCTCTGTGAGTTCAAGGCCAGCCTGGTCTACAGAGCTAGTCCAGGACAGGCTCTAAAGCTACAGAGAAGCCCTGTCTAAAAAAAAAAAAAACCATGTAATACAGTCAGTAAACACAACAGTATCATCTTGGGATCAGTCTTTGTTGGTTCCCCAAAGTCTCAGCTTGATGAATTAAAGCCTGATGTCTCCCCAAGTTACAAGCTTCCTTTTCCTCTTGGGATGTCTCCTTTGGATGACTTGTCATCTACTTTCAAGATGGTTCATTTGTTCAGTGGTCCCTGGATGTCCTGGTTGGATGCATCAGATCAGGAGCCATCTGGGACCTTGTTCATCTGGAAAAACAGAAGCACAACCTAGCCCAATGTTAACATCAAGACTTTTTCTTTGGTTAGATTCTAAATCTTTTCATTTAACATATACTTTAGGTTTTGTCTCCTTTAGGGCAAAACATTTTGGGGCAGCAAAAAAGCATTATCCTTTAAAGTGAAAATTTTTTTAAATTTGAGGTTACCATAGTTAATAATATGTGGGGATGTGGGGATTTAGGTGGGTGTAAAAAAAACCCTTATTTATTTATTTATTTATTTATTTATTTATTTATTTGTTTATTTATTTATTTATTTATTTACCTAGTAAGTACTTGATGATGTCATTCCACAATAGCTTGACCCCATAAATAGTAAGGGATTTCAGTAACATGACTACTATTAAAATTTCTCAAATCATTTGTTAGCATAAACATTATGGAGTATTTAGCTGTAATGAGAGTCCTAGAGAGGAAATGAATAAAGGACTATTTGACAAAGTTAAGTTCCAGATATGATGCCCTAGTATTTCTCTGGAGTTTCCAGGGTCCCGTGGCATGCCTGGGGCTGTGCTCTGCAGCTGACTAGTTAGGAAGAGGCATTGTATGAAACTGTAGTGCACTCTGAACATGGATTTCTGCACACCTGACAGCAGAGAAGGCCCCAGACACCAACAGATGTATTTCCAGGTGTCAAGCTGGTGTCCATTCACTAATAACTATGCACTAGAAGCTTAAAACATTATATAAAATAACATGTTCAACAGAGGATAGACCCTTGTGAGCCTCTTCTAACTTTCTCCCTTGCCAGAGTCTGATCTCTTATCAGACCAAAAGAAAGCACAAAACTAAGAAACAAACAAAACCTATTAAATCAACAGCGGTCATTAACCTTTAAAGATTTAAATGTGATGACTTTAACTTAAGACTTGGGGTCCTTTAAATTCAGGACAATTTTAATTGTGAGTATTTAAAAAAATTGCTGCTAGGTTACAGGGTATTCAGAAGTACCTGAGAAATAATGACAGAAAATCCTGATGTAGAAAACAGTAGGGTTTTCCCATGCAAGCATGAGACTATCTTCCTAGCTGATACTGTCAATGAAACAAAAATGGGAACGATATTAAAGCATAACAGTTCATGGAGGAAGAGCTTGTTGGAAGTCATTTTATTACATTCTGCCTACAGTTTGATGTAACATATTCTCAGGCTATACTAAAAATGATTTTAGGTGAAAACTTCAAAATAATCTAATTTTTACTGATTATATTTTTGGTTTAATTCTCTTTTGGCCTCAAAGGGAATTTGAAAAACATGCAATTATGTTTGCATTCTTGGGTAACCATATGATCCAGAAGAAAGGTTTTAAAATTTTTCTTCATTCCAATTTACTACTATTTTTCTTTCCAATCCACCCAAAGGCTATATATATTGTTATTCTTAAATTTTTTGTTATGTTTCACAAAAATACAAATTTTGGAAATAAAGTTTTAGTAATCACAAATCTAAACAAGTCTGGGTAGTCTGGGTTTTCAGTGCCTGATAGGCCTGGAATGAGAAAAAAAAATCTTTACTTTTTTAATTTAAAGAACAAGATAGATGTTTTTATTTTTTGCTAAGGCTGTAAGTATGATACTGGATGGATGCATAACTCGGCCAGGCATCAGCAGGGAAAGAAAGCACCTGTACTCTCAATTACAAACAACTCATACAGTTGGCTATCAACATCATCAGAGATCTGAGGAGAAATTAGATCAGGAAGCATAATCTAAATGGCCTCTGTATCAATCATTAAACATTTTAAATGCCATGTTCTGCAGATGTCTGGGAATTTTGAGGACCACCTACTAAACATACCTGATTTTAAATACACTTTACTTATTTGTTTTAGGGTTAACCTTGACAGCATATAGAGGCTAAATTAAGCTTGTGTTTGTAAATAAATACATTTGTACTTAGCCTGACTTACAATCATAATTTTGAGCCATTAAAAAGTTTGATCATTTATAAGGTGATTAACCATTAGCTTGAATGTCTTAATTATCTTTAACAGTTTACAACAAGTTAGTAGCTTTTTATAAGATTGTGATTTTACCATTTTATCCCTGTTAAGTTAAGCCTTAAGAATTTGAATTAAAGATCCCTTAGCATCAAAATAAAACTTTCAACCAAATGTACAATATAGTTCAAAGGTAGTGCTGTCTTGATGGCTATGTTTTTGTTTTTCTTCTTTGTATGCCTATGAATGTATAATGAATTGCTACAAACATGAGCTTTTCCATACCCATTCATCTTTAAAACTATCTATCTACACTTTGCCTGTTTTTTGTTTGTTTGTTTAAGTTGGCAAACTTACAGTGAATTATTGTTGGATCCACCCAACAGTAACCTGGAGCAGGTCACGTAGAAGGTGCCTCATGAAGCAGAGAAATCAGCTTACTAAGGTTAATTCTTCCTCTCATAGCTCAACATCTAATGTGTCAGACTCTTTCCACCCTACTGAGTCTGCTTCCATTTTGACTTTTCTAAGCTGAGCGTTCTGAGCCTCAATTGCCTGGTTTGGGTTTGATATAGCTAATGTCTATCAACTGAACTTTTAAAGGAAATTTCCTATTTTTGTTCTTTCAGGAGATGTAGACTGATAATGCCTTGGGATGGGGAAACATCTGGAGAAAAGTAGAACACATGTGGTTCTCAGTGATCCCTTTGCCTTAGAACCCAGGATGCATTCCAATGTTGTGAGTTTCACATCTGCCTAAGATAGGCATCACATGTGCATTTTGCTTTTCTCCTTCTGCCTTCCTGCCTGTTCATACAAAGCTGCTTTCTGTTTTGTTCTGGTTTCTTCTCCATGATTTCCTAAAGAGCAGAATGCCACAAAGAAAAAGTTAAACCACAAGCCAAGCTTGTGCAAAACATCTGCCAGAGAGCTCTGTTAAAGTCTGGTTTGTGTAGTTAAATGCCACATTTAAAGGAAACAGGCAGGATGTAGTGTTCCCAGGTCATGAGAAACTTAGGGAGGAGCTGTGATCAAGAGTGACAAGGGCAGAAATCAAGATTTCAGAGCACGTTTCTGATCCTACCTCTGTCTTCAGCAATAGAGTCTTCTTTTTAGATAAGGGTCTTCAGACAGGACCCTATCATTGAAGACACTTTGCTGTTAGACATAGAAATATCAATCTTAAACTGACAGGGAGACTCTATCACTCCTGGTTGTCTTTCACAGTGCTAGTGGATGCTATGCAGGCCACTGGGGGAGAAAAGACATCAATTGTCTTACCAAATGCTGGAGTGTAAATGCTGCAATACTGTCCTGTCACACAAATGTCCCACTGATCCAATAGTGTCATGACTGTTGCAGGGATAACCAACAACTTTCTGATTGCATTGAGGATTCCTCCACAGGAGTGATATACCTGGTATTGTAAATCTGGTTAAAAATCCCTGACTACAAAGGCCAAAAAGGGAATCTACTGTTGTCATTTTTTCTAAATGGTCATGGTCTCAAACTGTCTTCTAAATATTTATGTTTATACCCATATATACATCCTGTTCTCAGGCTTGGTTAGAGAAGCTTCTTCTTCTTCTTCTTCTTCTTCTTCTTCTTCTTCTTCTTCTTCTTCTTCTTCTTCTTCTTCTTCTTCTTCTTCTTCTTCTTCTTCTTCTGTTTTGTTTTCAGTAGGAGTTAATGCTAAGACTCATAACTGTCCAAGGTGCTGAGTATGAAACAGTGTGATTACTTTGCCATCTAATTGACAACTATATGAACCTTCTTCCCCAAGGCTCAGGGAACATAGTAGGAAAGGAAACAGAAAAAAAATGTCAGGGCTGGAGGATGTGTAAGAGTGCTGTAAGATGCTGTCTCCTGGCCATGAAGTGGCTGTTGTACACAAGAACTCATAGCAGATGTGGTTACCTGCTCAAGACCTGCACAACAACAGATGAGTTAAAAATTCCAGCACGGACAACAGAGGGGCTACCAAGGCCCCCCCCTTGCTGATGATCTATTAGTAGCTTATGGTTGCTGTGGAAGGGAAAGTCACCTACCATTTGGGGTGAGTCTTGTGGTAGGTTGTTCATGCCACAGTGGATGGATCCACACCCATGCATATATGGGCAGCAATAATTGGACTCATAGGGTGATTAATAATAGTAATAATAATGTAGCTGGAGGGCTTCTCTCCAGGTTCCCCAAGCCCCGCAGTCCCACAATCCACTTATAAAATAATCACTCAGACGCTTATATCACTTATAAACTGTATGGCCGTGGCAGGCTTTTTGCTAACTGTTCTTTTATCTTAAATTAACCCATTTCTATAAATCTATACCTTGCCACGTGGCTGGTGGCTTACCAGAGTCTCTACATGCTGCTTCTCCTGGCGGTGGCTGCAGTCTCTCTCCCCCAGCCTTCTGCTTCCCAGCATTCTCCTCTCTCCTTGTCCCACCTACCTCCTGCCTGGTCATTGGCCATCAGTGTTTTATTTACATAGAGTGATATCCACAGCACTTCCCCTTTCTTCTTTTTTTAAAAAGGAAGGTTTTAACTTTAACATGGTAAAATTACATATAACAAAACAATTACCGAGCAAGAATTATAGTTACAATATTAAAGAAGATGTCTTATCTATCTTATATTTGTGAGTTTAAGGTTTTATAGCTAACTTATCTTTTATCATAACTGAGGAAATTACGACTATCTAGTCTTCAACCACATCAAAGACCTGAGAAGGAACATAATGGTACCTGAGAAATGGTAGATGGATGCAAGCAACTTTCGGGAATCTTGCAAGAGTAGACCAAGACAGCTGGCAGCCTGGACAACAACAATTCCACGTGGACAATAATAATATCATTAAGCTGACAAACATCATCCATAGATCAGCTTTGAACTACAAGGTGCTCAGAGCAAATTTGAGATGACTAGCTGAGATGATCCAGTCTCAAAGACTACTTGAATAAGGACTTGAGATAAACCCTGAACTTTGGCATTATACACAGACTGGATAATGAAGGATATAGTTACCTCTCCTAGAATTTGACAATTAACCTAAAATTTTTCTTTCAGGATAAAGAAAACTTCGCCCATACCCAGCAGGAAGCAATTTTAAGAATACGACGCCCACATTCCCAAAGAGGTGGTGTGGGGCGGGTGGTTTTTTGGTCTTTTTAATGGGTTTTGGGTCTGGGATAATTTTCAGTATTTAGGGGGTTGGTTACAAGTTATTGTCAAGGGTTAGGAAAAAGGCTAAGCAAAGGAGATTAGATTTAAGGTTCTTGTTTAAAAAAAAAAGAAAGAAAGAAAAAGAAAGAAAGAAAAGAAAAAGACAATTACTAATTTTAAATACTTTACATTGGATTGGATTGTTTTATATTGTATACAAATTTGAAATTGATATTGTTAGAAAATGCTATATGTATATTTCTAATTGTATTTATTCCATCCATTTAACAATGTAATGCAAATTTCTGATCCTTGAATGTTATTATTATCAACTATTAGGATATAAAGAAATGAAAGCTAGTAGTTAGACATTATCATAGAACTTGTAGTCATATTAGATATGTTTTAAAAATTGAGCAGAGATGTTTTAGACAGGTTATCTTCAAACCCTTCAGAGATCTACAGAATATGGCATTTAAAATGTTTTAATAACTTAGAAAATTTTTCTTTTTTGAGACATGTTGGCTCCTGGCAGTACCGATCTACTTTAGAGAAAATATGGGCATTGAAGAAACTGCATATGGAGTCAACTTTAATTGTGGCAAAAGTTAGCCACTGGACAACAAAGTATCCTCGAATCAACAGGACAAAATGGACAGACAGATCACGAAACAAGGGACTACTGATTCTTGCCAAAACAAGTGTGGTTATGGCTTTATCAAAAGGCATCTTCTGAGCCAGGACAATATGGCCCCATCCCTGAAGTGGCCTTCGCATCCGGAAAAGGTACAATGCCCTTTTCTTCGAAGGCAGCTTAACAGGCAGAGGGCTGATGGATTCTGTTGTACAATGGAACAGCAGCTGAAAGCTCATGCCTCACCAAAGTAGACTGGCATTTAATAGAGGGATGTGGAGAAGAAGGGGATGCTGAGATGAAGCCATATATACACAGCCAAGAAGAATGGACAGCTGAATTTAAAAACTGTCAACAATTTCCAGAATTTAAAATCCTGAATCATGACAGGACACTAGTGGAATTCAGGTGTTTCTGGTACGTGGACTGCTCTCACCCAATGTGAGGTTGAACTGTTGACCTTGTGTACATCCTACTTCACAAATGAGTCTGTCAGATACACTAAGCCTATAGGCTGAAGATGATGCCCCAACACTGCGGAGAAACCTCAGGTGACTGCCCAGGCAGCTGGCTGTTTCTGTCAACTCACAAAATTTTTTGGAAGTTGCTTGCATGCACTTCCTGTTTTTATTTTTGTTAGCTAATATTATTCCCTTCTTGGGTCTCTGAGGGAGTTGAAGATTAGTTAGTTATGGTTGAAGATTAGTTAGTTATAGTTGAAAATTAATTAGGATAGAAAGTGCATTAGATACATCTTGGATTTACCAAAATAGGATAGATAATGGAATTATTTTCTCTGATTTGTCAAATACCTGTTTAGGTATTTATCTTGTATATATTGTATATAGTTATTGTACTTTTGTATATAGTTTTTCTTTTGTTAGTTATAACCTTTTGCTTTTTTTCTTTTTATTAAAATAGAAAAGGGGAAATGTGGTGGTAATCTAATTGTACTGAAATATTATTTTGATTGTATGATAATAAATAAAGTTGTCCGGGGGTCAGAGCTATTAGAGCCATAGCAAGAGTGTGGCGGTGGTGGCACACGCCTTTAATCCCATAGATATCTGTGTGTTCAGGGTCAGAGCTATTAGAGCCATAGCAAGAGTGTGGCGGTGGTGGCACACGCCTTTAATCTCATAAGATCTCTGTGTGTTCAGGGATACAGTCAGCATTGGAGACATATGCCTTTAAGACCTAGGGGGCTGTACATTCAGACAGTGACGAGGCAGTCATGTGTTTGGGTTTACAACCAATGAGAAGGCAGAACGACATACTATAAAAAACGAACCGACAGGAAGTAGCTCTCTTTTCGCGAAGCTGGGACAGCAGGAGGAAGGGTGAGATTTTAGCTCTGAGCTCTGACCTCTCGGCTTTCTCTTTTACATTGTTTCTGTGTTTCTTATTTAATAAGACGGTTGGTTACATCAATATAATAATAACAATAATAATGAGGACATGAGGTTGGGAGAGAGATATGGAGCACAAGGGGGATTTAGAGGAGGTAATGGGGATGAATATAAGCAAGATTGAATATATGTATGTAATTTTCAAAGAATAAATAAAAACTTTAAAAAAAAGAAATCTCACTATAGCATGGGGATTTCTCTTCATGCTGAAGAAACCATTTGGCAATCCTAATGGTTATGACATATTAACATTTTAAAAGATGTTCGTAAAGATATGCATCACAATATTGAAGTCTTTTATACATCTTAGTTGCCACTTGCAAAACATACCTTTTTTTTTCCTAAAGAAGAAAACACTTATTAAGGAATAATATCTTAGTTACTGTTCTATTGCTGTGAAGTGCCCCTCCTGTAGGGCTACAACGGGTTCTCAATCACCCTAAGGAGGGAATGTAGGGACAGGAGATACAAAGGAAAATACACCAAGTCTAGATTCTGATCAAGGTGCAACTTTATTTCTTCCAGAAAGGTTTAAATAGTTCCTGCAGGGTGGGGGGAGCAAGAAGCCATCATCTGCATAAGGTGGGGCAAGCTAACAGGATGTTTGTATAGGATGTTTACAGGGTGAAAGGGTCAAGGGCTCTGACTCAATGTCCTGTTGCTAGGCAACTTGACTGTAAGATGATCTAGTTCCCTGTCTTATTAGGGGAGAGGGGGTCTGTATTTTTCCACTAACTAGAGATTCTGTCCTTGTCCCTGATAGTGAAGAGATATCATGACCAAAGCAGCTTATAAAAGAAAAAAAAAAGATTGGGGAACATGGTGGCATGTAGACAGGCATGGCACAGGAGCAATAGCTGAGAATTTACCTCAGATCCATAAGTTGGAGGCAGAGCAAAAGAGATTTTTGAAATCTCAAAGCCCGCCCCTAGTATCATATGCCCTCCAACAAGACTAAACCTACTAATCCTTCCTAAACAGTTCAGCCAACTAGGCACCAAGCATTCAAATATATGAGCCTATGGGGAGCATTTTCATTGACACCATCACAAATAGTTCTGGCAAGACTGAAGAACAGAGAGTAAGTAAGCTTACTCATGTTCTGTCAGGAAGTAGCAGATTGGAAGCATGTAGGAGGAGAGCCTATGTCTCTTGCAGAAGTGACATGTATGTGCTCTCCCCTAGCTTCTTATGACACAGGCACACTGACTCTTTCTGCCACTATTTTCTGGAAACATACTTTCACTGTGAAGTCACAAGCATTTTCCCTCTAGAAGTCCCTTTTTATTCTGTTCATTCACCACTCATTAACCTGCTCTTCATATTCAAATGACTGTTTTATCTTGGGGTGTCTGCCCTCAGTTTCTCTCTCCTAAAGAAAACAGAGCCACACATTAAAAGCAAGGGTGAGTGGAAGTTCTGGGTTTGTAGAAATCCCTGCATGAGAGATTCTTTTTGTTTTCCCTGCTGATGAGTAATTCTTAAAATTACTAAGCACCCTTGTTAAGATTATGTAACCATAGCTGAGCTGAAAGGAAATGAAAAGCAATTTAATGATTCTATGTGACCAACACTGACTCTTGGTCAGTAGAGAAGAAGCCAGGCGAGACTGGAGACAGGTTTTCTTCTGTTTGCTTAGACTTTGCCTTGTCTCAGGTAAGAAAACAAAACAAAACAAAAACAAAAAACAAAACAAACAAAAACTTTACTAGAAGAAACTTATCCTAGGAGTGGGACGATCCTCTTTCCATTGTCTTTCCATCTTGGAAAAAGAAATTCTCAGTAATTCAAGTCCTCATGTTCTCCTTGGGCAAGAGACAGCTTTGTGTGGACAAAAGTGTCAGAAGTGTCCTTTGTCTCCATTCTGCTCAGAAGGCAGGAGGAGAAATTGACATATTAACCCCTCTGGGTTTTGCAGGTCTCAGGTGGGGAGGGAAGACCTGCCCTTCGGGATATGATATTACAAGGGAAGCCTCCTGTTTCCTGTGCATTGCAAGGTGCTAAACAGAGGTTGTTTTCATCCCTGCTTTGTAGAAGTTCCCTTCGCTTGACCTTATAATCCAGGGAGCATTTTACCACTTTGAAAGAATGCAGTGCCAATCTCACTAGGTCCTTAGAGAAAACACAGATGTAGGTAAAGCAGCATTAGAGAGTATAATAGCCTGCTGACATCTGTAGACTGCAGAACTCACAGGCACCAACGTGATCTGCAGCACATTGTAACTAAGGAGTTAATGTGACTGCTGAGGAGGACGGGGGCTTTCACTTCCATTGGGTCCAGCCTGATCTCTGCCTGTGGTCACAGGATAACTTGTGTATTGCTCCAGCCCTGCTGGTGGGTCAGTGCTGTGGTTTACATGGTGGGGACTTTGTCTCTGGCCTTCTCTCTTTCCACCACTTGTAAATGTCAGGGCTCAGGGTGACAGAGACGGATGTGTTTTTAACTCAATTTCATTTTAGTTGATGCTCTAAACCACGATAATTGTCCATCTCTATGCAGTACTGTGTGACAATTCATACATGTGCACACGCTGTAAAGTTTTATGGAGTTTAAACATATGAATCTCCTCAAATGATATTTTTTTCATAGGGAAACATTATAAACCCTTTCTTGGAGTTTTAAAAATGGACAGTCCATGTTGGTCATCTGTAGGTAAATAACATGCAATAGCACACATTGTCCTCTCTTTCCTGTTCCAACTTAACATTCCCTATCAGTCCCTGTCTCCCACAGTGTCTCCCAGTTTTTGATAAACCTACCACCTTTGCAATTATGTAACATCTTTTCTATATGACACCTTCTATTTTTAGCTTCTGCTTGTATTTTCAAATCAAATACATTACTTTCAAAAGTTCTATGAATATTTCCGTACTGCCACAGTTCCCTGGGAATCTCTGTAAATGTATCATATTGTGTCTCATAAGGCAAAGTTATTGATTTGTTATGCATTCATAAAATCATGAAATTGAAAAACTGTACTAGTTGATTGGATGTGGTGAGGAATGATATTGACCTGCCTGCTCACCAGCATCCCTCAGCAGGGCCAGACTTTAATCCTTTACTCTAATTCTGCTAAGAAGCATCTGTTCTACATAACAAGGAGCCCAGAACTACATGGAGCAATGATTCAGTGAAAACACAGATCTTGGAGGAAGGTCACACACAAAGTCAGATGAGGTTAACCACCATTCTGAACTTCACAACCAGTATTCAGAACCAGTGACTGAGGTTGTGGTTTGACTTTTCCTATTTTCTGAGTCCCCAGATGCAGTAGTCAAGATCCAAAGAGAGATCTCTGTACACAAGTCAAGTCCCCAGTGAAGCAGCTGAAGATATAGGAGTCCCTCTTTCCCCTCTCCAGCTACCTCTGCGTTCCAACTGTGCTTGCAGACTCCACAGAGTAGTGGACATTCATTTGCACAGAAAACCAAAGTGTCCTCTAGAAAGTAGAAGGAGATGAAGTAAGTAGCAGCAGCCCGAGAATGGGGAAGGAAGTAGAGCTGCTTAAACATTTCTAGAACATTCTAAAGGTCAGAGCAATGCCAATGGGCTATGTGGAGTCAATTGCTTAAACACTTTCAACTTTAAAAAGGAGACGACTTCAGAGGCTTCTTCGAGCACAGTGCTGTTCCAGGGAGAAGACACCAAGAGTCAGTGTCCCCAGCAGGGGTGACTCAGACCACAGCAGCCTGTGGACTATTTGAAAGGAACTATTAAGCTTATTCTAACACCCTTTGTAAATATGCCTTTTCCCCCCCTAAAACACAGCATGGCATCACAGTGTAGAGAAACATATTCATGGAGCCTAGACAGGCCAGGAAAACTCTTGGGTTCCATCCACAATTCAGCTTCTTTAAAATACAAATGCTGTGACAACAATGTGCACACACCTAGGGTCATAGGTCCAGCAAGAAGCTGCTCAGGTCCTTCCCAAGCAGGACATACACAATGGAAAGTCACAGTTGCTATTGGCAGCCAAGATTTGTGATGCTCATTTACTGAACTTGCTTAGTTGAAAAGATCACTTGGCTTGATCAGTTCTCATTTCTTCCCTCTGCTTGATGCATTCTGCCCTGAATAGGCATATTTAAATGTGGCATCATTCCTAAGAATTGGATTCCACGCAACAAAGAACATGAAACTTTTATAAACGAACTAGAATCATCTGTCATTAATGTGAGTGGCTTAAGGTTAATTATGGAGAGTTGTGACAGTTAATTGTTGATGGTAGAGTCTTTAAAAATATGAATGAAAAATGTCTTTCTGTTCATTTATCCACTCATCCATCATTTATTTTAATCAGGGTCCCATGTTGACCATGTGGAACTCAAAATCTCTATGTAGCAGAGGATGGCCTTGAACTTCTGATCCTCATACCTCTCCCTTCAGAGGACTGCTATTATAGGCTTTCGTCACCACACTCAGCTTTATGTACTGTTACTTACTGGACCCATGGGTTCATGTATGTAGGTGAAGACTCTACCAAGTAAGTTGTACCCAAGCCCCCCATTCTTTCTTAATCTTCTTCACTAATGCCAAGGATGGAGCCCAGGACCTCATGTAGAGTGTGGAATTGCTCTTCCACTGAGCCAAAGCTCCCAGTCCAAATCTTTCTTCTTCTTTCTTTCTTTCATTCTTTTTTCTTTCTTTCATTCTTATTTATTTCTAGTACTAGGGGCTCAAATGAGGGTCTCACACATGCTAGCCAAATGCTCTCCCATTGAGCTATATCCCCGTGCCATTTGTCATTTTTAATGTTTTAAGGCAGGGTCTTGCAAAGTTGCACAAGCCAGATATGAACCTGCAATTGTCTTGCCCAACCCTTGTGAGCTGCTGATCAGGTCAAGCCTGTCTTCTCTTTTAGAGGAAGGAAACTTCACTCAAGTGGAACCCACCAAAGAACCATCATGAGCTCCACTCGCCATGACTCCCTATGAAGCAGACTCATCACTGACAGCCTCAAGGCACCATCACAGCTCCTCAGGCATCTATCACATCCCAGTGACAGCACTGTGTGGCCCAAGCACGTTGACCCTTGCTACATGTGAGCTTTGATCATGTCATCTTTAACCATGAGAGAAGCTCCATGTGACACAGTCTATGTGCGCCGTCTGTATTTGTCAGAGTGAGAAGAGGGCAGCACTTGAGACATGACAGTCTTGTTACAGATTTGTTAAATGTCTGTAAAGCCAGAATGACTGCCTACAAACCTGGAGAAACTCACAACACAAAGACAGAAGTCTGGGGTTATATATTTATTTTGATGCCAGTTGTAAACAGAGATCAACACTTGCAAGCATTCTCAGTACTGAGGCTGAGAGCAGACCTAAAGTCAGAGTCCTCCTTGGCTAACTCCACTGCTTCCATAGAACATGCACAGTGTCTTTCATTGTGTTGTTTGAATACAGATGGACCCCATAGGTCCACAAACTTAGATGCACAGAGAGTAGCACTATATGAAAGGATTAGGAGGTATGGTCTTGTTGGAGGAAATGTGTCATTGGGAGCTGGCTTTGAGGTTTCAAGAGTGCAAGCCAGAGCCATTGTATCTCTCTTCTTACTTCCTGTGGATCCAGTCGGAGAATTCTTAGCTCCTTCTCTAGCACCATGTCTGCCTGCTTCCTGCTGTGAAAATGGACTAAACCTCTGAAACTGTAAGCCAGCCCTAATTAAATACTTTCTGTTAGAGTTGCTGTGGTCATGGTATCTCTTTACAGCAATAGAACATTGACTAAGACATCCATCTTAGTCATACAAGGGTTTTAGGCACTGATGACACTTTGATTGGGTGAAATGAGAAAGATGAAACAAGATCCTTCACGTGTTTCTGTCTGCACACAACAAGAATTACAGCTTTGTGGGAGGCCTGAAAAAGAGTTACCATCCTTTGCGATAAGAAGAGTGAACAGGTTTGCCCTACAGAGGGTTTGCTGTGGACTCAGCAAGCCCTGAAGGAGAAGAGCCAGAGTGCACCTGACTCTGCATCTTTGTGGAATTCCTTAGGTGTGATCAAATCATAGGAGTAGGCTCCCAGAAGTCAGATGTGTTGATATTTGATTTAACACATATTAGGAGGAGATATAACTGAATTTCAGAATCATTTTCAAATATGAGGAAAATTAATTTCCTAATGACCTTTTAAAAATATTTTGCTACATTTTGTACAAACAGGAAGTAAGCCAGTTTAATCCACTTACAACTCATCTCCTGGTGCCCTAGAAAACCACAAACAGCAATGTCCTAGTACTGAAAACAGACCTCGGATCTTCTGTTATCCTGGCTGTTGACTTTACAGCCTCCATCTTAGGGAAAGGACCACCATCTCAGACCACCTGCTGTACTCAGTTCCATGAAGGACCTCAGGAATGTGCCATGACAACTCGAACGGATACAGAGCAGTATCCTCCTGCAGACATCCTGTCTGCGGTTTATGGCCCTTGAAGATACCTGGATAATCCTGCTGAGCAGTCCAGATAATCCTATTCAGTGGATTGTGGTTCCCTGCCAAAAGTCTAACCCAATGGTTTCAAATGTGGTTTTGTGCCCAAAGTCTAGACCAATGGCTTAAAAAAAATCACCTTGCCCCATATCCCTTCTACCCAATCCCAAGTTGCCAATTCCCGCTTGTGGTTTTTCCCTATAAAAATTCTCTATACCTGGGCTCATGGCCGCGGCTGCATTTCCTTCCATCTGCCGTGTGGTGGCCCAGGTTGAACCTGAATGAAAGGACCCTTAAGTGCTTGCATCGGAAACTGGCTCCTTGGTGGTCTCTGGGGGTTTCATGGCGAAACGGGTACAACAGTCTCAGCTCTGCTGATTTCACATTATGGGTTTTCCTGTGTTCAGACTTCTAATGTGTGTTCCTATTCGTTGTTTCATTTAAGGACTCTTGCAGACAAACCTTATCTCAACACTAGGATTCAACCTTAGGGCTTTGGTCTAACCCTACATACAGATTTTTCTCTCGAACCAGTCATCTAAACAAGTATCATTCAAATAGTTTGACAGAGAGGATTGAATGAATATTCTCAAAGATCTTACAAGAGTGTATGGTCCATAATTATACTCTTCCATGGACTACTTCACATAATGGAGTCCAATTTTCACCTCACTGTATTACTTGGTACCCAGGTTTGCTCCATTGGATTTTAGTCATTTATTCTTTCCTCTTTGAAATACAAAGTTCACTTTTTTTAGCTTTATGGCAACTGAAGTTCCAACATGTACATTTAGGCTACAAAACCACTATGGAGTTTTGTTTTCTAGAGAAATAGAAAAAAGAAATACAAAACAAATGAAAATTATAGTGGAAAATATTCTATTCCCTAGTCTTTATTTTAATTCCTGCTTCATCATGAGGTAGTATGTAACAAAAGATAACTTCCATCTTTAAGCTACCACAATGTTTTTTAAAGGTAGAAAAATTGGAATTACGAAGTTGCCACAATTGAAATGTGAAAGACTACGTCTTGCTGATAGACAAGCCTGTCTGTTTTAGCTGCATGTGAGATGGTGGTGGTGGTGGGGATGGGATGTCAATAACATCAAGCTGCTAGATAAAAACACCTAGAACATTAGTTGATGAAGAGTCAGATGCAAATGAAGCTCACCATCAATGTACAGTACAATACAGTACATCAATGTATCCTGTACTGCCATCACAGAATTTTCAAGCATAGCAAGTATTCAATTTTTAAGTAAAATTATTGATGATAAAAATAGTAATTAGAAAATCCAGAGGCATTTTTAAAAATGCTATTATGACAATTTGGAAAATTTTCTCATCTATGCAGCAAAAACCAAACAAGCTAATTTGCTGTTATCATCTGAGATTTTTTTTTTTTTGAGGGGGCAGCCTGGTATCTTGGAACATGAGTCACTGTTGAAAATAAAGGCCTTTCACACAAATTAAAAACTCTCTGTGATTCTGTATGCTGGGAACCTAAGTCAACAGTACCTCTAGTGTAAGAGTTCTGAAGTCATAGGACAGTGTTGGTGCTCTCTGGGTGGGAGGTGGGAGGAGGGATGCTGAGGACCTTTGTCACTGTACATCAGAAGGTGTTAGTAGATGGGACAGACTCTGTGTGAGTCACATGGTGAGGGGAAAGCAGCGTTACCTTAGGATTAGAATCATCATACTCAGACACAACTAGAAGGAACCCACATTCAAGGTGATTACAGCTGGGAGAACATTAGACCTATGTACAAAAAAACAAAACAAAACAAAAAACAAAAACAAGTAGACAGAGAGTAAAATGTCTATGTTAATCATAACCTTGAGAGACCAATGAGACACAACTCCATGCATGCAAGACTTTTTTCCTGGAGGAGAAAAACTTCAGAGAAGTAATGAGTCACCTTCAAAACGAAACCCAGCTACCCTCTGCTCCAGATGCTAAAAATGTCTTTGCCATGAATGGTTCAGCAAGTCACTGGATAGCTGCAGAAACCCACAGAGTGGAAGGGGCATCACTCTGCATGCAAAGGGAGGGTGGAAAATGGAGGTGCAGACTGTGGTTAAAGGCCTGTACCTACATCAGACCAGTATTTAAATAGGCAAAAAGTCTACATATTTGCAGATGCGTGTATAAGTGCGTGATTACATACATATACACACTTCTGAATACAGACCAAACTATCTTTGGAATGATGATTTCCGTTTGGAATGGAATATCTGGTTGACTGGGAGCATTCACTTTCATTACAAAATGATTATTCTAGGCTTGTGCTCTCAGGTCACATGGAGGACATGCAAATAAAAATAAGGAAGTAAACTGTAGAGAAATGTTCAGAAATGAGAATTGTGTCTGCTGCATAAAAGCCATGTGTGTACAGGCTGTCTTCACAGAAACCAGAGTCTAAGATTCACCCAACCTCTGCTCAGCCAGGCCAGGAGCACCCTCATTTCCCCCACGGCCGTCCTGCTCCCCCTCCTGGCCTCCCTGGTGATGTGCAGCTGTGTCCTGTTGGATCTCTGGGCTGTGAGCAGCCTCAGAGCTCTCCCAAGCTTAGCAGGAAGACTTTTGTGCTCCTGGGCCAACTGAGAAGTCTCCCCTTCCTCTTGCAGGAGTGACAGAAGAGACTTCCAATTTCCAAGGAAGATGGTGGATGGCATCCAGTTCCAGAGGGTCTAGGCCATGTCTTTCCTCCAGCTGAGGCTCCAGCAGATGCCATCCTCCAAGTCTTCCCCACAGAGAGCTCCTCTGACAGCAGCCCTCCTGGACAAACTCCATGCTGAATTAATTACTTCAGCAACTGGAAGACCTGGTTGGGGAGGTGATGGGAAGGGGAAGGTATGACCTACAAATGCCTTTGAGATAATTCAGGGAATCCATCTCTGCCTGAAAGAAAACAAATACAGTGACTGTGCCTGGGAGATTGTCGGGTGGAAATCACTCTTTTGATTTCCTTCTCTGGAAGAAGAATGTTGCAAAGATAGACCTGAGGTCTTCTGGGAACCATTCTTCTTGGGTACTCTGACACCTCAGACTGGACATCTATCTGTGTTATTCCAAGTGGCTCCTATTTATATTTTGGTCATATTTGATTTATATGAATTTAGGAAATACTTTAATAATGTTAAACACACACATACAAGACATATATTCAGTAATTTCTTAGAGATTATTTACTGATCTTCTATTTATTTATTCATCTATAATCAATTTGTTTATTTCCACAACTTTTTCATGTGTTGTGTTTTAAGATTTAAGTATTTCCATGTAATAGCAAATGTATTGTCACATTTCGCAACATATATAAAAACTTACTTTTTTATATTACTTAGCATTTTGTTTTATTTAATTCAGATAGTTAAAAACTTCTTATATTATGATTTATTGAAAGCAAAATCAATACTTGTTCTGTGAACCAAAATAAGAAAGCATGCTGAGACTTACTACTGTTACACATGTGAATTAAATATGCAGATGTTTGGGGGTTGACGTCAAGAAATAAAGGTGGAAAAGCAAATGGGTCTTGCTGTTTGGACTTCTCGGTGTTAAGGGAAAGAGACAAAAATGTATTCATGTTCTTTCAGTTGTCACAAATGATATAGAGAGAAGTAAATGTGGTGATATATTGTGTACCCTAATAAACTTGTCTGAGGATCAGAGCACAGAGCCAGCCACTAGATTAGACATAGAGGCCAGACAGTAGTGACACACATCTTCAATCCTATCACTCGGGAGGCAGAGATCTGCCTGAATCTCTATGAGTTCAAGGCCACACTGGAAACAGAGTCAGGCATTGGAGGCACACACCTTTAATCCCAGTACTGGGGAGCACACACGCCTTTAATCCCAGGAAGTGATGGCAGGGTGGAGAAAGGTATATAAGGCCTGAGGAAACAGGAACTAAAGTAGTTCAGCTGAGACCCTTTCGGTTGAAGACTCAGAGGATTGTATTCAGAGGTTTCATGGAGTTGGTGAGGTAATAGGTGGTGGCTGTGGCCTGCTCTGTTTCTCTGATCTTTCAGCTTTTACCCAGTATCTGGCTCTGTTTTTTTTTTTTTTTTTTTAAATAAGAACATTTAACATTTGAAGAACAAGTAAGGGAGCCCTGTGGTCCCACAGCAGATGGTGTAGGTATAAATAATGCTGAAAGTGATTTAAATAGCCAACTGGATTTCCTTTGTGAGTTTCTTTGGAGAAAATAAAGTGTACCTCCAAAAATGAAAAATACATACCTGATAAAAATTCCTGGAAAATAACTGCAAAGCAATATTTAAATGCAACACCATAAGATATAGGAGAATACACAAACATGGAAGACAAAATCAGGGACGCAATACCCAGAGTGAGTAAAGTATTTGTTGAAGAAATGAAGATTATGAAAAAGACTAAAATAGAAATACTGCAATTAAAGAACTTCATGAGCCAAATAGAGCCCAGGCAAGGGCCTTAGGAACAGATGAGTCAAAGAAAGAATACAGAAGAATTTCTAACCTGAACTGATAAGGGAGACTATTACCTGAACAAATATCTAAATTATGTATATTCCAGAAGATCAAGAGAAAAGTGAAAAAGGCAAGTCAATGAACATTTCCTTCATGTTTGAAACAATATGGACATCTAAGTTCATTCATGATTTCCAACCCCCCTGAATAGATTTGAACAAAAAGGAATTAAAAATAAAACAGTCAGAGAAGCATTGAGGCATTTAAGGAAAACCCATTAGACAATGGCAGACTTCTCAACAACATCCTTACAGGCCAGGCCCTCCTAACACCTAAACACCCTACTAACTAGGAATACTATGCCCTGTGCTGGCTAGATTTATGTCAACTTGACAAAATCTGTAGTCATCTGAGAGGAAGAAATCTCGACTGAGAAAAATTCCTTCATAAGATCAGGCCATGGGCCAGCCTGTAGAGCATTTTCTTAATTATTGATTGAGGGTGGGAGTGTTCAGCCCATTGTGGGTGGGTCCATACCTTGGCTGGTGGTCTTGGATTCTATAAGAAAGCAGATTGAGTGGGTCATGGGGAGCAAGCCAGTGAGCAGCACCCCTCCATGGCCTCTGCATCAGCTCCTACCTCTATGTTCCTGTCTTGCTTGAGTTCCTGACCTGACTTTCTTCAGTGATGGACTACAATGTGGAAGTGTGAGCCCAATAAACCCTTGCCTTCCCAACTGCTGTTTGGTCATGGTGTTTCATCACAGCAATAGAAACCTTAACTAAGCTAGCACTCAGAAATGGAAAAATAAAATTTCCTAAGACAAACATGAGCTAACATTGACATTAAATCAGTATTAAAACAAATTTGTTTTCTTTTGTTTATCTGGGACAGGGTCTTTCTAATATATAGCCCTGGCTGTCCTGTGACTTGTTATGTAAACCAGGTTGGCTTCTAACTCACAGAAAGAGATCATCCCAACTGCTGGGATTAAAGGTCTGCACCACCACCCTGACCCTAAAGTAAGTTCTTAATGGTTTTATCCATCTGGAAGTGGAAGGGTAATGGCTACCATCATGAAAACACAAAGGAGTAAAAATTATTGGTCAAGAGATACACAAATGAAAAAGAAAAAAAAATATTTATCACTTTAGAAAACCACAAATCACAACTATAAGTTCTAAGAATGATGAAAAGGAAGACATGGTGTGTAGGACAACCAGGAACCAATCATTAGCTTTGTCTGCTTTTGTGAACCACGGTCCTACAAATAATCATGTTCAGGTAATGCCGTTTGTTGAGACAAGTCAGCAACTCATAAAGGACCTGGCTACTCTGTCTAAAAGATCCACTCAGCCTGGTAGAAAGGAGAAGATTGCCATGGCCACAGCATTAGAGTTTTCTATCATGGTATTCATTGGCTTCCTTGTGAAACAGATCCACTTCCCAATAAATAGCATTAATTTAATGCGGTGGTTGAATACTTTTGCATCTTGGGAACTAGTGAACAAGTGATGGTGTGAGAAGCGTGTGAAGTAAAAATTTGCCTGTATGTTTTGTGCCTTTCTTTTCTTTCTGATGTGGGATGACCTTCTATATGCTGCAAATAGGTGTTGCTTTTATTGGTTGATAAATAAAGCTGCTTTGGCCTATGACAAGGGAGAATATAGCTAGGTAGGAAAGCCAATCTGAATGCAGGGAGAAAGAAGGGTGGGGTTGAGGGAGTTGCCAGCAGCCACCAGAGAGAAAGATGCCAGAGCGTCACTGGTAAGCCACAGGTCACATGGCAATACACAGATGAACAGAAATTAATACACATATTAATAGAATAGCCTCTGGCTACACCTTTCCTCCTTCTAAGATGTTTTCTATTTTTAAAATTAAAATAATTTTGTAAAAACAAAATTTTCCATTAAAACATATTTGAAATGTAAGAGTAAATGCTCACTTATGAATAACAACCTTCAAAACAAATGTATTAAGTCCTCCAGGTAGAAGGTACAGAGTTGACTGGATGAATTAAACATCAAACCTGGTGTTGTCAAGGTGGCTCAGCTGGTGAAATGTTTGCCACGCAACCATTAGTAACCATGTTTGACATCAACTATTAGCAAATCTGGGCACTGTAGGTCCCTGATGGCAATCCCAGTCCCAGGTCACTGCAGATCCTGGTGATTTCCTGACCAGGCTGTCTAGCCAACATGGCAAGCCCCTCAAGGAGAAAGCTGGAAAAAAGGAGAGTGGATGTGTATAAGGAAGCTGTCTGATGCCAACGTTCATATATACGTGTATAAACTGCGTGTGATCCTCTGATGCTACCTGCCTTTCAGTTAACTGCTGATGAACTAGACAGATCAAGATGGTAGCCCCCAGATGGTAACATTTCTACTTCACAGGCATTCTAGCATCTCCCTAGATGATTTACCTTTGATGGAGGTGACAGAGGAATGGTGTCTGGGCTGTTTGGACTCTCGTGTAAGGATTTCCATCTACCAGGGAGTGTTAATAGCTCCATTACCACAGCTGGTCACCTCTGTATTATTCTGCCCAAGATGGCGTCATGTTGTGTCCTGAAGAGAAAGCATCCACACAACAAGGGGCCAGCCTCACTTCAAGGAGCCAGCCAACGAACAGGCTAGATTTGCGTACATAGTCTACACCCCATCGCTCTATCCTCTCTTTTTATCTTCTCTCTCCTTCCCTCCCTACTCTTCCTTGCTTTATTTTCTTCTGCAGAAGAACAAAGGCTGACCTGGCTTGCTGCAGGATCTTCAGCCTCTTCAGAGCTGGGATACATCGTGAGACTGCGTATCTTCCTCTCTTTGCAGTTGAACCTCAGCCAACACTGCCTCATCTCCCTCCTTTACCACCACTGTTATGTTATGAAATTCCAACCAGAAGGACTCAGGCTGGCACCTGGAGAAACGTAAACCAAGCTCCTGCTTGGTAAAGGTCCAGCAGTCCCCAGCAGTTTTTTACAGCTTTGACGGGTTAGGCAACAGTGTGAACGTCTGAGGGTGCTTTCATGCCCAACCAAAGGATTGTTTTTAAAAACACAGTTAGATAGATGTTTGCAGGAACAAGCAGTTGCAGGTAGTAATGAAAACATCCAAACATTTGAAGATAGCAATGGCATTCTTTTCTTAGCAAACAGGGTCTGCAGTGTGACCTTCAACCACATAGCTGTGATCATCATTCCGTAAGGCTGTTTCTTGCTTTGTCGTCTGAAGGTAAGGGGCAAGGGTTTAACTTTAACTTATTTCCTCTTTTACTTAATCCTACAGTTTCTAGGTAAGGATTGCTACAGAGCAGTAATGTGATTTTTGTTAGGTGTGTATATAAAGAATGCGTGCTATACATATACATATACATATACATATACATATACTCATACACATACATATACATTTCCCCCACACTATGATGCTCTCTTCTGTATATATTTCCTTCACCTTTTTTTCTGTCAACTCAATACTAGTCAGCAGTATTTTTTGTGTGTTTTTCGTTGTTGCTGTTGCTGCTTTCATTTCCTTTCCATTGCTGTCTAAAGTAATTAGTGTGTGTGCACACTATTATCAGTGCCCCTTTGCATCCTACAACTATCCACACTTAAGAGGTGGGTAAGCTTTGATTTTACTATTAACTTATTCTCGCTGTGGTCCTACCCTTTGATATTGGTTGTTTTTTCAGACAATATTCTCACTGCGGAGAGCACTAGGGATCTGTCCCTGGGCCCCAACTGTAAGAACGTGCTTGTTAGGATCTAGCTGAAGCTTTGCAGAGGCTCCTCTCACAGTCGTCACTGGGACGTTGTGAAGCCCACGCTGCTAGCAGACTTGCCCAAGTCACTTCTCCCCTGGGGAGTGAGTCTACACCAGAACGCTGCATCCTGTTCCCCACTCCCTTCATTGCCTCCCGTGTGGAAATCAGAGAGCCCGGCTGCAGCCTCCTGCTATGAATCTCTCCTAATCCTAAAAGGACATGAGAAGAGGCTCCTTGTTTTGCCTACTGGGCCCCCATTACCTTTAGAGACCCCGTTATGATGTCTTCTGTGTTGGGGTCTCACTCTAGTTTGCTTCTGTGTTGCTGTGATAAAACTTTGGCCAAAACAACTTAGGGGATGGCGGCTATTCCATTATACATGGAAGTCAGGGAAGGACTCAGGAAGGGAATCTGGAGACAGAAACTGAGCCAGAATTCATGGAGGAACGTTGCTTACTGGTTTGCTCAGCTTCCTCTTTTAATACAACCTAAGACTAAATGTCCAAGGAGTGGCACCACCCATAGTGATATGGGCCCTCCCGAATCAAGAAAATGCTCCATAGCCATGTCCACTGTGGCCAATCTGATGGAGGTTGGCCAACAATACCTCAGGTTCTGTTTTCCCAGGTGACGCGAGTTTGTGAGTTTGTGCCAAGTTGACAAAAACTTACCAGCACAGACTGGAAATCTCCTTGAACTTCTGGCATGCTGTTGTCCATCTATCTGTCCATCTATGTCTTCCAATAAACTCTTTAGTCCTCGGTAGCCTCAGTGTCCTCTTGAACTACCTGCATCACATCCCAACCTAACACAAACAGCTTGTGTGAAAGAAGACAACACTGTCTTCCCATAACAACCCAGAGCGAACACTCGATTCCAAGAGAATAATAGTGGTATAAAATAAATGAGTAAATGAATAAATTTAAAACAAATAACAAATAAACAATCTTACTAGCACCAGACCACAGTGTAACTCAGGCCCCAGTACCTGCAGCCTATCTCCTCTTCCCAGCCCTGATGGATCCTGCTGACAGTATCTAGGAATTTCTGGCTAACAGGTTTCCATTTGCCCAGGTGTCTCCCTTGGGGGGAAATTAATTTGCAGGCACATCAAAGAGGTACTGGTGGACACACATCCTGCTAGCCACCCACTTGCCAGCTGCCTTGCTGGGGGAGGCAGAGAGCTTAGCTTCTGCTGTGAAACCTCCCCCTTCCGCAGAGAGCTATCTCGGTACAGACTCCATCACATGGGCCTGATTCCACCTCAGACCACATCCTTTCCCATGCTTTCTGTCTCTGGTGTTGGGGCATGCCTTCTTCTTAGAGCCCAAGCCACGCTATTGTCTGCTTGTACATGTGTCTATGACATTAATAACCCTTCTAATAAACTTCTGACTCCCAACAACTCATCCCAGTGCCCACCCAAAACACCATACCCAGCATGATGGAGTCTTGAAAATCAAAGCAAAAGAGAAACAACGAAGTTGGGTTGACCCCGGCCTTTGTCATCTCAGCTGCTGTTCTACCAAGTCCACGCCACAGCCTCTCTTTCGTGGTAAACCCTACAGCTGTTTCAGTTCTCACTTTCCTTCATGATCAGCCTGCACCTCAGCTGTCTCCGAAGTATCAACTTTGCATACCCGACCTTTTTATTTCTGTCCAAAGATTCTTCGAGTGGTGCTACTGAGATGATTGAGTTAATATTTCAAATTATTTTAGATCGGTGGATGGGCATATTTAGCTTACAATCATTTTCTCCATTTTCATTTTTAGAAATATCATCACTGTTTCCCACTTAGGAATAGATTGTTGTGGGGTCTTCTAATTCCCGTTCTCCAAATTCTGGGCTTCTTTGCAGGGCAGTGTTTTCACTGCCCATGAGTAACTCGGTGGAATCCTCAGATGAGGCATTATCCTGCCTGACTGGGTTAGTGTTCTGGTGACCTGGGTCAGGTTGTCAGTGTCCTGTGTGTTGGTTGGTTTGACCTCTTCCTCCCCTCACCGAAACTGATTGTATCTGGCTCAAACTAAAGATCATCACCCAGAGGGTCTTCCAGGCTGAGGGCCGGTCACTGAGTCCGAGGCAGCTTGTAGCTAGAGTATTCCTGTGTCCCAGCCTGCCAGCAGTCAGGACAAATCTCTCCCACTTGTGTCCCCCAAGTAAACACACAGAGACTTATATTACTTATAAACATGGCAGGCCTCTTGCTATCTGTTCTTATATCTTAAATTAACCCATTTCTCTAAATCTATACCTTGCTACGTTGCTCGTGGCTTACTGGTATCTAGCATCATGCTTCTCCTCGTGGTGGCTGGCAGCGTCTCTCTGACTCAGCCTTCTTCCACCCAGCATTCTCCTCTCTCCTTGTCTCACCTACACTATCCTTGCCTAGCTACTGGCCAATCAGCGTTTTATTTATCAATCAGTCATAGCAACATATATTCACAGCATACAGGACATCCACAGCAGCAGCTCTCTGTGTTCTTCTCAGAAACAGCCATCTTTGAGCTTCACAGATCTCAACATTCCTCTCTCCGACTCCTCCCCCCCACAGCTCTGGCTTTTGATAATGCTTTGCCCTTTTTTTTTCCAGAGGAAAGCTGCTTCCTTTTTTCATTTTCATGATATTTGGACTTAAATTTGTTTTCTCTTTGCCCACAACCTACTGGAGTTTTTCTTTCTATGAAAGTCAAAATAAAAAATTCCATCTTGAAAAGTATAAAGAAAAATGACCCAACCCTTTGCCTCTCAAGCACTCCATTTAACACAGGGAATGATGTGACATGCCTAACCAAAGCACCACTATGTGAAAATAACCCACAAAATATATTGTGTTACTGTTATTTACATTTAAAATGAAAAAAAAAAAAAACATGAATGAAGGAAAGAATCATTCTTGCTTTCATTCATTCAATCATTCATTCATGATTTTTTTTTCCATGTTAGTCTGGGTGTCCTTTAGTGTTAGAATGAGTCACAGACAAATAAACCAAAGAGAATCAATTATCTTTAATTGATGAACAACTGAAGGCCACTAGTTTCTCTACTATAAACTTAAGTTTTAAAAAGGAATGTTTTGAAACTTCTTGGAACTTTTTTCCCAGTATTTTAATTTACTTACCAATCTTAGTCAAGCACAAACTAGCTAGAGTCAAGTTAAATCGAGTGATTTTTCAACCAAATAACCTCCAAGCTTACTAAGCACAAGAACTGACTGCGTGAGGACAAGAGATCTTAAAATCCTTTTTGTGTGTGTGATGCCGACTGTATCTTATCCTACGCCAATCTACTGTTGTAATATAAACTTCTATATGAGAGACACTGTCACCTACGTGACCAGCTCACAAACTAAAGTGATGGAATTGTTCAATCATTAACTAAAAGAATCTAACCACAAAAGTGATATGTAGAAGAGTAAAAAAATGGCTACTGAATGTAGAAATTGTAAAGCAGGGGTTGTCCCTTTACCTACTCAGACAAAGCAAATGTTTGCTGTCACCTTCTGAAGGCTGTTGACATCTTTAACAGCCAGGGTCCTGTCAAAGGCGAAGAGATGGTTACCACGAGTCCGAGCTCCTCCAGGCAAGCATTATAGGGTCAGAGGCAAAGATCTAGAGAGTACCATTTCCCCAACAAAGCAACACGTCCCTTTCAGGAAAGCTGGGAGAATTGCTAGATGTGAGAAACACCTTGGGGAGTGGATTTTGGTGGAGCCGAGGTCACTGGAGAAGTAGAATCCCCACGGCCACAAGCATCTGGAAAGGATGTGGGTTGGTGCCAGGATTTTTGGGGCAGGAGGGGGAGCATCGTGGACCTCAGTAAGAAAATGGTGCGCAGAGGGTGATGTACTAATCCCAACCTTGTAGCCTCCTTGAACCACAGCCACATGGCCCTGAATGAATGCGGTGAAGGAGAGAACTACCAGAGAAGTCCATTCACCAGCAGCCAGCAGGCTCTGCTGTGAACGAGACAGTGGACAAAAGTTTCATCCTACGAAGTTTACTTTGACACAGATAGTGTGTTAAATCCCTGCACATTTGGGAGGCCGAGGCGAGAGGATCCCTGCAAGTCCTAGGCCAACTGCAGCCTCTGAGTGAGATATTGATTTAAAAAACAAAACAACAAAGCCGGGTGGTGGTGGCTCAGCCTTTAATCCCAGCACTCGGGAGGCAGAGCCAGGCGGATCTCTCTGAGTTCGAGGCCAGCCTGGGCTACCAAGTGAGTTCCAGGAAAGGCGCAAAGCTACACAGAGAAACCCTGTCTCGAAAAACCAACCAACCAACCAAACAAAAAAAAAACAAACACAAACAAAAAACAAAACAAAAAACAACAAAACGGCCACCCAACAACAGTATAAATCTCTAAACAAATACAGGAACCCATAAGGTGAGAATTTCTAGGTCCAAGTGGAGGTGAGAATAAGGACCCCAAAGCTTTTCACAGGACAAGACACATGTGGAATAAAAGTGATGCAGTGTGTGAAAGTGTGCTTGTGATCACACACACACACACACACACACACACACACACACCTGGCCTCAAGCTCAGTGTACTTCTCATTGATAGATAAGTGTCTATTTGAATTGACATAGCTGAAATTTACTGGAAATATTAACTTTAATAACACAATCCTGAATGGATGTCATTGTCTTAGCCCATGGGGGAAAAATCACAAATGAAAGCAAAGTTTAGAGAAATGTTCAGAAAATGCAAATTGTGTGTCCCCCGTTTAAGAGCCATGCACGCACAGGCTGCCTTTACAAAGAATCCAAAGCCTCTCCTCCCCCCAACACCTATCTCCTGCCACTCAACCAGCGTCCTTTTCCCCACGGCCCTCTTGCTCCCTCTCCTGGCCGCCCTGGTGATGTGCAGCTATGCCTTGTCGGCTTTCTTAGTTGTGACTTATCTCAGAACTCTGGCATGCTTAGCAGGAAGACATTTGTGCTCCTGGACCAAATGAGAATTTCCCCTTTCTAGTGTCTGAAGGACAGAAGGGACTTCCGATCCCCTCAAACATGAGTGACAGCCAGATTCAGAAGTCTCACGATGGAAGGATGAAACCAACTCCTGCAAACTGCCTTCTGACTGCCGTGTGTGTCCTGATACATGTGTCCACACTCTTGCATACATAAACAGATAAACCAGACAAAAATTGAGAATTAAGGGTGGGGGTCCTGGAGGAGAAAGGACGTTAATGTCTCCTGCATGTTATTTCCCTGCCTTTTCCATATGTACTCTGTTGTGAGTTCTCTACAAGCGGAGCCGTCTCAGCAAACTAAAGTGTCCATCTGCTGATTGTTACAGGCCGCTCCGCTTGTTGGAAAATGCCGGTCTCAGGCTGCACCTGCGAGGAAGCCTGGGACAAGACCTGGAAAGAGGGAAACACGCCATTCCTCTGCCAGAGTGATCTGCGTGGCGCGCACGTCCCGGCGTGGGGCTCTCCCACCGTATGGACAAATACACAACCACTGGTCCTGGCGTCACACGCGTGCCTCTCCTCTCCACCAGCTCTCCTCTCGATTGAATCCACTTATTCCCCTACCGCAGTTTCCCTGCCTCCAGGTCCAGCCCATCTGCGCAGGTGTTTCATTCCCTGTGATTCTGACTTCGACTTTCTATGAAGAGTGAAAAGACACAGTTTCGCGGGACCGCGGTGAGCAGTGTGAGCTTATTTGTGCCTGTGTGCATGCGGAGGGATAGTCTGGGGGCAGGAGGAATGACCCGCTTCAGTGACGTCATCGAAGCTGAAAGTGAAGGGAAACCGTGCGGCGGCTGAGCGGCTTAGCGAGCGGCGCGTGGGAGAGCGCCCCCTGCTGGCTCCTCTTACCCACACCCGAGGAAGCAGCCAAGGCAACAGTCAGTTGGCTCCAAAAGACACAAGAGGTCCTTTCTTAACAAAAACTGACCCGGTGCCGAATATCACTATTCTCTGTATTATATTGCTACAGAAAAGATCAAGTCTCCAGCTTCAGTCTTCTTTGGGCAGTGAGCAGCTGTAAGGAGCACGGAAAAGAATGGGGTTTTGTGCCTCCTGCCTGCGTTGAGGTCACACCTCCTGACATCACCCCTTATCCACGCTGTGGGACAGACCCCGGAGGAACTCAGGGCAGAGGGGGCCAAGGGGTGGCTGCAAAGGGAAGTCTCTTGTCTGACTGAGTAAATAAATTCTTCTTAAATATCATATCCCATCTGATTTTCACATGCTAAAATAGACCCCTTGCTATGGCATACTGGCAGCGCTTCCATATAGTTAAGTAGAAATTGCAGACGCATTTTAAGAATTATCAGACAATTCTAATATTGCAGAATGATAGCCAGTGATGCCTTTTCATTGATGTGTGTGGGTGTTGGTGGAATTTGGGAAGTTGAACCGTAGTATGCATAGTTTGGGTTTTGAAATTATTTAACCAAGATTTGGGAGATTGGAACATATATAAATATTATGTATGATATGCAAGTTCTTTATGTATATCATAAAGAATTTTATGTATATTAGGTCTTCTAGTAGGTACTTTATGTATATTATGTATATTAGTTCTAATGTACAACTTCTTTATGTGTATTAAGTTTTCTTAAGTTATGCTGTAAAAGTTAAATATACACGTGTATTATCTACAATACTTAAGAAGTAAATTTGAATGGTACATATGTTGCTGTTAGAAGGGTTCAGAAGCATCTATGTATCATATCTAATGCATATATGTTATATATTTATGTGTTGGTTAGTTTTTGTCAACTTGACACAGCCGAGAGTTACCTGGGAAGAGGCAACCTCAACTGAGGGATTGGCTTCCATCAGACTACCCTGTGGGCATGTCTGTCAAGCATTTTCTTAATTGCTAAATTATGTAGGAGGGCTCAGACTACCATGGGCAGTGCCACCCTAGAAAAGTGGGCCTGAGCTATATAAAAAATGTAGTTAAATGTGAACCTGGGAGCAAACCAGTGAGCAGCATTCCTCTGTGGTGATGGCCTCTGCTTCAGTTCCTGCCTCCATGTTCCTGCCTTGAGTTCCTGCCTTAGTTTCCCTCAGTGATCGTCTGTAATTAAACCAAAGAAACCCTTCCTTCCTCCAAATTGCTCTTGGTCTGTGTTTCATCACAGTCACAGAGAAGTAAATTAGAATAGTTTACATAGAATAGTATCTTTTACATCACTCCTTGAATGGAGGATCATAATATTTGAAAGGTATAACAGAACATAATATATTCACACAACTTGTGTGTATACGCACATACATACATATGAAATATACATGTAGATATAATCTTACTGACTTTTGGCTCCAGTTTACATTTCCCATGTGAAAAGGTTTTCCTAGCAGGTTCTGTATTGTCACATTGACCCGCACATCTCTGTAACCCTCTCACTCACAATCCTCAGAAGTTCAACTGAAGTACAGGAAAAGCTGGAGCGGCAGTCCGTGCACAGCACCTCCTCCTGGCACAGGTTCTGCTCTGGTTCTGGAGTTTACCCACCTCGCTCACACGCCATCAGCGAAGAAAGAAGGTGAGGAGAGACTTGGGCCTTTGTCATGGAGTGCTGTGACAGATGACGACAGCTGCATGTGACCCTGGTCACAGCTAGCTCTTCTCCATGTGATAACACCTGTGCCAACTGGCAAGGCCACAAACCGGACTTGACAGGCACAGAAAAATAGATGGCAGAGTTGCAGCTCTGACTCTTATCTATACACAACACACACACACAAACATACACACACATACACACACACACACACACATACACACACACACACACACACACACATACACACACACACACACACAAGCTCACTGCATTGTGCTTTGTACTTTGAAATTTGAGTTCATCCAGGGGCGGACTATACCAGGTGCTTGCTACACATTTGCTCAGTAAGTGAAAGGGAGTTAAAGAGCCAGAAGCATGTCAGAACTTGAAACTTAAAGTGGGCAAGTTCAGTTGCATGTGGTAGCCTACACCTTCAGTCCCACCACTCAGGAGGAAGGTGGAGGCAGATGGATCTCTGAGAGTTGGAGGCCAGTCTTACCTACATAGCCAAGTTCAAGGCTAGCCAGGGCTACAGACGAGAGAGAGAGAGAGAGAGAGAAAAAAAAAAAAAAAAAGAGAGAGAGAGAGAAGAGAGAGAGAGAGAGAGAGAGAGAGAGAGAGAGAGAGAGAGAGAAACTTGACAAACTTAGATATAGTGGGTATTAAATCATGGCCTGCCACCAAGATGCTGGTCACTCTCAGAGAACAGATCTCACAGCATGAAGAAATTAGGCATTGCTCCCCTGCAGTTATCTCTTGGACAGAGCACTAAGAATCCATCTTTGTTGTGTCTAAGGGTGACTAATTTGGGAACCTGGCTCCTCCATGCGCTTTGTCATGTATGCTCGTTGGATAAACTAGCACGGCATAAAATGTTTCAAACATCCCCTGAAAGGACATAAAAGTCAGACATTTTCCTTTGTGGGGGATTTCTCTGGAGGATCCTCTGGGCTTCCCTCTCCCTTCTGTCCTCCACCCTCTCACAACCCCTCCCCCATCATTCTTCTCATTATCTCTCTTCTTCTTACTATTATACTTTAAGTGATCCCTTTCAATGAAGCTCTCCCCTTCCCCCTTAAGCTTCCATTATGCTTGTATCTGACACATAATATAATATAATAATAAATAAAAAAAACGCATGAACAATAATATAATATAATATAATATAATATAATATAATATAATATAATATATTGTTACTTCCTAATGTTTTCCCATGTCGATGCCTGGTCATGGTCTTTGGGCCCTTCCTAATAAACCCCACCACTGAAGGGCAATTACATATTAGATCCTCTCCCAGACCAGCCAATGACCATTCCACTCCCGTTTCTGTATCTAACACTGGGTTCTAGTCCAAACAATGACTAGGAGATGCCAAGCTTGTTACATAATCTCTGCTGGCTGGGTAAGGTGGGACTCCCCTAGCCTTTTCTGTGAAGACTGTGGTAGGCTGAGAGACTATGGCCCTCCACTTCCAGCTGTAGGATCAGATAGTCCGAGTGGCAGGGTGACTGGCTGGGTCATTGGGAGCGGGGATATTAGGGAGCACATATGGGCTAAGATACAAAGACCTGAGCCGGGTGGTGGTGGTGCACATGCCTTTAATCCTGGCAGAGCCAGGCGGATCTCTATGAGTTTGAGGCCAGCCTGATCTACACAGAGAGATCCAGGACAGGCACCAAAACTACACAGAGAAACCTGTCTCGAAAAACCAAAACAACAACAACAAAAACCAAAAACAAAACCAAAAAAAAAAAAAAAGATACAACACTGCTGTGAAGAGTACCTCAAGAATGAGCTTTCCACAATGCTCAAGTGGACATCATTGTTTCCTCATAACAAGCTATGACAAATGAAGAAAAAGAAAAAAAATTTCTCCAAATGTAAATGACTCAAAGGAAGCACTCAGCATTCACGTTGTCTCTTCATTGAAATCAAGCCTATGTACAACAGTGTTAAAAGTGAAATGAACATGTCACGTAAGTCAAGAAGTTAATAGCCATATATTATTCAAGCATGACATGCTGTATAGAAAAGGGTGCTTTCAGCACATGTATAATCATTTCATTTTGTAAAAATAGAGGCAACTTCTTAAAAGTTACGTATGCTATATGCATACCCGTGCCTCAGTAAGAGGACCATGCAAAGGGTCTCTGCCCTTTCCCCTTGGGATAAAGCAACTGTCTTTGGTCTTGTTGATGGTGATTTTTTTTAAACTTTGGTTTTGGTTCTTTTGAGACAGGGTTTCACTATGAAGCACAAGGTGTCTGTAATTCAAAATTCTCCTGCATCAGCTTCCCTAGTGCTGGGATTACACGAGCATGTTCACCATGCTCATCAGAAGTACTGTTGCTATTGAATCCTAGAAGGTGTAGGTAAGTGGACAGCGGGCATTGCAGAAACAGTAGTGTAAGCTTAAGCATCTCATAAGAAAGGATTTGTGTGCGGATTATAGACTGTAGATTCCTTGGGAGTTTTAAAACTTGACATACAAAATGAATTAGAGCGTTTTCCCTGATGACATTATAATTTAAAGAATATTTTGATCACATTGAATGTTGAATATACTATACCTTGTGTTATAGTTAGTATTTTTTTCAACTCGACACAAGTCAAAGCCATCTTGGAAGAGGGACCTCAGTTGAGAAAATGCCTCCATCAGATTAACCTGTAGGCAAGTCTGTGCAGGATTTTCTTGATTAATGGTTGATGTGGGAGGGACTGGTCCACTGTGGGCAGTGCCACAGTTATACAAGAAAGCAAACTGAGGGGGCAGAGATATGGCTTGCTGCTCTTGCAGAGGACCTGGGTTTCATTCCCAGTGCTGATGTGTCAGCTCATAACTGTCTGTAATGCCAGTTCCAGGGTTCTGATGCCCTCTTCTGACCTCTGAAAGCACCAGCTATACATACAGGCAAAACACTTACCCTTAAAATAAAAGTAAATCTTTTAAGGAAGGAAGGAGGGAAAGAATGAATGAATGAATGAAGGAAGGAAGGAAGGAAGGAAGGAAGGAAGGAAAGAAGGAAGGAAGGAGGCTGAACAAGCCATGGTTCCTGCCTCCAGGTTCCTGCCCTGACTTCCCCTTCATAATGGTGTGTCCTGAAAGATGAAATACACCATTTTCTTCTTAAATTGGTTTTAGTCAGTGTTTTATAATCAAATTGGGACACTTGATTAAAAAGATAAAGCAGATGAGTCATTAATGATTACAATGTACCATTTAAGCCCCCTTGCCCACATCACCAAAACAGTTGAGTAGTTCTTGGCTGATATAAATTAAAAAAATAAGCTTCTGCTTTAATGGCAACAGATCTGAGGGCACAGACCAGTAAAGAGTTGGGCAGGCTTTTATTGATCCATGCTAGCACGGGGACTGTGAGCACTGAGAAAACAAAACCAGGTATCCAAGGAGCTTCATCCATTCTCTTTGACAGTGATTGTTGCCTGAACTGGTTCCTCTGGTTATGTCCATTGCAAACAGATGGAAACCTGGGCAGGACAGCTGCAGTCCACAAGGCACCATTAAACAGCACACGTTTGCAGCTACATCTGTCCTAGGAGGAGGGGGAAGTGGCCAGGTTAGGAAAAGAGCACACAGAGAGAAAATGCTGGAGGATGGGTATGCATGGAGCTAATGCCACTGGATTGTTTGGTGGCCAATAGAGCCTTGATTAAAACGTGCGTGGCAGTGTGAACATTTGAATAAGTTGAGTCAGGAAACCATTCTGTGTCTTTCATAAACACTTCCTTGTACAGATGCTGTATGGTGGGTACTGAACAAGGTGAAAGGTACTCGGTTGCAGAAGCAAATAGATTAAAAAAAAAAACCATTTATAACCCAAGAGATGGTCATTTGACATCTGAATAGTCCTTAAGATTTGAAAATAAGGCTTTCCACTTTAAAAATGACAGAGGTGAGACATTACTGGCTATGAATGCTTAAAATCAGGTTGAAACAGTCCAGGCATTTTGAAAGCTTTTAAAAATGTTTCTAATTGAAGTAGAATTATGCCACTTCTTCCTCTTCCCTCTTCCAGCCCCTCCAGGTGCCCTCTTTCTTTCCAGTCCCTCCCGTGCCCCCTTCAGGTTGACAGCATCTTTAAAAATTATTGTTACATACATATGTGTTTACATGTGTATATGCACACATGTATAAATACAACCCGCTGAGTCCCTTTCAGTTGTTTGTGTGTATATGGTTTCAGGGATGACCACCCAGCATTGTCCACCAATATGGAACTCCTTCCTGGGTGAGGCTAATTCTTCCTTTCCCAGCAGTCATTAGTTGCTGTAGTTCTTTGTCTAGTGGTTGGACCCCACAAAATTTTCCACTTTGAAATGTCCACTGATATTACCATTGTTCTGGTTTTGTTTTGTGCAGCCATTTCTAGGAGAGACTGTTTCACAGAAGACTTCCTTCCATTCTGATGCTTACAATCTTTCTGGAGTTCCTTGAGTCATAGATCCTGGAGCTGTGGTAATAGATGTAGATGTATCTGTTGGGCCTGGTTCTCCCACAGTCTTACCTGTATTGTGTCCAGTTGTGGTTCTCTGTGATGATCTCTATTTGCTGTAAAGAGAGGCTTCTTTGATGAGAAGTGGTAACTACACTTATCCAGAAAAAGCAGCGTGCACACCTTTTGGATGATGTAATGGGATTAACAATGTAAATCCAAGATTGGATAATGTTCACACATTTTTCTGCCCTTATTATGTGACCAAGGTATGCAGATCAAGATTTAATGCTGTTTTTATTTTGTTCATTTGCTTTAAGGGGAAATTTTCACTAACTTTCTAGTTTGGGTCAGGTGTGGCTTGCTCATGACTTTAATCCCAGCACTTGAGAGACAAAGGCAGGTAGATGTCTGTGAATTCAAAACAAGCATGGTCTACAAAGCCAGTTCCAGGCCAGTCAAAGCTACACAGTGAGACCCTGGGGAAGGAGGGAGGGAGGCAGGGAGAGGGAGATTGATTCAAGTTGTTGACTATGTCTCTGGGCCTGAACCCATCTGAGTGGGGATTCCAATTTTAACCACTAGAGGACAGAATAACATCATTCACGAGAATGTGTTTGGCTGCAACATTTAGGAAACAAAACAGTTCAGGGTATCCACGTGTCTTAAGTCCCTCTGGCTAATTAGATAAATCTAGATTATATTCATCTTGAATGAGAACAGTTAAGGTCTCAGGCATTTAAATACCCCCACAAGTTAATAGTACATAGGACAAAGCTAAGTTATTAAAACCCAAGCTGAAAAAAACTTTTCTTAAAAAACAATATTGGATCGTCTAGCTAGAAGTGCTCTGAGGTTAACAGCACTGTTTTAAGTGCTCACCTTTTCAGTATTCACCTGTTCTCAATTACTATCTGTATTTTGTTGTTTAAATCAAAAGACAATTTGTTGTTTATTGAGAGACAGGGCTAATGTGGCTAGTCAATCAATTGACAGCATCTATGAAAAGATCTGTGCTCACTGAGTGGTGGTGATACGTGAGTCACTAATCAGGTGAACATTCAAGCATTGTGTTCTCTGCTTCATTTTTTCCATTGCTCAACTTGTTTTTCAATTTTCCTTCCAATAACAAACCTATATTATTATCATTCTTCCCGCTTTGCTTGTTTTTAAATATTAATTTAGCTGTTGTAGATCTTTTGGAGTATGATTATTTCAGAGTTTTTTCAATTCCCCCCCCCCAAAAAAATACCTATTAAGATTTCATTGGTATTTTTGGAAAAGCTGACTCCTTGATCATTTGAATGTCTGAAGCTATTGTTAGTTCTTGTTTCTAATCTGCCAGAGGTTTATGTTTTCCCTTGGGTCTGTTGGTCATGGAGTTGTTATTGGCCAGGACATGAAGAAGATGGCTGATGTCTGTCTTGCTTTGTATCACTAGGAACATAACCAGAAGCAAGCAAGTAGATGCCTCAGGAAAGTCTATTTTTGTAGCAAGAAGGAAAATTCATAGTCAGATTTTAATGTCTGGCAGGCTCTCTGGCCCCACTCCAACATCGCCCTGCCCAATCTCCTGAGTTACTTAGCACTTCATTTCCGTCCACTGACACAGTTAAGAACTGCGGACCACACAGCTGCTAGTCAATTCGGGAGAGCAATACTGCAGCCCTATTTTTTTTTTAAATTGAGAATAGATTCTTATCTCATACCATACATCCTAGCCACATTTTCCCTTCCCTCCACTTCTCCCAGCTCCTTACCACCTCCCCTCTCCCCCAGACCCACTCCCCTCCCTTTCTTCTTCAGAAAAGAGCAGGCCTCCAAGAGATATAACAACCAAACAGGACAAAACAGGATACAATAAAACAAGGCAAAACCCCTCATATCCAGGTTGGACAGGCAACCCGATAGGGGAAGAAGAGTCCAAAGAGCAAGCAAGAGAGTCAGACATAAACCCGCTCCCACTGTTAGGAGTCCCACAAAAATCCCAAGCTAACAGCCAAAACACATACTCAGAGGACCTGGTGTGGCCCCGTGCAGGCCCCATGCTTGTCTCTTCAGTCTTTGTGAGTCCTGTTTAGTTAATTCAGTGGGCCATGTTCTCCTGGTGTCTCCCAACCCCTCTGACTCCCACAGTCCCCTCCATGCCCCTGCCACCCTTCTGTGGGTTTCCCTGATCTCCAAGTAGAAGGACCCAATGGAGACCTCCGATTTAGACTCTGCATAATGTCTGGCTGTGGGCCTCTGTACCCTGCAGCCCTACTTTCTAGCAGAAATAAATGAAGTTTAAAGATGTGCCTATTGCTCCTCTTCTTCCCTTCCGCTCAAGACTCTCTTCTTTGCTCCTCACCCTCATTGTTCCGGTGTGAGTGGGAAGCTTTCTTTCAAGTGTCAGTGGGGGCTATGTGGCATCCTTGGTCTAGACAGTCAAAGCACTCTCAGTTGGGGGCTGATAATTTCCCTGGAATGATAGTTAGTAAAACAGAAATGGAAGCAAGTTTGCTACATATATCAGGGTTAAGTGTTTCCATTTCCCTCTCCACTTTTTGTTCTTTCTTTTTAAAAAAAAAATTTTTTATTTTATAATTTAATTTAATTTTACATATCAGCCACGGATTCTCCTGTCCTTCCTCCTCCTACCCTCTCCCCCGCCCTCCCCCTCAGCCCACCCCCCATTCCCATCTCCTCCAGGACAAGGACTCCCCTGGGGATTCAGCTCAGTCTGGTAGATTCAGTGGAGGCAGGTCCAGTCCCCTCCTCCCTTCACCCAGGCTGAGCAAAGTGTCCCTGCATAAGTTCTAAAGAGCCAGCTGATGCACTAAGGACAGGTCCTGGTCCCACTGCCTGGGGGCCTTGTAGTTAGAGTTTTCCTGCCTTGGCCACAGTCAGGACAAATCTTTGTCACCCGCCAGTCCCACAGCCACTCAGACCCAACCAAGTAAACACAGAGACTTATATTGCATACAAACTGTATGGCCGTGGCAGGCTTCTTGCTAACTGTTCTTATATCTTAAATTAACCCATTTTTATAAATCTATACCTTGCCACATGGCTGGTGGCTTACTGGCGTCTTTACATGCTGCTTGTCCTGGCGGTGGCTGCAGTGTCTCTCCTCCTTCTTCCTGTTTCCCCAATTCTCCTCTCTCTTTGTCCCACCTATACTTCCTGCCTGGTCACTGGCCATCAGTGTTTTATTTATATAGAGTGATATCCACAGCAGGGCCTCCCAAACAGTTCAAGCTAATCAACTGTCTCACTTATCCAGAGGGCCTGATCCAGTTGGGGGCTCCTCAGCCATTGGTTCATATGGAAGCAGATGCAGAGACCCATGGCCAGGCCCCAGGTGGAACTCCAGGAGTCCAATTGGCGAGAAAGATGAGGGATTATATGAGTGAGAATTGTTGAGCCCTCCTGCTTTTTTTTTTTTTTTTAAAGATTTATTTATTTTTAGATGCATGAGTATTTTGCCTGCCTGTATGTATGTGTATCTCGTGTTCTTGGTGTCCATGGCATCAGATCCATGGAACTGGAGTTACAGAGGGCTGTGAGTTGCCATGTGAGTGCTGGGGACTGACTTCAGGTCCTTTGCACAAGCAACAAGTGCTCTAACTACTGAGTAATCTCTCCAGCCTGTGTCCCATTGGTTATGTGTTCTACAGCATCTCTCCAGCCTGTGTCCCATTGGTTATGTGTTCTACAGCATCTCTCCAGCCTGTGTTCCCATTGGTTATGTTTTCTCCTATAGCATCTCTCCAGCCTGTGTTCCCATTGGTTATGTGTTCTCCTACAGCATCTCTCCAGCCTGTGTTCCCATTGGTTATGTGTTCTCCTATAACTGTGGTCTCTCTGTTGACATCACTTTAGAATTGCCTGGAAAAATCAAAACAAACAGCCTTTTTTTTAAAAAAAAAAAAAAAAAAAACAAACCACAAAACCGCTGATGCACAGGTTTCTATTTCATTATTTTAAAATTAAAATATATTCTTTAATGAAGTACTTTATAGTTAAAATGAGAATTATATCAGAAAAGAGCATATCACTAAAATATGGTTTTTGACAGTGAAATATTATAAAGTCATACAACTTGACTTTTAAATTAGTATAAGACAGACTGTAGGGTAAAGGTCCAGTCAAAGAAACCCACCCTGGCCCTGAAACCAGAGCCAAAAGGCTAAAAAGGGCCAGTGAAAGAAACACACTTTGGCCCTGAAACCAGAGCCAAATATGCCTCTGACCAGCTGAACATGAAGTCAATGAATCCCTGAATAGGAAAACCAACCAATCCCTGAGCAGAAAACCAACCAAACCCCGAGCATGAGCATAAAACTCTAGTCAGTCTTAGTTTGTCCAAGCTCAGGGGGATTGAAATTTGACCAATTCCCTTTCTGAAAATCTTCTCCCTGGAAAAACTCCACCCCTAAGAAGTCCTGTATAAGCTCCCCTGCCTGTTCAGTTGGCTGCTGTCTTTCTCCACCCTGGCAGAGGCAGCCACTCTCCTGGATTCCTCCTTCCCAAACAAATCTCTTGAAGGAGTTTTGGGTGAAGATCTTTTTTTTCTGGCACTGAGCAGAATCTCTTCTGGGAAGCTCCCTTAGGGGAGCAGAGCAGAAGAAGCAATTTCCACCTCTACTGGGAAACTCCCTTAGGGGAGCATAGCAGAGCTCAGCTGTAAAGTCTCTGTCTCTGTGTCTGTCTCTCTCTCTTTCTCTCTCTCTCTCCCCCACTCTCTCAGAGAGGAGCAGGATTGCCACATCCTGTAGGGAGACCATCCCCTACTGGATACCAGCTTCAGGTATAGCCTGACTTCCAGAGAAGTCAGGATAACTTTCTCCTTACAGCTGTGGGTATCCAGGATACCTTCCCTTCACAGCTGTAGGTATATCCTCGCTTCCCGACAAGTCAGGATACCTTTCCCTCTGGAGCTGTAATACTTTCATAGACTCCAGAAGAATGTTAAAATAAAATGCAACAAAACAAAATCACCACAGCTAGAAAAGTGTGGTCATGCATCTCTAATCTAGAGGCATGTTAATGTGAATATTGTTTCCCCACAGAATTCAAGAATAGCTCAAACAACCACTATAATTTGGTTAAGACATATGTGATCTAAACAGAGAACAATGTGAAGTTCTGCACACAACACTCAGAGACATAGGGAAAAAAATTCATGTTATTCCCAGGGGATACGAGATGTGAGGTGAAATGAAGAGTCAAAATGATGACATGGGAATTGCTAGAACATTCCTTGGGACAGAGTAAGAAAGGAGTTTATCTTTCCCATTCAGTGCAAAGGCTCATCCTGCCACACAGGGAATGCCATGCACTACCTTGAAAAGTTGGTCTATTCCTTAACGTCCTGTGACAAAAATGTTAACTGATACCTTTGTGCTAAGATTTAAGAATTTCTGCCCTTGTATCTTTGGTTGTGAGTCTAGCCTTTAAGAGCTGAGCCAACTGTCCAGCCCAGGAGAGACTACCACCTGCCTTAAACCACTATATTCCTAACTATACTCTAATACTTAACCACAGGCAAGGGTGGATCTTCCCCCATCAAAGAAGTTCTCACACCCCCAACTCTTTCAAAGTAATCCCCCCCCTTTTTTTTTTTTTTACAGCAGAAGGTGACCATCACAGTCAAATGCATGGGGTACCGAGCCACAGTTGATACATCTATAATACAAATCCCCAACTGAAGGCTCAGGGAACATTGCAGAAGAGGATCAGAAAGAGTCTAAGAGTCAGGGTGCCAAGAAGTCTGCTTTGAGATTGTGCCTTCTAGATATGACAGGGAAACTACACCAGGAAATCTCAACAGCATGGCTGCCTAAACCAGACCTGAACAATGACAACACCAGTTGACCTGGTGACCCAGA
Organism: Peromyscus leucopus; assembly: GCF_004664715.2. Classification (NCBI taxonomy): domain Eukaryota; kingdom Metazoa; phylum Chordata; class Mammalia; order Rodentia; family Cricetidae; genus Peromyscus; species Peromyscus leucopus. The sequence continues at coordinate 92,212,740 of NC_051064.1, forward strand.
TGGGCCTTTACCCTGAAGGAAGCCTTATAAGCAACGGACAACTTCTGATAGAGGGAGAATTAGTCTTCTCTAGGGATGAGCCCTTTAATTGGTTCCCCAATAATGAGTGGTTTCTTGTTTATATGTATATATAACAACAATGGCTAGAGAAGAGGAGGCTATGAATGGAAAAGGGAAGCAAGCATGGGAGGTTAGGTGGAAAGAGAAGTGGGAAATAATTTATTATATTTTAATTAAGTTAAAAAAGAATTTCTGTCTTTGATGTTCATTAATAAGTTTCTTTTTTCCATTTTGTCTTTTCAATGCTCATGTGCTCATACAGTAGTGTTTGTTTGTTTGTTTTTTGAGACAGGGTTTCTATGTGTAGTTTTGGTGCCTCATACCTATCTCAGCACCCAAGAGTGGACCATGAAAATGTCCTTTCATGTCCCTGAATGTCAGCTTTAGTCATCATTGTCCTGTCTCCATAGTGCACAAGGCCATGTCCAGCCATTGTAAAGAAGACTGTGTTGTGATGTAAAGATTCTGGACTCTGCACTTGAAGGGATTACTAGGAAACACTTGAAAGCACCCTTGCAGGTCAGAATGTGTGCACTTGTGGTTCCCATAGGTACAGGTGTTGGATACTTAATCCCCAGCCAGTGGGGCTGTTTGGGAAAGCTGAAGAAAATCGGACACGGGATTTTGTAGACAGTTTGAGTCACTGGGACTGGGTGCTGAAGTTTGCTAGATTGACTCCATTTCTGCCTGTTGTCTGACTCTTGACTGTGAACTATATGGCCAGATGCCTCACATTCCTGCTGCTATGCCTTGGCCACTATGCTGGACTGTGACCCCTTGAACTGAGAGCCAAGTAAGCCCTCCCTCCCTTAGGTCCCTTCTTGTTAGTTATTTGATCACGGTAATGAGAAGAGTGATGCAGTGCCCTGCATGTGGGGCAGGGAGAAGCATGACTATCCATTTTAATATACATTATATGTGTCAGAAACACTGCTCTGTGGTCACTAATCCCATTCGTTTTCCTTTTGGACACAGCTACATACGTTTCCTTGTAGTTGATGGAAGCCATTTTTTTTCCTTTTCCATTAGTTGCATTGTAGCACATGTTTGTTTGTTTTTTTAAAAGTGGGAAAGACTCAGTCATTTGATTGACCCCACCCAGCCCACTCATGGCCCAAATGGAGTCTAACAGAACAATTGCTTTTTTTTTTTTTTCTTTCTTTCTGAGACGGGGTTTCTCTGTATAGTTTTGGTGCCTCTCCTGGATCTCACTCTGTAGACCAGGATGGCCTCAAACTCACAGAGATCTTTCTGGCTCTGCCTCCCAAGTGCTGGGATTAAAGGCGTGCACCACTGCCACCTGGCAAGAGCCTTTTTTTTAGTAGACATGGAATTTCAGGCCGTGTCTTCCATATCCAGGGCCAAGGTTACACTTCATCGTCATCATCCGCCTCCACAATTTTACCAAGAGGTGGGCAATTCCCACCCTCCACTTCCATTTCTGTCTCCTACTGATTGCTATTCAGAACCAGAGATGGTTTTACTCTACCCCACCACTCCTCCAAATGGTTTCTCTGTGTAGGTCTGGCTGTCTGGAACTCACACTGTAGACCAGGTTAGCCTGTCTGCCTCTGCCTCCTGAGTGCTGGGGTTAAAGTGGTGCTAGGCAACTGCCTGGCTTACTCTACACTCTTGTATAATAGCTATGGTGGTTTCCACTTCTCACCATTTATAGACTATCTGATTTCTCAGTTTTGAGGAAAGGGATATCTAGAGGAGGGGAAATGTGTTTTCTTTAATTTAGGATTCAGAGGGCATAACACAGGCTAGAAGATAATTATTATCCCAAATGATTATTTTGCTGCAATATTGCAACAAGGGGGGAGGCATTTGCGCCACAAGTTGTGGTACCTTGGGATGGAGTTTCTGCTGTGGCTTCTGCTAGCTCTGGCTGGGGCTTGCTGTGTTACTTTAAGCATGTTACTTCATCTTTGAAGTCTTGTTTTCACCTGAGAAAAACAGATAATCACAGAAAGTACCTTGAGAGGTTGTTTGGAGAGTTGAATAATTGTTAGATGACGGATTTGGTTCTGGAAACTTCCTGGTTTAAAGGAGAAAAACAGCAACAAAAAGTTTTCCAGACCACGAGAAGCAAAACGACCTGTATTTTCAGTCAAGTGTGGTAAATACTTCTTCCCTGACTCCACTACCTCTGCATGAACTCAAAGGTAAACAGATCCTTTCCTGGGCCTCACAGTGAAGTCAGCAAGGACTTTTTCCTGCCAGCTAGCTCCTGTGTTTCAGTTGCTGGAGAGATTGTTTCCTGTGGAGACCGCTTCACATTCAGAAGCCCATTCAGCTTCTCCCCGTTCCTTTCAAGCTCAATCTAGAAGCATCCACCAACAGTTGCTTGCAATGATTAAGCTAAACTGGGATTGTCTGGTTCTCCAGCAAGCCTCTCCATTCAGTAGTAACTTCCATGGCAGATTACACAATGATTGTGAAGTAGAAGTAGCTATGGGGCTTTGTAGCTACCTTTGCCTTGTAGCTTGTATCTGGATAATGTAGCAAAGATACCAAGTCTCAGTGGACTTCAGACATTTTGCTCCACATTGCTCTGTGACGATTTCATAAAAGGCTTGCCTAGGAGAGATGCAATCCTGTCACCAGCAGACCCTTCATGCAGCAGAAACCCCTTCCCAGGGCATGACCCAGCCCTCCACCTCCCAGCCATTGCCAGCCAAGAGCAGGCTGCTTCATTCTTGTTTCCTCTGGCCTTTGACGAGCACCTTGGTTCAGCAGCAAGGCTCTTTCACTGATCCTTCTGATAGTTCTAACTAGCTAGATACATTTAACTTAATTTGTCATATGCACATGACTCAAAATTACCACTTAGAAAGAAGAGTAAAAACTCTCCTTCTCCAGTCTGCATCCCCAAATCTGCCATTCCTTCCTCTACAGTACAGTAATTTATCGCTGTAGTTTATATTTCATGTGTTCTTTAGTTCTTCATGGATAGAAAGTACAAATATTAAAGTTATTTCATGGTTTTTGCTCAAATATACCACTTATACACTTATTTTCCTATTTTTTTGCTTTATGTATTTTTGTAGGGCAAGTGTCTCCTTATTCTCTTCAGCAGAATCATGTTCTCTTGTGTGAATATGGCTTGTACCAACTTCTGCTGATCTGGCAAATTATAAGAGCATTTACCAATCAATCCAGCAGTGTCTAGCACACAGGAAAAATTTCCTGCCTCCTCAGCAGTCTGTGAGTCTATTTTTCTTAATTAAACCTTGAGGAGTTACCAAATAGGTTAAATGGGATGTTATTTAGTTGTAATCTGCTTTATTATTATTATTATTATTATTATTATTATTGTTATTAGTATTATTAGAGTGAGATCAAATCTGTTTTCATTCCTTTGCAAATTGTTCATGTATTTTGGCCATATTTGTATTAGTCTCCTGTAACAGAAATATTCAGTATTTGGTGCTAGTTTCAAATCTTACTCATTGCCTCTAACAATTTCTGGTAAACAAGGAATTCATTGGAATGAATGCTGTACGTTAAGGAATGCTCACTACGTTAAAGGCATAGTTCATCACACCTAGCTGCAAACTTCTGTGAAAACTTCACCATTTGAAGAACCAGTTACAAAATTTCCATGAATTCATTTTAATTCTCAAATAAATTAAAATTGGTAGAAAACATAACACAGCATGGCAAAATGAAAACAACTGTGGCCAACTCATGCAATCTTCAGACACAGTTAAAGACCCGCAGAAGCAAAGCAATGCAGCCCAAAGAAGAAACCGGAATGCTCAGAGATCGCCTCTCACTCTGCCACCAACCTATGCTTTTAAAACCCATTGTTGGCTCTTGCTTCACAGTGTTCAAGGGTCTAGTTCTTGTTTGCTCAGCCATCCCGTGAGCCTGAACACAAAGACCATACAGCGGTTGAGTTCTACCTGGACAATGATCCAGGCACAGCTGCTGTACCTCTGGCTTTCCAGGTAATCGTGGATCCTCCTGAAGTATGCTTTAATCCGTAACCTAAGGCTCTGCACGCTCGAGCCCCCTCTCTTCTGCTCTGCTTTTAGCCCAGCTAGTGACTCCACGGATGTCAGCTGTCGGTGAAGCGCAGCTAAGACCCTCTCTACACAGCTTTCCTCCCAAATGCCCAGAGAAACATGTGTCTGGAAGAGATTGAAGGTCTGCTGGAGGATCTCGTGCAGAACAGCCAGGGCATGTCCCTTTTGGTACTGGTGATGACTCACAGGCTGCCAAGGAAGCAGGAAATTTTTCCTGTGTGCTAGACACTGCTGGCTGGATGAGATTGGCAAAGCCTTCAGTAGCTGTAGACTTTCTCCATCCATTCTTGATTGGAAGAGAATCAGTTTCGAGTCTAGGGAGGAGACAGTGCAAGAAGCCAACAGCAGCAGCACCATTTCAGGGAGCTGTTTGTGGATCATGGTGAAGGACAAAAACCCCCGCTCTCTGTGCTCACCTTGTGAAACTCCAGTTCTAGGCAATGCTGGCCTTTCATCTATCTCAGATTATGATGGACAGCATTATTTCTGCTGCCTCTGCTTCCTTGTGTGTCATTTCCCCACGTCAACGTCTTAGGTTTTCTGGTTCCCATTTCAAGGTTTTTATGGAACATTTCCTTTACTCTCCCCATTGTGTTGGCTGTTTGAGGAAGTACTGAAAGAGCGGGCCTCACTGTCTACTTTTCTGGAGACAATTACAGTTGTCCAATCTGATCCGCTACTACCCTCATTATTTATTACATACAAGGTTTCATTTAACACAATGCACTTTCTAAGTGTTTAGTCAGGCTTAGTCATGTTCTTTTATTGAGAAGAAGCTTTTTTTTTAAAGCCATATTATTTCGTGGAGTATTATTTAATCAAAGCCGTAGCAGTACTTAGACCACACTCAGAGGTAAACATTAAAATCCACAGGCTGATAACTTTGAAACTTCAAGTAGAACCGTAAATGTGCACAAGTATTTGGGAAAATGAATCGGAAAACAGGTATCAACAATCTTGGATTGTTTTGTATCTTGTCAAATCCATTTAATATTAATATTTTAGCTTATAAAATAAGATAAAAGTAAAAATTATCAAAAGACTGTGGCTATAGTCTCATGAGAGCAGCAGAGTAGAAACAGCCTACAAGAGCAATGTAAAGGTTACAAATGTGTTGGTTCCTCTACGAACACACGAAAACCGGTAAGTGATAAAATGATGTATGAGAAGAGGTGGAGGCAGGTGGTTGGTCCATCTTCCCTAGGCCAGCTGCGACTACAGTAAACCAACGAGAACATCTCTATAGCAGGAATGGCTCTTGAACGACAAACACCCAGCTCCACATTGCTAAGACCCTCCAGAGTAAGTCTCTGTCTTCTACCTGCCTTCTTAGTCTCACCCCACACAGCTGTAGTAAGTGTAGTTGAGGGAACCAGACTCCAGAGGAAGTAAAAGACTCAGTACCCCCATAACACAGGTAGTACTCAAAAGACTCAGTACCCCCATAACACAGCTGGTGTGTTTGCTGATGATTCTTTCTCTCTGAAGCATCGCTAGCGCTTCTTTTGTGACTGTGGCCTATCTGAGGCCCAAACTACTCTCTCTCTGTCTCTGTTTCTGTCTCTGTCTCTCTGTGTCCCTCTCCTCTCTCTCTTCTGGAAACCCAGTGTACTTTGTATCCCCTTTAAAATTTCTAACATATGTGAAACATTTCATCTACCTGTCTTACAACCTCCTCAAATTAAAAGTCTCATAAGAATATAAAACAAATGAGCTTATTACCTATACTGCCATAGTAAATGTTAGTAAATATTCACTGAGTGAAGTAATGTGTCCTACCACAAAATAATACAGCATATTAAATCTCTGATTTATTTCTCTGAAGGCAGTTTTTGGGTGAAACAATACATGCTAAAAACACACACCTTTTAAATATTTATTGTCTCATTAAATGTTTGGATAATGGAATTTAAGTAGTCTCAACATATACCTTCAATGTGGAGCTTTGGGGGAAGAATATTAAATGGTAATGAGCTCTGATTTACAATCAAGGCTTTCACATAGATTGCTTTGTATTAATTTATTTGTTCTAACAAATAAAATTTAACTTTCAGTAGCTTATACTTCATTCTAAAATTAACTTGTTTTAGCCTATTTTTTGTGGCTTGATTGTGACCTGTTTCCTTATGTTTGGACATTCCTCCCCAGGTGGTGGTACTATTTTGAGGTAATATGGAACCTCTGAGGCATGGAATCTGATGTACACAGGCTGCTGGAGCAAGCCCTAAGCGTTATAACCCGGCCCCACTTCCAGCCCCTTCTCTGTTTTTAAGCTGCCAGGATGTGATGAAGCTGTGCCGTGAGCTCTCCTCCCCCAATGCTTTCCCCACTGCCGTGCCTTTCTTGCCACGATGGATGAGACGCTCTGAACTGTGAGCAAATGTAAGTCCTTTCCTAGCTAAGTTGCATCTATTATTGCCACTATGAGAAAGGCACCTAACATATCTATCTATCTATCTATCTATCTATCTATCTATCTATCTATCTATCTATCTATCTAATCAAAATAATGTATGTTGAGTGCCATTGATATTTTAATACGTGTATCAAATCAGGGTAAACACATCTATCTTCTCATTTATTGTTGCTTTATGGCAAAGACGTTCTAAATCCTCTTATTCAAGTTTTCATAAATATCCGTTACTGTTCATAGCCACCCTGCTGTTTTCCATACCAAACTCCTTGCTCCCATCTAACTGGAGCTCAGTAGCTGTTGGTCGGTTTCCCTCCAGCCTTTTGTTTCCTTATTCATTGTCAGCTTCCCTAACCACAGTTCTATTCTTTACCTCTCTGAGATCAACATCTTTAGCTTTCACATGCGAGGTGCTTGGCTCTCTGTACCTGCCATAATTATCTCCCTTTCCATCCATGCTGTTATAAATAGCATAACTTTGTTATCTTTTTAAAAAAGATTTAAACATCAAAAAAATGACCTGTGTTGGAAGTGATTAGGGGCAGTTGTGCATGTGAGTGCAGGTGCCTGTGGAGACAGAAGAGGGCATAGGATCCCTGAAATTGGAGTCCCAGGCAGTTGTGAGCTGCCTGAAATGTGTGCTGGAAATTGATCTTGGGTCCTCTCCAAAAGGAGTGTGTGCTCTTAACCACTGAACCATTTCTTCAGCACCTCCTTCTGTTTTCATAACGCCAAACCATTTCACAGTGTATGTACAACATTTTCCTCATTCATTCATCTGTGGGTGGGGACACTTGTTTCTGTTCCATGGCTATTGTAATTCCACAGTAAATATGGAAATGAAGATACCTCTTCAATAGACTGTTTTTAATTCCCCCAAGATCTATACCCGGTAGTGAGATTACTGAATCACATGGTAGTTCTACTTTCAATGTCTTGAAGAACCCCCTACTATTTTCTATTATCATACTAATTTACATTCCCACCAACAGTGCTAAATAATTCCCTTTCACACAGATTTCTTTCAGTTTACAATAATGAACTAAAAGTTATATTGGTTTTTAAACATTTGAGAATTTTCCAGATAGTTTTGTGCTATTGATTTCTAATTTGAATGTTGTGATTAAAGATTTTGCTAGCTCTGATTGGACCAAGAGAGCTTTCATCCAGTAACTAATGGAAGCAGATGCAGAGATCCACAGCTAAACACCAGACTAAGCTCTGGGAGTCCAGTTGGAGAGAGAAAAGAGGGATTCTCTGAGCAAAGCGGGTCAAGATCATGATGGGGAAATCTACAGAGACAACAGAACCAAGCTCGTGGGAACTCACAAACTTTAGACCAACAGCTGTGGAGACTGTATGGGACCAGACTGGGTCCTATGTATACAGGAGACAGCTGTGTAGCTTGGTCTGTTTGAGGGGCCCCTGACAGTGGGATCAGGATCTATCCCTGGTGCATGAGCTGGCTTTCTGAAGCCTATTCCCTATGGTGGGATACTTTGCTCAGCCTTGATGCAGGGGACAGGAGCTTGGTCCTGCCTCAACTGAATATACCAGGCTTTGCTGACTCCCCATGTCTTACTCTTTCGGAGGAGGGCATGGAGTGGGAAATGCTTGAGAGGGGGAGCGAGAGGAGGGATGAGAGGGGGAGCGAGAGGAGGGATGAGAGGGGGATCTGTGGTTCTGTGGTTGACATGTAAAATAAATACAAAATTTCTTAAATAAAATAATAAAAAAGAATCAAGTTGGAGTTTATTGGTTTTTATGTATCCGAGTATGCTCTACCATGGTGATGCTCCTGGTGAACTTGAAATAATTCTACTTTTGTAGGTGGGACTGTTTTATGAATGTCAGATAGGTTCCTGTGGTTGACAGTGTTGAACATTTCCATATTTTCCTCATGTTGTGTTCTGTCAAGAAAGAAGTCTTAAAGAGAGTGCCTGCATGAATGTGTGTGTGTGTGTGTGTGTGTGTGTGTGTGTGTGAGAGAGAGAGAGAGAGAGAGAGAGAGAGAGAGAGAGAGAGAGAGAGAGGGGCAGAGACAGACAGAGACAAAGCCTTCCCCCACAGATATCTTGATATTTCCAGCTGTGATTTTAGATTTGTTTTTCTCCCATTTCAGTTACATAATGTGTTTAAAACTGCATTATGTACAACACATTTTGTGTTATGTAATCTTGATGAGCTGACTAGATTAAAATGTTCTTCATCTTGTTCTTATTCTGTAATTACCTTTTTCCTGATGTATATTTATGCTTTGTTTTGATTAATTTTGCATGATTCTCTTTCTTGTGTGTTTTTCTTGTAAACATCCCAATGGGTTTATATTCAAAGTGATTTCTGTTATGTAGCATATGCTGGGCTTTATGTTTTATCTGATCTGACAGCCTTTGATTTTTTATCTTTGTGTGTGTGTGTGTGTGTGTGTGTGTGTGTGTGTGTGTGTGGTGTATGCATGTTTGTGTTCAAGTGAAGTTTTCTTGTCTTCTCTTTATTTCCTTTATTTTTTTAAAAACATTATCTTGCTATGTAGCCTAATCAGGACTAGAACTTTACCAAAATCCAAATGAATGATAACCTAAGGGAATATTATTACACTTAAAGCATACTATATCTAGGCAAAAATAAATACAGATTTTTAATATTACAAAAACATTCCTCCACATGCAACTATTTCAAATGCCAACCTAATAAACTATCTCCCAGAATCACTAATTGTCACACAGATACAGCAAAGGAATGCACACTTGCTTGGCGTGATTAGGGAAAAATACTTGATTGTGTAAGAATCTATTGTTTCCATTTAGTGCATTCAAAATTTTTGTGTTTTTCTTCTGAGGCTCAAGTTTCTCTTACTCCAAAGCACTGTTTTCTTCATGATATCAGGCATGATAGTGGTTCAGCAGGGCTCCACTGCATTGACCTTGTTGGTGCAAATGGTCATATTTAAAATAATCACAGTGGAGTGTGGGCACGTGTGCACAAATGCTTGGATGTAGTTAAATGCATGTGCATAGAGTACCATATCTGATGTTCAGGGCCCTTGAGAATGGACTTACCCAACGTAAGGACTCTGTTAGGAGGATTTGCTACACACTTAACCTGGGAGGAACAGTAGTGAGGTGTTGGGATGCAGAAAAGGATGATGTTAAACATTACAGAGTATGACAAAAATCTTTAACAAAAATGCAGAATTAATGATGGTAGTCTTTTATTAGCTAGTATGAATTTTGTATGTCCTTAACTTAATTTATTATATAAGTATGTATATATTTCACTTCTATATTTCCATGAGTTATTTATCATTACCTTTTATCCAAAAGCATACTAATTTTTATTAAAATTCTAATACTCTGTGTTTAAAATATATCAAAAGTAGTTCTGATTAGTGAAGAAGGCATTTAAATTCAACCAAAAGATGGTGGCATAACATAAGTTACCTGTAGCCTAGTGTCTGCTCCATCTATGGAACTGGGTGATACTATGTAATCAATACATTAACAGACCACATGAATTGGTTTCAGAACAATCACTAATCTCTTTGATACATATTAAGATTCTCATTAGTTAACACTTTGCTTTCTGGCCTGAACAACACTGACAGATATTTACTTATTTTCTGGCCACCTTCCACTATTATCTGCTCTCCCTTTGGGAGCTGCTGTGGCTAAACATATCCCAACTTCTCTGCCCATGTTCAGATCTTGCGCTTCCAACCATATTCACATATATGCCACATCTACTGCCCCTACTCAAAGCTATTTATGCCCAACCTTTACTTGGCATTAGTGATTATTTTAAACATGGCCATTTGTGCCAACATGTCAGTGCATCCCTAGCCCATTTTCTGAGCATGAACTTGCAAATATTTAACTATGTTAATTTATCTATTATAGAATTTCAGAGTGGGAAGTGGTCTTTTTTTTTTTTTTTTTTTGGTTTTTCGAGACAGGGTTTCTCTGTGTAGCTTTGCGCCTTTCCTGGAACTCACTTGGTAGCCCAGGCTGGCCTCGAACTCACAGAGATCCACCTGGCTCTGCCTCCCGAGTGCTGGGATTAAAGGCGTGCGCCACCACCGCCCGGCGGGAAGTGGTCTTAATAACATCTAATCTCTGATTCCCTCTCCCTTTCTCAAAAATTTAGTCACCATGCTTTAACATATTGTGCTGGAGGTGGAGAGGGGCCCACATTGTTGGAGCTCAAAAAGGGGGAGGTAAGTGTCCCTGTGAAGAGATAACCAGCCAGGAGACATCAGGGCCTGAGAAGAACAAGAAGACACATATGGAGGGATGCCTTCAGCAGCATCATAGACCTTCAGCAGCATCATAGACCTTCAGCAGCATCATAGACCTTCAGCAGGATGCCTTCAGCAGGATCATAGACATCTTGAAATCTCTCAAAGTCATGACAAAGAAAGACCCAAAAACTGTTCTCAGACTAAAGAGAAAAAAGATGTGACAACCAGTTATGAAACATTATGCTGCACAGGACTCACTGGGACTAGATAGATAAACCTAAACGTGAAGACTGCCTCTGTATGGTCCAGTGTCACTGCCAAGTTCTGAATTTGGTGATTCATTGTAGCTATATGGGGGAATATCCTTATGGCAACAAATACACAGTAGGATTAAAACATTACCTCCGGTGCCTCTCACTGAAGTGGTTTTCTAAAGAAGGTTCTTCCTACCGCATGTTAAGATTTTGTAATCATTTCAGAGTTGAAAACAGTATATGCATACATTTTAAACTAAATAATTACTATTTAAGATGTGGTCACTGAGGCCAAACAGGCTAAGAATATCCTTTTTTTTTTTTTCTACACTGCTTATCATCGTCATCATCATCATCACCTTTCAGTAATTTTAATTCAGGCCAAGAATGGCAAACACATGGTGAAGATGAAGGTCATCACTCTATTAAAAGGGCAGCCTGGTGTATAAATGTGTCAGCCAGAGCATGTGATAGGTGAGGTTTGAATCTCACTGGTTTCACTTGCTTGTATGTAGCCTTGGGCTAGCTAGGAACTTCCCTGCGTCTCTGTTGCATCAGTGTTAACACAAGGATAGTGGTGATATCTCAGGGAATATTATGAAATCTAAGATAACCCGCTTGATATTCTGAGTACAGCATATGGTACATGGCCCATCCTCAATTAACGCTATTATGTTATTTGTGCTAGATGTGACATTATTGGTAGAGTATAGCAGTCTTCTTGCTGAGCTATGACTAATTAGTTTCTACATATTCTGCAGCATCCCCCTATTAATCGGTCACAGTTAGAATTAAGATGAAGTCTATTTTATTTCAATTTTTTCCCCCAGTAAACATCATTCAAAAGAAATAAGGACCAGAGCCTAGAAAGAATGCAACCTATACTTGGTCCCCATGATTTTAATTCATGCAACAAATTTTCATTGATTAGTTATTATATTCTTGGCTCAGTTCCAGGTCTTTTTAGTGAACCAGACAGACATGGAGCTCCCTAAAATGGGATTTAATTAGATTAGACTGGACAGAGGGTAGAAACAGTAAAGAATAAGCAAATAATATAGCATATTAAAATTGAAATATTCCAGAATAGTTGGCAGCACCTTTTCTTTTTTTAAAAAAAAATTTATTTAAAATTCTTTTTCATTTTACATACCGACCAGTTTCTCTTCCCACCCCTCCTCTCGTTCCCCTCTAACATGCCTCCCCCCTCACCCACCCCTTATCTACTCCTCCAAAAGGGTAAGGCCTCCCATAGGGAGTAAACAAAGCCTGGTACATTTAGTTGAGGCAGGACCAAGACCCTCCCCCCCTGCATCAAGGTTGAGCAAGGCATCCCATCATAGGGATTGGGCTCCAAAAAGCCAGGGGAGCACTTTTTCCTTTCAAAGTCATGAGCCTGTGAAATTCCCACACATGGAATGAGAAGTAGAAATAGCCTATGAGTAGCACTGGGAAGCAGCATTACTCAATGACCAAGTAAAGGAGCATAATGTGAAACAGAGAGTTCAACTGAGAGGGAGGAAGGCAACTACTAAGAATGGAGGGAACATGGGCAGAAGGGCTTAGAAACACTTTAGAGCTAATGACATGGACATTATTAGCGATGCTGATGAATAGAATTTTCAAGACTATTAAGTGTAGAAGTCACATTTCTATGTTTACAGAAAAGAATTGGAAAAGACAGGCTAGGTAAATAAAAATGTGATCACTACACAGAGGAAAAAGTAAAATGGAAGTAAGATTAGAAAGTTTTGCTTTTCTTTTCAAAATTTATTTATTTATTTTTATTTTACGTGCATCCATATTTTGCCTGCATGTATGTCTGTGTGAGGATGCTGGATCCTCTAGAACTGGAGTTACAGACAGTTGTGAGCTGCCATGTGGGTGGTGAGAATTTAACCTGGGTCCTCTGGAAAAACAATCAGTGCTCTTAACTGCTGAGCCATCTCTCCAGCTCCTGATTTTCATTTTTTATAGTAATCAATATTTTGTTTGAGGAAAGGAGACAAAACATTGATATGATTATTTGCTTTCCAACACACATACTTTCAAATAAAAATAAGAAAATAATAGCCAAAATTGAGAACATATTACCTATTAGACACTCCTTTATGCCTCTGGTCTGTCACTTCTTTTATTTTCCTTATAGTTATTAGAATTCTTTAGTTGAATACAGTGACACAATACAGACTCTATTAACATATCTGAGTTATGTTGGAAGTAGCCCAGATATCAAGGAAAATATTTATTCTACAGATGCTCTATTCTAGAAAAATTAAAGACCCTAGTTTTTCAAAGACAACTGTTAAAAGACATATAAATACTAAGTGATGTAGGCAAACACATCCATCATGATCTGAGCATACATCATCACATGGCCAGGAGTAAAACAGGAGGCCAGGCACAGAAAGACAGATTGAGACAGTGTGAAATGAGGTAAAGGAAATGAGAGATATGAGACCTTGGGCACCACTTAAGATGGATTCTCAATGGATTGAAAAATATCTCATTGTGAACAGTTAAGTAGTTTGCATGCTCTCAAAGACCAGCTGCATTCTGTGTTTAATGATGATTGTCTCCTTTTTCATAGTAGACAGTACATCTTGACTAGCCAGAATGATTTAAGCAACACTTACTACTTCTTGTAAACATAAAGGAATCATAAGTTTTCATTCATGGCATCCACACTACTTCCCTGTGAACTACTACTGTCACCCCTATGCATAAATACAGAAATTCAGATGCAAGCATATTAAATCCAAATATTGTGTGCATTACTAACAGAATACATGTAATGTTATTTTTAATCCTTATAATGCTATTGGCAGACAGACCTTATGAAAATATGATTGCTTTTTAATATGAAAATGTAAACATACACACACTGATTAGAAAAGCTAAATACTGGTTTCGAATAGCCAGCTGGTTCTTCTATCTCATTCTGGGCATGAGGGCTGACAGGGTCGAAAATTATACTCCCACTCTAAACAACTGGAGACCTAGACAAAATACAGGACAAATCTATTTTCAGCGATTGGATAATAGCCAGGGTAAGAGAGAAAGCCTGAGAGGTGGAAGCCAGCGAGGCTTTCTGCCTGGGGAAATGTCTCAACTGTGGTGCCAGGAGAAACCTCCCTCTGCAGAGAGGAGGAGTTTGGAAAGCGAAACATTTAAACTTGCAAGGCAGACTACCCAATGAGAGGGAGCTTTCAGAAGAGTTCCTAACACCTTCCTGAATGCCTCCCTGGTTCTCTGATGGATGGTAATATGTCAGGGAAGGCTCACAAAGCCCAGCAAATGTAATCTTCAAAGAAAAAAAAAATTCCAGGGGAACTTTAAGACAAACCTAGTCAATCTGGAGTTTTTTCAAATTTCACCAGCCACAGGGAAGAAATCTTACTGATTACACAGCATTCTGTAAAGATTCCCCAAACAAAATGTTAATTGTGGGACTAAAAACCACTCTAAAGCTGTCCTAAAAGGGCTTACAACCAATACTTTATAGAATTAATGATACATAGCTAATATAGCTGCCTACCAGAACAAGAGCCAACATTTTATTACAACATAAAATTTAGCACACAAAACATCAAACTATAGTTTATTAAATGCCTGACATAATAAAGACTACTGTAGATGTGATAAAATAAAATACGACCTGTAATCGTAAGAGTTTCTTAATAGACTGTGAGCAAGAAATGATGAACTGCAATGTCAAAATAGCTTTTACATATATACTCCATATGTTCAAGGACGGAGAAGAAATCAGATAGAGGCACAATGAACAGAGGAATGGAAATTAACTAGTCAGAACCAAAGAGAGGGGCTGGAGAGAGGGCTCAGTGGTTAAGACCACTTGCTGCTTTTCCAGAGGATCTGGATTGGTTTCCCAGCACCCACATAACAGCTGACAACCATCTGTAACTCCAGTTCCGGAAGATCTGATGCACCCTTCTGACTTCCAAGGGCATGTGGTACACATACATACATACATACAGGCAAGACACTAATACACATAAAAAAAATAAAAATAATCTTTAACAAAGAACCAAAGATTTAGAAAATGGAATATCTGAACATGTTGCTAGATAGAATTAATAGCCAAATACAGCAGAGACAATCGGACCATAGGTAAAATGAAAATCCATGGGCTCCAAAGTCTTCATTTTCCCACAGTGCTTCATACTTTATAGGGTTGTTTAAAACTCTATAGCTACCAATTTATTCAGCCAGTCAGAGGGGCTAGGAGTAGAGGGGCAAATGCAAACTGATAAAAGGAAAAGTGCTTTTAGACTCAAAACAGCTAAGTGAATGTGCACAAATCTGAAAAGCAAAGAAGAAAGAGAAAGGCCTACCTCACACCCAGTGTGATAATAGAGAGCGCAGGTAAGAAAGTGCTATTGTTATATTTGGTAATACTGCCATTAGTCTTTTTCAATTGCTGACGGGAGAAAAGCCAGAAATTATCAAATAGAAATCAAGGAACCAAGTGTGTATCACTGACTAGAAGGCTTAGGGAGACTTGTAGTGCCTTGTGGAGGAAGAAGGTGGTCCTAGCTGCCAAGAGGGCTTTTGAACTAAGTATCAGGGCAAGTTGTTTAAAAGCCAGCAGACTGGATGACCCAAGGATGGTATTTATGATGAATTCTTCTGACCTACAAAAGCTGGCAGGCATTCTCGGAGTCACGTAGATTGTGCCAGTTTACCTGAGGAAAAATAGATAGCCAACTCTAAACTGGGATGGATACTTTTTATTTTTCTTTTGAAACATAACGATGCTTCAAAGATCTTGGCTTTTACACTGAAACAAAATGCAGTCTGAAATCCACTTGGAAAATCCATACACTTTAGTAGGCTTTGTTTTTGTAAAAAAAAAAAAAAAAAAAAAAAAAAAAAAAACCATTCTCATAAAGATTTTGCAGAATAATCATAAGGAGGCGATAACATCTATACATTGCCTCGTATTAATAATTTATTTTTTACTTGACCCGTTTGGGACCCCGTCACTCCTCCTTCTGCGGGGGAACTAAACAAAATCCCAACTGGCCTCTGGTGATTTTCTGGTGTCACTTCTTCCTTTCCTGAAAAATCATTTGAGGGATTAAACGAGACAACCACAGAGAAATTACTGGAACCTCTGAGGACTGTGTCACATTTGGGATTCATTAATGTGAGTTTCGAGAAAGAACTCAGTTGTCTGCATTTGTTGGTAGAACAAAGATAAAAAAAAAACCCATTGAAGATTATAAAATATTAAAAAACTCTCTCTGACCTTTGCTCCTTGCCTTCTTAATCAAGGCTACATTTTCCAAAGTTCTAAGCAATTACCAAGTGACGGAGTCATCCAAAAATCAATATTGCATACCTTGTGTAACCACTAGAAAGCAGATTGCAAGACCAGTACCCTGACCTAGCCCAGAGATTAATGAGTTTGCTGAGCAACGAAGTCTGACTACTTGGTCACACCTTTTTCTTGGCACAATCAGCAGCCAGGATGAAGGCTCACTAGTGTGGAGGCTATGACCTAAAATGGTCAACGAAAATGCTGAGATCACGTGTATGTTATCAAAAGACCAGATGGGAAGCTGTCCAAATGACCTTTCGACCGCCACACCAGGAGCCCAAGTTCATGTGGATACCAGGTACTTTCATGAGCTCACAGAATTGCTGTCTCATCTACACAAGTCACTCTTTCACACAAACAAAAAGGAATAGAACTGAGACAAGGCGTTGCTACTTAAAAACTCACAAAGAACTTAGTAAGAGAGCATCATGCTGATCTGTAAACGTCTTAGCGACCACTACAGATCTGTGCCTGAAGTTTGCAGAGGGAATTGTGGAACATAGTTATTTAAATTCGTTTATTTTTATACTGGGCTTAATTACATTTATTGACATCAGGCCAACTTATCTTCATGATCTACTTCCTGAGAGCATCCTTGCTTGATGCCATCTGTCAGTGTCAGATTCACTTCGACTAGCCTAGGAAGCCACGAAACTCAATCCGCGCACATCTAGTCACATAGAAAGGCAAAAAAAAGAGAGAGCATTCTAAAGACTGCTGTTCAGAGTGGCCCCTCTTGAAATTCAAGAGATGATGGCATAGAAATGGTAAGACACAGCCAATAACAGGCAGTAATTGGGACACAGGTAGAGTAAGCTGGGAAGCTGTAGTGTCATTGATAAGCATCTTGTATGGTAATAGTTCTACTCTGTGGGGCAAGAATAAAGGCTCTTAACAAAATCTTACACACAGAAACAAATGTCCTCTTTGTCACCATGACTGTGTAGACGATACAGGTAAGCCCCATAATGAAACCATTCATATGCCTTGGGAATATAAATAAACTGGTTCTTATTCATCCCATCCATCCTGAAGGTCAGAACAAGATTAAGATCACTCTGAAATAAACCAACTCCTAGCTGGAGGTGTACTGATAACTTTCATGATTGTTTGGTCATAATTGCTCTTCTTCAGTCCTCAGGATTATTTTTTTTTTTCATTTTGGAATCATCAGTATAAATACTGATACACAAAGAAGAAAATGGAATTGTCAAAGAAAATAATTTGTGGAAATCGAAGCTGAGCATGGAGGCACACACCTTTTAAACAGCACTTGGAAGGCTGAGACGGGAAAATCTTAAATTCAAGGTCAGCCTAGAATGGGCAGTACACACACACACACACACACACACACACACACACACACACACACACAAATGTGCGCGTGAAATGAAGTAATTCGGGAAGTAGATACTCTGCAATGGATTAAGTACTGGGATAGAAAATATTATAGACTTCATTTTGAGGGTTGTCACATGGACTTTTCAGATGGTATAATTAACGTAATTTATGGCCATATCCTTTGGACTTTCACATTACCTTTCCACCTGACAAAAGAAAGACGTTTCTTGTATGTTTGGGGGGTGGGGTGTTGGGATAGGCATGTGTACATGTATGCAAACATGTGGAGGTCAGAAGCAGACACTGAGAGCCTTTATCATGTTTTTTGAGAGACACTACCTGTAGTTCATCAATTAGCTAGACTGTCTTGCCACAAAGTTCCAGGAATCCTCCTGTCTCTGCTTCCCCAGCACAGGGATTATAGTTCCCACTGCCACATCAGGCTTCTTACATGGGTGCCAGGGATCTGAACACAGGTGCACATGCTTCTCTTCTCCTTTCCTCCCCTCCCCCCATCTTTTGAGACAAAGTCTCATGTAGCCCAGGATGGCCTCCAAGTCACCATGTAGCTGAGGTAGGCCTTAAATAGCTAATATCCCTGCCTCTACCTAAGACTGTAGCCATCTGTTACCACCCCCTTCTCTTCCTTTAATGGAACACACTCACATACCTGTTCATATTTAGAAATCCATACACCAGTGAGAAAAGACACTTGTGTATGTGAGAGAGATGGGGCTAGAAAGGGAGGGGCTGAGATGGTAAGATACCTGCCTGGCATATATGATGCACTGGGTCCCATCCCTAGTACCACTAAAGCCAAAGGCGATAGGTACAAAGTAGTTTGCCATTTATTGAAGTATAGGACAATCACTTTTCAAAAGAAAGGCACTGATAACTATCCTGAGCATCTAAAACTTTTACATTGGACTTTAGATGACTTGTCATTTTATTTGTCAAATGATATATCATTAAGGCCATTGGCTCAGATCCAGGGGGACAAAGGTTTTATAAGTTGAAGCTAGGTGCTTTTCTGCTAACATTAAATAATGGGCTTTTCTTAGATCATGTACAAATAAGCTAATGGAAAGAGCTTTCCAAGTTGTTAGCATTCCCCAACATAAGATTTTCTCAAACCACTGGTATGAACAATGGCTTGTTAATCTTGGCTTCTCAAGGTGATATCTGATTTGTGTAGAACAGGTAATTAAAGTTGTCACAGCAATAATTCATGATGTTCAGTTTACAGTCCATGACTGCTAGATGTGTTCTTTCCCTTAAAGAAGTCAGAAAACAATACACTAGCAAATTGATTTATTGGCAGGTGTGCAGTGTAAGGACTCTGGAAGAAAAATCAAGGTAACCAGGCTTGCTTTTTCACTGAGGACTTAAACGAATTGAGGGCACTGGATATAATCCATGGAGGAGAAGACCACTGTACTTAGGCAAGGTGGCTATCTTTGGCAGTCTTTTCTTCCTTTTGTATTTATTTATTATATCATTAATATTATTATTATATTTACTATTGAAAGGGAGGTCATGGTATGTGGGGTTGTGTAGGTTATGTGTGGGAGTGTGTATGTTACGACACACACGTGGAAGTCAAAGGACAACTGTTTTTCTCCACCTACCTTCATGTGGGTTCCCAGGATCGAACTCAGGTTGCCAGGACTGCATAGCTAAGCCATCTTGCTGCTCAAGTATGAAGCTCCAGCTTTAGTGTGTGATACACAATTAATTTTGAGACTTTTCTGGAAAGCAGCGTTGCCATTAATTATTCTCTGTGTTCCTCCCCAAAGAAGTATGCTTTGTTTTCAGCTTACTATATTAAAACCTTGTTTGTGAGAATTATTTTAAAAGGACATAAACCTTTGTTCCACTTAATGAAAATCCTGGCAGTCATTTCAACCACTGTGTTGTAGACGGATTTCTAAACAGTCTTATTAAATAAGAAACACAGAGCCAGTTACAGGGATGCAAGCCATAGAGATCAGAGCAATAGCCACCAACTAACCTTAGCTTACCACCTCGCCGTAGCTTCCCAAGAGAGCCTCTTCCTGTCTAACCTGCGCCTTTATTGCCTTCCTGTTCTGCCTTCTCATTGACTCTAAGCCCAGCCGCCTCACTTCCTCATCACTGCCTGTCTATACAGACCTCCAGGGCTCTATAGTTGGTACTGGGATTAAAGGGTGTGTCGCCACACTTGGCTGTGTCCTTGACCACACAGAGACTCTGCCTGCCATGTGATCAGATTAAGGGTGTGTGCTACCACCGCCTGACTTCTGTTTATGGCTGGCTATGACCTCTGATCTCCAGGCAAAATTTTATTAACATACAAGTAAAATATCATATTTCAGTACAAATAAAATATCATCACATTTCCCCTTTTTTTCTAATAAAAATAAAAAGGATAAAAATTATAACTAATATAAGAAAAACTATATACAATAAGTACAATAACTATATATAACATATACAAGCAATAAATACCTAAACAATGTCTAGTCCATTTGCATTTGACAAACTCAGAGAAAATATTCCATTATCTATCCTATTTTGGTAAGTACAAAATGTACCTGAATCACTTTTTATCCTAACTTATATTACTCACAGAGAACTATCTTATAATGTCTTTCAAATTTATACACTTTACACCTCTTAGTGAGTTTCTTTTCTGAAATTCTTAACAAGGAATACTATGACTATAACTATCTAATCTTCAACTAACTATAACTATCTAATCTTCAACTCCCTCAAAGACCCAAGAAGGAAATAATCTTCCAGCTACACCTTGTGTTGAGAACAGAGATATCATTCCTTAGGAGCCAGTTTTAAGGTGACATTAATTACATCGTTTCCCGGAGTTGTCACTCCTCTCGGTCTTGCTGAGAGGAAGAGCAAGTCATTAACTTTTAGATTCTTTTATAATTATATCATGTCCTAAAAGGAGCTAGGAATAAAATCCACATCCCAGAACACACTAGCGAGGGGTTACAAAGCAATAGTTAGAGGCCAGGGAAATGCCAAAGGAAAGGCTGCTGCTCACCACTGCTTTCTAGAACTCAGCCAACTGACGTTGAAAAAGTAAAGACAGCCAAAAGTAAGGGAATGCTTAGATATGGTTCTCAGGACAGTCACCGTGCGCACTGTGGGACTTAATGAGATGTTCAGCGTTGCACAACCAGGAGTCGGACCAAAACTGTAAAATCTTGGAAACCTCAGAGTACTAGAGTTAATCAGGCCCATTGATTAGAAAAGCCCCTCCGTCTTTATAGCCTCTTTAATGTGTTCCCTCAGTAAATCGCAGAACAAAACTCCACCTGTAGCTTGAGTCTAAAGAGCATGCCCTACTGATCGGGCATGAAATGAAATATCGCAATGTTACATTTTCTTCTAATACAATTAATCAACAGTGTAAGTAATCAGGTAAAGGATGGTAAAAGGAATGGTAAGCATATGAAGTTGGGAAATCACATGGGATGTTTTAGGGAAATGTAAGAAAGACAAACAATGACTATAAGATTTGAGGCTCTGCATCATCAGCGATTCTAAGTCTTACAAGTGGGACATTTAGGTGATAAAACACAGTAAGACTAGAGTAGATAAAAGAGGAAGACAAGAATTAGGGGGTTTGATTTTATCAAGAAAACCAGGTGAGAGTTTGTGGAAGTCACATTAGAATATTTAATTGGAGGATTATAATTCTAAAATGTTAAGTGTACATAGATATGTAACTATTTATACTCAGCGGTGGCATTTGATAGGGGAGGACAGCCAGAACTCACAGCCCTATGAGGCAGACATTCCCTGCCATAATTCTTATGACCTCAGCAATCAAGATTCATTGTAGGTTGACATACATAGACCAGAGGTGCTGCATGATCAAAGGTCATGCTCGTTCAAGACATCTCTGATGTGTTCCAGCCCCCCGAAGAGGATAGGCACCATCAAGTTACCACACTGAGAAAAGGGTCTGCTGCAATCCACAGCGAGGAATGTAGATGAGAAGAGGTGATACACAGAGTCTGGAAGTGTATGGTGATCTATATCCATCCCTTCTAAACTAAGGCTATAGTAAGAAACAAGAACAAGAAAGGAAAAGCACAGAGGACAATAAAGTAGGTAGATTCTCCAAGGGGAGGGGTTAGAGACGCAGTAAGTCATAGTCACACAGAAAGTGAAGGGTGGAGAGAAGACTGTGTCCTTAAAGATGTCACCTTTTGTTCTTGATGCCTTCTGCTTGCATGTCCTGTAACATCTTACGTTCAAGGTAGCCTGAGACAGTATCTGATCCTTAAACTATGTAGACATAACCAAAATAGCTTATGTAAGAAGGTACTCTTGGAGAGCCTGGTCAGGGAGGTGGCTGGAGTATTTTGTATGCATGTATGTTCATATTGGAAGTATTTTTTTTTTGAGACAGGGTCTTACTATGTGGCCCTGGCTGGCCTGAGACTTGCTCTGTAGACCAGAATGGCCTCAAAAGCATAGATATCTGCCTGCCTCTGCATCCCCAGTGCTGGAATTAAAGGTGTGTACTACCATGTCCAGTCTTGGAGGGTACTTTATATATTAAACAGAATGTTTGGTTATCAGATACTGACTAAATATATTATAATGCAAGCCTTCATTCTGGGTATTCTAAAGATTCATAACCCACACACCACCATTTTAAAGCACTTTCAAAAATCTCTCCCTTTCTTATAAAACAAGCTGAATTATATACATCTATTCATACACGATGCTGTGTTATAGAAATGTATGGTTTATAGGATTGAGTTACATAGAAAAAAATAGATGTTATTTGGAAAGCTCAGGGAAGATTTCAAAGAGGAAAAGTCAATTTTGGTACAGTTTCCCATCAAAAAGGAACATGGAAAGATAATACACAAAGAAAAGATAGTATGAGTAAATATGAGATTTTGAGAACAGTTGGTAAGCCGCAGGTATCTGGAAGATGAAAGGGAAAAACAGTGTGATGGTTAATTTCCATTGTCAGTCAGTTTGACTGTTCTTAGAATCACCACGTGAACACACCTCAGAGTGTGTCTATGAGGGATCCTCTGGAGAGGTTTAACTGAAGAAAGACCGGTCCTCAACAGGGGCAGCACCACTCTGTGGGCTCTGGTGCTGGACTGAATAAAAAGGAGAAAGCAACAGAGTACTGGCATCCCCCTCCCCGCTCCTCCCGGCTTCCTGACTAAAGATACATTGTGACAAACTGTCCCTACTCTCGTGCCATGTCTTTCCTGCCATGATGGGTGTCACCCAAACTGTAAACTAAAGTAAAGAATTCCCTCCTGAAGTTGCCTCTTGTCAGGTATTTGATCGCAGCAAAGAGAAAAGCAACAGATACAGAGAACTGGTTCCAAGAAACGCGGTTGTCGCTGTGGAAGACTGAACTGTGGTTTGTATGCCTCTGGGACCGATTTACAGAGGTAAGTTGAAGAATTTGGAGCTGTAGACCGGAGGAGTCCTAGTAAATAGATCTCAGTGGGCCGGGCCGTTCTTGTGGGATTTCGGAAGAGCAGGATGCTGAGAGAAAAGTAAACAGTGGAGGGACAGCTCGTGAGGTGGAGAGAACAAGGAATCATTTGGGGACTGGGCTAGAGGCCATTTGTGTTACATTCTGCCATGGAACCTGCTTTTATTCTGTGTGTATCCTAAGAACTTGAGTTGGCGCTGAATTTAAAAGTAATGGACTAATTAGTTTTGCTTAGAAATTTTCAAGACAGGAAAACATGCAGGCTGTATTCTGGTTACTGAAAACTTTTGCATTTTTTATTTTTATACTATCTTCAAAAGTCTTAAATGCAATATCTCCATTAATTCTCTGAGAATTTCATGCAATGTATTTTGATCACATTTACCCCTATTCCTTCCCTTAACTACTGATGCACCCCTTCCAACCTGTTTTGTGTCCTCTTTGTTTTTATTTTATAATCCATGGAGTCCAACCCATCAGTGCTCATATCCAAGTCCACAGTGAAAGAGAGCAAGGGGGGCAGAAAGACCAGGAAAACTCACGGTTTAAGCATCTTCTCTCTCATGTGTGGATCCTAGCTCCCCACTTTAGATTTGTGTGTTTAACTTGGAGTGGCTGTAGAGGTCAGTAAGCAAGAAAGTGCCTTAAGAGGAAGAGGAGGAGAGGCCTTCAGTGGTGGAGGAGATGGTAGATTGTGCAATATGAAATGTAGTAAGAGAGAACACTGGGAGTTAAAAGGTTAAGCCGGGAGGGAGTAGGAGGAAAAAAGAAAGTGTGTGTGTATGTGTGTGTGTGTATTTAATCTAAACTAAGGATTTATGAAAAAAATCTTATAAACATTCAATACTTTGTAAGCCAATTAGAATTATAATTAAAAAAAAAAGAATTCAAACAGCTAGCTATTTTGCATGGGTGAATAATGCTGCTCCCAAAAGACCAGCTGATTAAATGAAAACCTCAGTGCCAGGCACAGGATACCTCCTGATGAGTGATTAGTCATAAAGGCCCCAGAGGCCCTAAAGCAAAGTAGGCTATCATGGCTCTTGGTTGCTCATAGGCCTAGATTGTCAGACTCTATTATGGAAGGTCCAGTGCTATGCTCCTGTTCTTCACTTTGGGAATGGGGATGTTTATTCAATGTCATTGTATATTGGGAATAGATATCTTGTTTTTGATGCTATATGAGTCACACGTTAATAGATTGTGATCCTCATAAGCCTGGGAATTTTGAACAACATGGGAACTTCTAAGACTTTGAGGAATTTCAGATATGGACTAGGGCTAAGTGGATTTTGTACTGAGATAAAAATGAGACTTTAGGGGCAAGGGATAGAATGGAATGATTTAAAGTGTTTTATTTGACAAGGGGGTGGGGTCGTGATGATGTCTTGTTTGCTTTCTATCTTTGTGATAAACACCACGACCAAAAGCAACTTGGGGAGGAAAGGGTTTATTTCAGCCTATAGCTTATAGTCCATCTTAAAGGGAAGTCATGGCAGAAACTCAAGCAGGAACCTGGAGGCAGTAACTGAAGCAGAAACAGTGGAGGAATGGTGCTTACTGACTTGCTATTCATGGCTTGATCAGCCTGCTATTTAATAAAGCCTGGGACTGCCACTGCCCTTAGTGAGCTGAGCCTGCTTACATCAATTATTAATCAAGAATATGCCTCACAGACTTGCCAACTGTCTAATCTGATGGGAGAATTTTCTCAATTGACGTTAACTCTTCCCAGATGATCTGAGGTTGTGTTAAGTTGGCAAAAACAAAACAAAACAAAAACCCTAATCATAAATGGTAAATCTTCATGGTCCATTCGACTAGATTTATAATCACTATGGAAATGCACCTGTAGTGTTGTTATGAAGCTATCCCTAGAAAGGATTAACAGAGGTAGGAAGACCCACCCTGGATGTGGGCAGCACTATCCCATGGACTGGGATCCTGGGCCGAACAAAAAAGGAGAAAGAGATCTTGGTACCTGCATTTTTCTCTTTCTCTCCTTCCTAGCTGCAGATGCCACACAATCAGACCTCATACTCATGCATCCATGCTTTCCCCAACATCATGGATTGTGTTGTCTTAAACTTCAAGCCAGAATAAGCTTCTTCTCTTGAGTGGCTTGTCAGAAGTTCAGGTACAGCAATGAAAAAAGTAAAAGTAACCAACACAAGAGTTTTTTCAACCAGGCTAAATCAGCGATGCATTAAGACAATCAAATATACGTTTTAGGAGGACACTTTTAGCAGGGTTGTGAGGTAGATTTGAGTTGTGTGGAGGGTGGAATAGAAGCAGGAAGAACTGGAAGACTTTATAGTGTGTAATTGGAAGCTGAGTATGAATGTAGGCAATGTCAATAGGAATGGGAATCATCGAGTATACGTAAGGGAGACTGTTGATATGGAACTTATGGGATGTGGCACTTACTAGATGGAAAGAGGCAGTTGAGGACTGGTAAGAAAAAAAGCAAGATGACATTTGGTTCCCAAGGTATGTTAGTGATGAAGTGTTTCATCAAGATGAAAGAGGATGTCATTTGCTTGGCGTGAGTTTCTGGTTTTCTACAAGTTGTGCTGGTGGCACTGTCTGCATAGCCCTGTATAGTGACATAAAAGGTGTAAAAGCCATACAGACTCCATTTTAGGGTAAGACCACCATCTTAGACCATCTGCTGTACTCAGCTCCAGGAAGGACCTCAGGAACGTGCCACGACAACTCAAACCGATACAGAGCAGTATGCTTCTACAGACATTTTGTCTGCAGGTTATGGCCCTTGAAGATATCTAGATAATCCCACTAAGAAGTCCAGATAATCCTGCTCAGCTAGTTGTGGTTCCCCACCAAAAAGTCTAACCCAATGGGTTCAAATGCAGTTTTGCACACAAAGTCTAGACCAATAGTTTCAAAAAATCACTTTGCCCCATATCCCTTCTACCCATTCCCAAATTGCCAAAGCATGTAATTCCCGACTTGTGGTTCTTCCCTATAAAAACTCTACAACTGGACTTGTGACTGCTGCCACATTTCCCTCCATCTTCCATGCGGTGGCCCAGGTTTGAACTTGACAATAAAAGGATTCTTATGTGCTTGCATCAGAAACTGGTGCCTTGGTGGTCTCTGGAGGTTTCTTGAAATGGGTACAACAAAGGCAATTCGAAATGCAAAACAGAAATAAAACAGGTCTTGGCTACAAAGATGTGTTTAGTGTATGCAATAGCGGAAAACCATGATGCAGATACAGAGAAAAAATGAGAAATCAAGATGCAAAAAAAGGAGAAGTAATTTAAAAGATGCCTGAAGAGGAAAGGAAGGAGAGGCCAGGGGAGATAAACACTATAGTTAGATGTCATATATATGAAGCACAGTGTTTCAGAGGTCCAAAATGTGGGGCTCAAGGAATCTGGGGGACAACACCAGAATGACTGCTGGACTCAAGACTATTAAGTCACGAGCCGCTAGGAAAGTAAACTTTCATCTACTTGGGGGAACAGACTACAGACTGCAAAGGACCAAGCTCATAACAGATCATGAAGAAGATGAGCCAGTATTTGTTCTTTTTGCTGGAATTTAGCAAACTAAGAGAAGAATGGCCCAAAGCAGAGAAGAAGGAGTTCCAGCTCCAAGAAGAGTTTAAATTCTAGGATATGTGAGAGGGAAGAAGTGAATGAGACTATGGAGAGAATATGAGTATTCAAGAAAAAGCCTCACAGGGCATGGTGGTACAGGCCAAGAACTTGGGATGTAGAGGTGGGCAGACCTGTGAGTGTGAGGCCAGCTTGGTCTACATTGCAAATTCCAGGCCAACCAGGGCTACATAGTGAGACCTTGTCTCAAAATCAAAGCAAAACAATAACCAATTATAAACCTCTTCATTTTTTATGGACAATGACTTTAGATACTTCTGCAGCTCATCCCATTCATAAAAGCTATGCTCTTTCATAGGGATGAAGAGACCTGTGTGGTCCCTGCTTGTATATCTTAAGCTGTTCTTTCCCTCATTACCATGAACGTTCCAGACACTTGTTCCTGATGTACTGAAACCTGTAGCTTCAGGGATCTCACGCATGCCCTCTGCCTTATGACGATACTCATCACCCATCTCTAATTTTAACCTTAACAAACAAATGCCTCTTCCTTGGACTGTACTTCCTATATTGTTTCCATACATTATGTCACTCAAACTCCTCATATAGCTTGTTTATCTGTTTTCTTAGACTGAAAGTAGTGGGAAGGTGCTATGTACCTGACACAATGAGAATGGATCAATAACTTTTGGATGAATGAATGAAAAATTCTATCTAATAACAGAGGAAGTTAGGAAAAGGTTTTCTTTCTCTATGTATTCGTGTGGGTGAAGGTGTGCATGGAGGCAATTAGTTAACATCAAGAACCTTTCTCAGTTGTTCGTGCTCACCTTATTTTGTGAGATAAGGTCTCGCTCAACCTGGAGTTCATACATTAGTAGGCCAGCAATCCCTAGTGACCGCCCCCCCCCCATTTTTGCTTCTCCAATGCTGGGATTCAAGGCTGGCACTGTTGTGTCTGGCTTTTGTGTGTGTGCACACACATGTTGGGGGAGGGGTGAACTCAGATCCTCAAGCTTGAACTGTAAGCATTTTCCCAACTGAGACATCTTCCCAGCCCTAGGTGAGGGTTTTTCACACTTCCCAAAACACTACTAGAACTTTTACATTCAGTTCAATTGTTGAGGCAATTATATATATAATTGTTCAGAGAAATGTTTAAAAAATAGACTCCTAAAGATTGATCATTTTAAAGTGGGAATTTCTTTTCTTCCCCAGCTTGAGACTATCATCACAATTTATCACTGCACTTTTCCCCTTTGCTTTTTTTTAAAGCCTTGTCAAGGATAATCTTTCTTTCCAGTAAACTAGAGTTGGGTATCTACAACTATCCCTGCCTCCCAGCCGAGCCACAGATGAAATTGCAGGTTGTTAATGCTAAATCTCTGAAGTCCATTATGTGGAATTAATTTGGAACCAGCAAATCGAGTCACTCATTTTTCTGCAAAGTTAAGCAATCAGACAGGACATTTCAAAGTATGCAAACCATTAAGCTAAAGCATGGCTCATTTCCCAGTCACTCAATTTCTCGGTTTTATTTCCTTCATTCTTCTCCCTGTAGGTATTTCTAGACTTCTTGTCTAAGTTTTGGCAAACTGTCTTTGATGATACCTTTCTAACTCATGGGTCTCATGGCAGGTACATAGGCACCATAAAGCAAATGCTTTACTGTTTTTTGTTTGTTTGTTTTTCATGTAAACTAAGATGTTCCAAGTTTTCTAGACTACACAGAAAGGGTTTCTGCTTTTGTTGCATATCGCAGATCATGTGCCTCTGTGGATGTAAAAGACCCATTTGACAATGAATACTATCTTATCTTTATGAAGGTACAAATACCCAGTGACCTGCTCAAACTCTTAAACTGACTTCTCAGCTTCTAAATGAACTTATCACAATGCTTTGGCTTAGATACTTCCCTTATTATCTGAGAAGTGGTATTAACCCTTAACATCAACCCTGTATGTGTGTGGGGCGGGGGAGTGCTGAGTGTGTGTATAATTTTGGGGGTGAAGTACATTAATCCTCATTTGAAAAGTTCTTCATACATAAATAATACACATATGTCACAATGAACCACGCACTGGAGAAACTTCAGGTAAAAATCTAGCATATTCTTCATGAGGCTTTCAGGAACTGTTCCTCTGTATGATTTTACCTAAACTTCAGTTTTCCAAAGTTTGAGTGATGTTTTCCTAATATCTGTGATATTCACTGCCCATACATTTTCTTAACGTTTTATTTAACTTTCAATACATTAAAGCAAAGTTGCATTTTAAAAGGAAACTGGTGTGTATTTTCCTGCTATGAAATCCATTCAGGTAGTCTAACAGGAATGAAAACATTGTCTATGACTCAGCAAAAACCAAAAGCAGGACACTGATTTTCTTGTGGTTTGGAAAACGTTTATTCTTTAGGAGATGCACCGCTACGGTGGACACCCCAACCTTCTCCTCTATGTCTACTCCGTACCCCTCAAGGACATAGATGAGACAAGATGAGCTTCCTATACAAATATATCTGACCTTCCTGTTACACACCGAAAGGAAGCAATTAGGATCTCCTGTAGACAGGATTAAAGTAGAGTCATTTTGTTAAAATGTCAACTATTTCCAAAGCAAAGTTTTGTAGGAGTGTAGAACAGAGTTGGAGGAGTTTATAAAGGATATAAAATTATAAACAATTTAATCTTGTTTCTAGTTACAGCATTTGACACTTTGCAACGCCAATCAGTTAAGTGTGGGTAACGAGTCATTAATCGAGGTACTCCTGATTTCTATTTATTTGTCATATAGACAGGGACTGGACCCATAGCCTTGAACATTAGGGAAGTGCTCTGTCACTAAGCTACCCTCCCTGTCTACCTTTGACCTCTTTATGTAGTCCATACTGACTTCTCAAATAATGATCCTCCTGCCTCTCCCTCATGAGTACTGGCCTTATAGGCATGTGTGGCCACACCCCACTTCAAAGTTTTTTTTGTTGCTTGTTTTTATTTGCTTGCAGAGCAGGGGGTGGGGACTGAACCCCTGGCACTCTACTACTGGGCTACATCTTATTCCCTAGTTCCATGGTTTTCAACAGCATATAAGTGTTAGGAGTTTTCCTTGGGACAAAGTTAAGTAGAAAAGAAGTACTTCATATTGGATGAGAACAAAATTTATAAAAGTTATTTGCCTTTGACTCAGAATACTATATTTTTTCTTACTGAATTGGACAATAGTACAAAGCAATGACATTGAAAAAAATCTAATGACATTTATTTGTGTATATACATCAGTGGGAATGTGGAGGTCAGAAGACAACCAGGGGGAATTGGTTCTCTCCTTCCACCTCGAGAGTCCTGGAGATCAAACACAGGTTGTCAAGCTTGGCAGAAAGGGCCCTTATGTGCTGAGTCTTTTTGATGGCTTTGAAAAATTTTAAATAAAGTTAATTCCTACTAAAATCCACAGCTAGTCTCTTTTTATAGATTATTTTCCATCTTGAATATATAGTTTTTAATGCTGTTATTTTTCTTTTATCCCCTTTCTTTCTAATAATTCACATAATATTTCCTACCATTATCTGTTTTACAATTAAGAGTCAATTAAATGATCTGCCCCGAATCATGACTAGTACAGGAAAATGACAGGTCTGGGGGGCCTGCCCAAATCTTTTTGCCTTTTCATCTGAAGCTTTTTATTACACAACACTGTCTCCAAATGAAAAGATGTCCTAATTTATAAAAATATCTACAAAAACATAAACTTAAGAAATGGATCAATTAAGGCATAACCCTTTGGGTTACAGAAAGATTTACAACTCTTAAGAGTCCTATAAATCTTGGAAATTCCCCTTCTGCACAAGTAGACCTTATCGGTAGCCCGCAGGAACTCGTGTATCATTTACATTTTGACAGAAATCCTACAGAAGAGTGACTATTTAGAGGTGAAAGATTTGGGTCAACATTATGTCAATCAGTAAAGAAAATAAAGCAGCTTGGAAGTTGTAATGTGAACCCCTGGAGAAAAGATGATAGAAGTTAAAAAAACAACCCGCAGTGGCGGGCCAGGGTGCAGTGCTCCTGAGTGCAGTTATATGGGCTGTTTATGTAAGTGACCTCGGAGGACAGAACATGATCACAAAACATTGTTCCAGTTTCCCTAAGCATAGACACAGTGGGAAAGCAGACTCTTTTTCATGGCTGTGGCCAACTTCGATACTGAAAACTGTGTACGAGGTTTTAAATACTTGCCCTCTGACTTAGGACTTAGGTTGAATGTTTTCAAAGTATGGCACCTTCTCAAACAGAATCCAGATCAACAGGGTGCTCATCAAAAATGAAGATTCTTAAGGCATTGTTTGGGAATCTACATTTTAAAACAGACTGAAAATACAGCATCATTCAAAGACTCAGAACACATACAGGTTGCCGGTAACGCCAGAATCCTGACTTGTTAGCATCTCCCTTTGATGTTTCTTTGTGCTCAGCCCCCTCCATGACTGTTCACTTGACGTAAAAAGGAGAGTGCAGGTGTTTATAAATTACAATCAAGCCCTTTCAGATGAGGAGGGCTTATCTACGCTTCAAGCTCATTTCCACACTCGGAACCCAGCTTATCAGCTGCGCTGAGGTCAAGGGGGCAATGGATATCTCTATCATTGAATGCAGTCAGAACTCTGGAAAAAGGAAAAGATACCCAAGCTCCAGCAACTTCTAAAAACTAAGTATAGGCGAAAATAAATCTTCAAAGTCTCAGTTCTTACAATAAGCTGTACGTTCTGGCCTATTGATTCCTTGACATTTTTTTCACCATCAAAATAATGAATGAACAAAGCAACATGGCTACCAGGTTCCAGCTGTTAATTGGGTTTCTCAAAGTCTTCATGGAAAGTGCTGCATTTATAAGGACCTCCCATGGTTAGTGTCTATTGTTCTTTATTTCTGGCTAATAACTTCTAGAAGTGAAAGAACAAAACAAGCTGATAAATTCACGAAGTACCAAGAGAATTAAATCTGTAGATACCTAAGATCAAAAAAAGTACCTAACATTTTTGAAGTCACTTAATTATCATATTGCATTGTAAATGATAATTACCCTTGTATAAACAGAACATTTATGTATATAAAAAACAGTAGTCCAAATTGCCACACCTTTGTGCTGCCCACCTGTTAAATTAAGGGCTTTGTTCAGTAGACTCTCAAAGGCATGAGCAAGACATAATGAGTGTTTTCTGGATGCAGTAGTTACAACACCCAGCCAAGAGTGATTGTTACTTTCCCCCTTGGAAAAGCATCAAGTTAATATAACATTTAGTGCATTAAAAGCAAAACTTCCTACTAAAACTTCAATGCTTTAAAATATGAACATCAAATAGTCAAGTATTCTTATGCTAATGAGACAGTGGATAAGTAAAAGCCACAGGCTGATAGACAATGAATAACTCCAGAAATAAAGGACAGTGACCAGTATGAAGGAACCAGAAGAAACATTTGAGATCTGAGATAATTAAAAGTTTGGTCTCAGCTTTTCTGTGTCTTGATGGAGAATTTTACATGCGCTATAGGTCTGGAATTTCCACTTAAGATCACTTACTTCAAGGTAAGGACTTATGGGTAATAAAATAATTAAAACTCATGACACTTTTACCAGTATGAACACATCATAAATTTTCTAGATAAGAACTTTTCGACATGATTAAGACTAATCTCACTAACGTTACCTCAAGGATCCTGTGGAGTATTATCTTGCAACAGAAAAAATTATAGTTTAACTAAAAATACAGACGTGACAGCCATGGTGAGATTGGAGAATAACTTTTATTTCAAATATGATGTCTTTTCAATACAATATGTTGTCTTCTGAGTTGGTATCCTCGAAGATAACATATTGTGGCTCCTTTAAGATGGGTTTGCAGGCCCAGAAATCAATACTACTTATTTAGTTTTTTGTTACTTATAAACCAGTGTTTCATCAGAACCATTCATGACACAATAAAATCTAATTATTTGACACCTCTATTGCACAATAAGTTCAGGGTAGAGTTTCAAAAACATGAATTGAGGACTTACAAGTGTCAAGGTCTAGGGATACAGTGAATAAATAAGTCAAGATCGGTATTCCTTCAAAGACTCACAATCTGGTACAGGAAATAAGGTAGCAACTAAGCAAACAAACATGTTCAGGTAGTGACCAATGTTTTTGAAAAGACAAAGCAGTATCATGAGATGAGCAGTGGCTGGGCACATGGAAGCTTTTATAGGCAAGGCCCTATGAAAGAGTTCCCCAAGAACGTGATGTCTTCACTAAGACTCAAATGATGAGGCAGAGGCAGATGAATGAAGAGGCAGGAACATCCCTGATATGTCCAATAACAGCCCCCAAAGCCAGTGTGGCTAGAGAAGTGAGTGATTCAGTACATGATTGGAGAGACGTTGGGATAAGCCAGACCAAGTGACAAAACCCCTACATGTCACGTATGGGTTGTAGCAAGATACGTTGGGACGTCATGGAGGCGGCCAAGCTGCAGTTAGACGGGAAAGATGGCAATATGTTGGCATAGCAGGTTCTCAGTTCAACAGCTATGCCAGCATCTTGCCTCCTCTCCGGGTCCAAGTTAGAGGAGCAGTACCACGTCTCTGGGTCATTCTACTTTTCCACCATCTCTCCTTCCACCTGAGGGAGGGAAAACACACTCATGAGTCAAAAGTAACAACACAGTCTTCCTTAGACTGTCCAACTTTGAAGGCAGTTATGCAGAGGGAGGTCATGGTTCGTTCCTCTTTTAAATGTTCCTTGAATAAAAATGAATCCCAGAATATTTGCTGCTTGTGAGATGACAAGGCAATTCTGAAGAACACTAAGTCATAAATGCTGACAGTGATGATTACAGCCATATTCACAGCCCATAGCACATAGTGACCTCGGCACAGTATTTCCTGGAGTGCAATATTCTCTTGGTTAAGGTCAGCCACTTGGATGCACCTTCACAATATTTGGCTGTCACCTCACAGTGTGTGGTTACTTCATTGCTTCATGAGCTCTTAAATATAAAGCTTTTTGAGCCAACAATTCTCAGGGTGAAACATTTTTCACAAACACAGTGAAAAAGTTCTGTGTTCAAAGATGTTCACTACAATATTGGTCTTAATGGTGAAAGACTAGAAAGATTGTCAGTGTCCACTAATATAACAGACACCACTTAAATGAATTATGATAACTTTATAAAATAGTGTTTTCTGGTCCTTATAAATGATTAAGGCAGAATAATGATATTATGGTATGGTAATTTCTGTGTAAAATGTATACATATATTGGAGAGTATGCTTATAACATTTTTCTTGAAGGGTACAGAAGTGATTATTTTTAAATAATGATTTATTATTTTAAAATAATTAGAATTACAAATTACTTTTGTTTTTTGCTTTAATGGATTTCTGTTAAGCAATACATAAGTGTGAGCTATATCTACAGTCTACAGAGATGAAACACCGTACTCACTTGGATATAGCTAACATCAACTATGTTTTCTAGAAACCAAAGTTATCAGCATTACACAGTCATCCAGTGACACATGGGAAGTGCATGGCATGTGCTTCTCCTGGTCAGATAGGAGCTTATGAAGACTCTATTTCACAAGTCCCCTGACAGTCTTGCCCCGGGGCCAGGTACCTAGTGAAAAAGATACTAATTAATGTAAGAATATTTAAGAGATGATACTAATTACTGTACAGATATTTACTAGATCTTGGTTTGTCCAGTACAGCACATGGTTGGAATATGAATGCCAAAGAAATACAGATCAGATAACAAAATAGCCATAATATGAAAATTTCGTGAAGTAAAGTTTCTCAAAAAAAAAAAAAAACCCAAAACAAAACAAAACAACTTCATTTTTTTTTTATTTTCCTAATCCCTCATGCTTGCAACTGAGAGACAAACACAGGTTACATCATTTTAAGAGGGCACATTTAAAAACACTCTCTGGCTGTGACCTTTTCAGATTCATTTTATAACATGAAAATTTCAGACTCATTTTACAAAGAAACATGAATGCTGGTGATTATTTGATTTACCAGAAACAATAATTATCTGAGAACTCACAGGCTAATGATGAGGCTCACTTAGGTTCTGGAAAGACAGAGTAATACAGTAATTCATACCCTCCTTCCACTTCCTATTTCCCGCCATATTTTAAAAGGAGTAGTGGCTTACTTTATGCTTCAATTTCTAGTTCAAACACCCGGAAGAAGACAGTTTGAACCCTATCTTAGTGTCTTTTCTGTTGCTGTGATTAAACTCCCAGAACTCAAGAGAGTAGTGTTTACTTTAGCTCACAGTTCAAAGAGCAGTTCCCCATGGCAGGAAGGTCAGGGCAGCAGGGGCCTGAGGCAGCTGCTTATGTTCTGTACATAATCAGAAGACTTCAGAGAATGTATACTGTTCCTCAGCTCTCCTCCTCTTATATGTGCAGGGAATTCTCCTCCCCATGCTTAAGATGGGCCTTCCCACATCAATCAACAGAAACAAGATAATCCCCCAGGCCTCCCCAGAGACCTCACCCAGGTGACTGCATAGTCTATCAAGTTAGTAATTCATTGCAACTATCACGCTACCCCTATGTAAGGAAGCTGTTACCATTGTTATACACTGGTTTTGTTTGTTTGTTTGAATATTTCTCTGATACCCAGAGAACCAAGGATTCCAAGTGTCTACTGGTAATATATACCCCTTATGACATAAACTTCAAGTTTAACCATAATTATGTTACGACTAGAAAACAAAACAAAAAGTGGATTATGAATACCTGATTATAAGTCCTTAACAGTTACAGTTGAATTATGAAAAATGCTGGCAGTGAAATGCCCTGAAGAAGATGCGTGGAATGTTTATAATCTTCTTATCCTAGAGGAATTTTTTCTTTTATGTCTCAAACTTTTTTAGTATAAATGTTAAAATAAAATTCAAATAATTTTAACTTTGCAACTAGCAATCTGATTTCCTTTGTAGGCAACTGATTTGAAACCACTCTAGGAGCAATTCTAGCATGTCCTAGACACCTGGGAGCCAGGAGAGAGCCTACACAGGCTCTATCTCCTCTGCAGAGATAAGAACGGAGTCAGCTCAACCACAGTACCACAAAACTGGCATTGTGACACTCCATGTCTCTTTCCAGACTGGAATACAATTTACTTCATGTGTCATATTTAAAATATTTTTCCTAAAGAAGGCTGGCATGGAAGTTACTGATGATTATGAATAAGGAGTACAATGTACTATTTTTTAAGTACAGCATTATGGAAAACTTTGTGGTCCAATCAAGAACATAACTGTGGGGGGAAGTAACATTTACTAAATATGTTGGGATAGCTTTTGAGAACAGACAATTTAGCAGGATGTGCTTAAAGCTACTCCCTAACTGATAGAAGCCAGATGTGTGTCTGCTTTGCATCTGGTGGGCTGCAAAAAGGAGCAAAATAGAAATGTACACATTTAATATACATATTATATATACACATGTGCGCGCGCACACACACACACATATATATATGTTACATCGAAAAAATACTGTTTCTCAGATATGGGCAATGATAATAAGGTCACTGGAAGAGCTCAAAATCTACCAGAGAACCCACATATTAATGTCATACATTGTGTAGTCACTGCTCATTTACATATAAAAATGTCCCAATGAGAGGAAAAAACCATAAGGTGTCAGGGGGTATCAACTCCTGAGAGTGTTCGCTTGCATGCCCCCTCCCATGCACACAGCACTCATTTGTACCGGCACACAGCAGATAAAAATAAACTCATAAAAACAACAAAAAGTTTCTAGAGCACTCAGCCATAGGATTAGTGAGGAAAAAACTTGAAATGTGAGATCTTTTAGAAGAGTTTAAAAAAAGAGACAGTTTATAGAAAAGAAAATGAAGTACTATCACTTAGGTCTCTCAGAGTGCCTTTTCAGTAGGAGGACTGTGTGCCGTTGTTGTACATGCACACAGACACATCTATGGCATACACAATTTTAATTTTTTATGGAACTCTTTCTATGGAAGAAAACTACTAAAGACAGAATTGTTTAATTTAGGAATAGTTATGAGATTCAACTGAATATTTGTAAAGCTACTACAAGTGCTAATATGCAGAGGAACTACCCCGAACAAGTTTGATCCTCTGCCTGTCCTATGGAGCCCCATCTTGTCTGCAGAATGACCGTAGGCTCTTCCCTTAGCCCATCCAATATCTGCTCTTCTCCCAGTACGCACCTGTGATACTATCAGGCTTGTTTCTCTCAGGGAGTCCCATTTACCATGTTACACCTTCTACTCATCCTTCACTTCTTTTCCTTCTTTGTATAAGTTCTTTACAGAAGTGAGAAAGAGGAAATACATCTAGAGTTACAAGAATTCAGGACAAAGCATAAATGATAAACTTAAGCCTTCAAAATCTTAATTTTTCAGCAAAATTCTATAGAGAATTAGTTTTTGACCAGTAGAAAACGTGAAAGACATTTTAATAGGAGGATCTCTAGTAAAGAAGGTTCAAACTAAACAATTTTCTATTTGCCTACATTCATATAAACCCAGTGGGAAATAGGGGAGGAAATGCAGTTAGCTTTTTAGAGTGAACAGCATGAATGTTTCCCTTACATACTCCTCAGGAGAAGGGCAATGGTAGTATTAGCCCCTGTTTGCAGGAATTGGGATGATTCTGACAGGGTCTAGTGACCTCAAGGAGGTCAGCAATTCCATCAGTTGAACACTTGCTGGACATCTGCTATATGTGAAGCACTGCTTGGGTGTCTGGTCGCAATGAGTTCCCAAGTAGGAGCTGCGTCAAGGTGAACCTTCAACACAGCACGGGCTGGATAGTGCTGGCAACAATTTTCACAACGAACAAGAGCAAAGACAGCATTATGATGGATCCCAGACCCTGCCCTGTGACTCTGCAGCAGTCATCCTGGCCTGGAGTGAGCTGGAGGACTTGTTTTTGGTTGACCTGTGACACTGAACAGTTATGGCACAAGTATCATACTCAGGGTGTGATACAGCTCACAGGACAAGACTACAATCTCCTCCCAGCCTGTAAGTGTACTGGCGATTTCATAATTAGTAAATTACCTAATTGATCTAAGCCTTGTGTCGCTGCTTACCAAAGACAAATGATATCTACCTTCTAGGGTCATGGAGACTCAGATGAGACTGTATCATAATAACTAAACATGATGATGTATACACAAGTTTTCAACAACATCTGGCACATGAAAGTTCTTTACTACAGCCTAACATACAGCCCTTTATCATTTTCTACTTTTTTGAATAGATAAATGTTAACAAATTAAAGTGACGATTGTGAACTGAATATTCGTGTCCTCCATTACCCCAAAATTGAAATCCTTCCTAACTCTAGTGTGGCAGCACTTTAAAAGATGGGGCTCCTAAGATAACTAAATTTAAAGAAATTAAGATCGTGATTCAACAGGATTTGTGACCTGGTAAGAAGTATTTGTGCTCTTTTTTTCCCCCACAGAGTGGAAGTAAGGAAAAGTCTGTGAAGACAGCAGGAAATGGCCATTTGCAAGCTGGAGAGCCATCAGTACCCAGGTCAGCTGGAGCCTTGATGTTGGAATTCTAGACTTCGGGGCAGAGAGAAAGCAAGCAGTCTATGCCATTTTCCTAAATGGCAGACCAAACAGGCTAATGCCATGATGACCACGATAAGTTCCTTCTGAAAAGACCAAGGAGTATGACATTATACCTTGGATGTTTTCAGCTGTTCCACCCTGCACGGCATTTTTGGTGCCACTGATGAAGGCTATCGGCAACTTGGGCCCAACTGCCATTTTGTTCATGGAAGCTTGTGGTCTACTAAAATCTAGCACTGCCAGTCACTAACGATGACAAGGCAGTCTTCAGATCCTAAGACTCCCAAAGTGCCCAGATGAGCTGATTCTAGATGGGGTTCCAAGAAGGAAGGGGGCTTCTGGAAGGAAAATCAAAGGGAACAAGCTCAGGTGACCTATGGTAAGTCGTGGACCAATCAGCACTCTGCAGGAGAGAACAGAAGTGCTTTTAGCCACAACAGCTGCTGCCCTTAGTGTCCGCACTATGCAGGCTTTGCACCATTATTCAATTATTTCCAAGCCTCCTAAAGCCCTGACAAGGTTAAGCAATATTTTATTCTCTTCATAAAACTGTACAGAGTTGCACATGGTTTACGCTCTCGGGAGACTGAAGCAGGAGGACTGCTTTGAGTTCAAGTCCACACTGATGCACAGAGCAAGACCCTGTCTAAAAAGCAGATGAACAACAAGGGCATGCTAATTCCCCTCTGTCCTTTCCTTATGTCTTCTTCATTAGATGTATCTCCAGGGTCTCACACTGAGCTAAACTTTGAAAACATTGATTCCCACCAAGGAAAGATAAATATTAACGCACATGGGAGAAGAAGCTAGAATCTGAGTATATATGTGTATTTAGATAC
The DNA here is from genome assembly GCF_004664715.2 of Peromyscus leucopus. Classification (NCBI taxonomy): domain Eukaryota; kingdom Metazoa; phylum Chordata; class Mammalia; order Rodentia; family Cricetidae; genus Peromyscus; species Peromyscus leucopus. Next base: position 92,251,956 of record NC_051064.1, read on the forward strand.
TCCCACCAAATCACCCAAGTACTCTGGAAATACTTAGAATACATAAATCATTTCCCCAGTAAATACCCAACACAAATAATGAAGAAACAAGGAAACCTAAAGAAAACCCGGACAACCAATCAACTTCAGAGAAGATGCGTGCCAGTAAGAGGATCTACCAGGGAGCCGAAGGGATGAACGGCCATGTGGGCCATGATGGCAATACTGAAATGCCATCAGTACCCTCCAACACACATCTCTCTACCAGCATCTAGCAATGTATTAACCCCAGGAAGAAGTGCTTGTCCCTGCAGATGGCAAGGAAGCCTCTGCCTTCGAAATGTGTTATTTGCAGTATCAGGTATATTACTACAAATTTGTTTATTTTCTTTTTTAATCAGCATGAAAAGCCATTCTTATATTCTTAGTTTTTGTTTCTGTATTTTTTTGTCTTGGGTTTTTTTTTTTTTTTTTAGTTTTAGTTTTGTTTTGTTTGTTTGTTGCTGGTATTGGGAAGGACTGTTTCTTTCTAAAGCATTACATCTTGATTATTATGTCAGTCTAGTAAATGTTTGCTCTGGAAGGGCAGCATGGAAACAAAGCAGTTTCATTTCCTGACAATGGCCACTAATAGATTTCATAAACATATTGCCTTCTTTACAACAGAAGCATGGGAAGAACATTTTTAATTAATTTACACTCATTTTCTCTTGTGGAGCTGCAACTGGGAATTTTGGCAAGAAGGATGAAGGATGTATTCGTTGGGTAATTTCAATTCGGGTCTGGAAAAAAGAAAGTGCAATCAAAAGATGTATGGCTTACTACTTATTTAGACAGGCTATAAAAGTATCTTTATATAATAAACTTAGGGACACTTATTATATGAGAGAAATGGGTACTTTTAGAAATACCATTCTCTTGAAATTATACCTAGAAATACTATTAAAATTTACTGCCTAATTTAGAATAATTCAGCTGAGCCACGTTGGAAACATTAAAAATATGATTACCCATGGTTAAAATACACATACTTCCCAATAAACATAAATATTACAAATATTTATTTTTGTGCCTCCAGAACACAGAGTATCATCTAACATGTACAGTAAGATGTCCATGGATGAATCATGGGAAACCTAACTCTGTACATCCAATCATGTATGCACACAAGTATTTGTGTCTCACTAGAGTTTTATTACTCAATTTATTTCTAATTTACAAAGTATCTTAAGAACAACATAATCATAAGCAGCTAACCCAATTTCCAAATCACAAAACCAGAGTCTTTCTTCAAGATAGAGTGTGCTTTCATTTCCCCCAGATTTTACAATCTGGTAGAGCTGAGACTATCTGCCACTGCCTGGGGTTGGACTAGATCCCCACCAGATCAGAAATTCTCAGCCCTTGCTATTCACTAGAATCTCTAGGTGTTTAAACATTACTGTATTCTGTGCACATACAGCACAGTGAACAATTCAGAATCTGCAGAAAGCACCAATATATTTACAAAAGTTTGGAGATCACATGTGTATTTGTGGTAGATTATCACAGGTAGTAGGATCTCAGATAGTTGGATGGTTCCATCATCACCAATTCATTATTAACTAGCTAATAAAGTAAGTATAGAGTAGAGAAAACATGAGAAGCCTCCATAATCTGGGAACTACCAGGAGAAGGCTCCATCTACAGACATGGAAGACAAGAGTCTATAATCACGAGACTGTACAACCTGGCATGACCTCATCACATCATCTAAGTGCCCAAGGTACACATCAGGAAATGAGGGGCACTACCTCAAACACAGAAGCTTTATTTTTGTGTTTTATGTTGGGCTTCTTCATGAAACTTCATTTCATGAAAGGATTCGGTGGCTATCTAGCTGAGTTATATAGGGGAGGCATTCTTCAAGGTCTCTATTGAGGTGGTTTTGGCACATGTATGAATATAGGCGTTGGCTCACAGGTCCTATGGAGAAAGAACTAAAGATAATCAGGGTGATGCTTGCTCTCTGTGGTTATACACCCACTCCTGTCACTGCTGACCTCTGCGGCCAGGAGGTGTTTATTCAAGGTGCCTCCACATCCGCAGTGGTTTTCTCCCTCTCTGCATCTTTTGGGTACTTCAGGCCCTTGTGGTTTCTGCTTCCACTACTGCACCAGGATACATTCGTTTCCAGTCATTTCAGGTTACCTGTCAAGTAAATATAATCAACTCATTTCCCAATTACAGCCTACATTTGCATCTCCAAAATACGTTTCTAGATACGAGCTTTCATGGTGGAATAAAAAAGCTAAATGTGTGCCAGCGCTCTTCTAGGCTTACCCCTCCAAATTAATGCTCTACCATGGATGCTAGCCTAAAAAAAAACTATAGAGACAATTCTCTGACCACCTCTTGGGACCAGTCAGGGGAATCCTTGGTAAAAGACCAGAGGGAGGAAGCTGGGGTGTCTAGTCCCTAGGCTTTTTCCCTAGGGGGTCCAATGGCTGCTGGCTGTGACTCTCAACCACAAGTCTCTCGGCTTCTCAAAAGGGCCTTTCAGAGTATGAGACTTGTGACAAGGCATGAACTAACGTTCGCTAACTGAGACCAGACTACAAATGGGAAACCCAAGGATGCCACAGGAAGGAGCCACCTCAGCACTCCTGGAATCACACTCCTGTGGATAGTCACGTCCTTTGTCTACTACAGATTATTTCTACACAGATCTGCAGTATCTTTCCTTTTATTATATTCTAGCAGTTTCCTGGCCACACAGAAGGAATTGAGAAGAGTTACTTATGTAACTGGTATTTATCTATTTCCACACTGCCACAGTGTTGAATATTAACTCACTTTTGGTATCAGTCCATGGTGTGGGAGGGGGTTGTAAGAGTTAGCAGAGAGAGGAGCAATCAGGATACAATGTGCCTCCTTAGGAGAACCTCCTGAAAAGTAAACCTGTCAATGAAACCAAGTTTCCGAAGTCCATGGAAATTATTCTAAATATTAAAATCTATTCTCAACTTTTAATATATCCTTATATTTTTGTTTTGAAAACATGTTTCAGTGCTAACTATTTTAGGCCAATTATTGGGGTGGATTAACTCTGAGCTTACTCATTACTTTTAGCTATTTTCCAAGTTAAGTGTGGAAAAAGTAATAGTCCCAAATCTAAAAGTACTTACTGCACATATCAGGTCAAGGATCACCGCACAGTCTCAATAATGCAGGAACCACATTAAACCCTGTCTATTTTACTTACCACTAAAGGATTTTATTTGGCCAAGTCAATATAGTCAGTTTTCTTCAGCATGAGCCAAATTATTTTCTTAGAAGCACATTACTTTACCTCACTTAGATTGTTCCTCTTTGAAGCCCAGGCATCTTATTAATAAGGATATTTTAATAGTTCTATTTTAGCTCAATTATACCTCAATTTTACACCACCTGCCTTCAGTGAGATATTCACTACAAAAAGCCTGAGCTGGCTGGAGTTCCTTTAAAGTTTCAAAAAGTTAATTAATATTCAGCAAGCACTTTGAAGATAAAATGTAAGTGTCTATAATAATTATGCTTTTTTTTTCTCTTTGCTGGGCATTGAAGCCAAGGCTTTATGCATGCTGGGTAGACTCTCGACCACTAAGTAATATCCCCAGATCTACTTTCTAAGGTAAAAATAAAATCACAGGAGCTGCCATTCTATACTCTTTCATGACTACTTTTGTTCTCATATCCATGGTTCAATCACCTCAAAATCACAGGGCACCATACATATAAAATAACGAAATCTGTAATTTCTTTTGAGTAAATGTAAGGTCAAGCCAAATGTACTTGAGACACTGTATTACCACCACCACCACCACACGCGCCCCCCCCCCCCCCCGCCAGCCTACATGACTGTGGAGTCCTAAGCACATAAACACACTGTTCTGAGCGTGGAGAGGGTATGGCATCACAAAGCAATGAAATGGAAACTGACCAGGTGTGGCTTGAACTCTCACTTCTGGACCTCAAGGTCCTGTTATCCCAACCACACGTCCCAAACTGTAAGAAAAGAAGGTGGGACGCATACCCTACCCCAGCCCCCTTTTCCCGGTCAGCGCTCTCTGTGCTCCCCAAATTACAAATTACCGTCCAGGTCGGATTATCAAGAACCATGATTCAGACCGGTGGTGGAAGCTGATAGTGATATAAGTCAATTTAAACATTTTTGACACAGGTCTTACTCTACAGGCTTGTCTTGAACTTACTCTATAGTCAGGCTGGCTTTGAACTTATAATAATCCTCCTGTCTCAGCAAGCACTAAAATTATAGGAATGAGCCACCACACCTGGATTTTTAAAGACTTTTTTTTTTTCCCCGAGACAGGGTTTCTCTGTGTAGTTTTGTGCCTTTCCTGGAACTCACTCTGTAGCCCAAGTTGGTCTCGAACTCACAGAGATCTGCCTGCCTCTGCCTTCCGAGTGCTGGCATTAAAGGTGTGCGCCATCACTGCCCAGCTTTAAAGACTTTTAAAAGATGGTATTTCAAAAGAAAAATTGCCAAAGGATCCAACAGTGAAAACTAATATAAGTAAACTATAGCAATTTCCTTGCAGGAAAATTAAAATTGTGCTGAGGGGAAATAGCCACCCACTCTCCAGGACTTCTGTTTATGTATAAGCCTTTGAGCTGAGTGACCTTCCACAGAGTTAGTTTGTTTTGTTTATTTATTCGTGCACTTATTTAATGTATCAAGTCACTATAAGTATTTCTAAATTATGACACTGTTTCCAAATATTTCTGAAATGGCTCTAAACAAACTTCTGCTTTATGTGAACTCTGTATGTACGTGAACAGGGATATCCACTAAAGATTATAAAATTAAAATATGGATCAACTCTGAAAAGTGCTTAATATGCTCTTTTTTTGCAGTATCAAATATCCAGCCGAGATTTATGTACGTAAAGGTAAATAAACACCCCCATCTCATTAGTATGAAAATTTACTGTGTATGTACTAAATGGCAAAATTTCATGGTTTTAAAATAAGTTTCTCTGTAATTTATTGTCAGCTAATATTATTTGAATACCTATTTCACATATGTATAAATTTCTCAGGTGAAAAGGACTCATGAGTAATAAAAATAAAAGTAAATTAAGCCTACTCTAAAAAATCACTTGGAGTCTTGGCTTTTGTGAGAAATGATGCTCAGTTAACTATATCCATGATAGTCTTTCAGCTTAGTATATAAAAAAAAGCCTATTATCAAAGCAGACACTCAGTTCTTCTAAGTTTCCTAGCTTTGATGATGTATCGAGATTGGAAGAACCAGAGGACTAGGATGCCTGTTTCTAGGCAGTGTCTTCTAGACGGGACAGGGATGCTATACCCATGACATCTCAACAAGACCTGCATAATGACAATAGTCAACACGCCAGTGGTGGCGGGATTTCACAGGGTCCCACCCCTAGATGGAGAACTATTGGTGGCCGCAGGGAGATGGAGTATTGGTCTTCTCCAGGGAGAAGCTCCATGATAGGTCATCCAGTCACAAGTGGTCGGGCCTAGGCTTTTGTACATATGAGCATCTCTGAATGGACTCAGCAGGTCATGTATGTATACATATGCACAAATAAGAAGTCATGAATTTGAGAGGGCGTGTGGGGAAGGACACAGGAAGAGCTGGGGAGAGAAAGGGGTGGAAATGATGCAAATACAGTATTCATGCATGAAATTATAAAAAAAAAATTAAAGAAAATTCTTTTCTTTAACCTTAAAGAGTGGCCAATAGCTTTAAGACATTTCATAATTTTATTTGGATCTTTTAAAAATAATTTTGACTTTTTATGTTATTTACCTATTTTCTTTGTATTTGGTGGTAGTCCCTAAAATTACAATAACTGTTCAGAGACTCAGTAAACTTCAAAATACACATAACATTAGAGAAAATAGTAACAGCACAAAAGTAGCCAGAGTTGGCTAGGACAATAAAACATCAAAGAAAAAAATGTATTTGTTAAGGGCTCAGAATTACAACATTTTGCCAATAAATACATAAAATTTCATATATATATATATATTAAATATCAGCTTCTAAAAGTCAGTAGCTCATAAAGGGCAAAGTATTCACTCTTAAACTTCAATTATTTAAATTAAGCATTCCAAATTGGAGATTAATAGATTAAAGAATTCCATGGTCAGGGAAAAGCATCAAAACAGCTGTTGCTATGTGACTGGGCCACCAATGCCTTTCTTTTTCTTCAACAGCATTCTCTTGGTGACTGAGGAGCAATATGAAAACTGCAATTTCAAGGTCTTCCTTAAGTACTCTGTATGTTAGACTCTTAACTGAGCAAGCAGAAAAGTTTCATGTAAAGAAGTATAGTGCCGCTATGGATGGCTGGACATGTTGATGCCATTCTCCAAAGAGCAGGACGGAAAACACACACCAAAGCCACTAGTAGATAGAGGTGTGACACAGGGTTGGCAACTGACATATACTGGAGTGGGACAAGTGTGGTCAGCTCTGGTTTGACCTTCCCTTTAAGACAAATGAACAATTTTTTTTAAGGGACCCCCTTCTCCGAGGTGAACTTCTCCGAGACTTAGCAAACTGCATGCCGGAACAGGGACCTCCGTGGACAAAGGAAACACCGGCTTTTGTTCACAGGCCAATGGCTTGCTATACCTCACTTGAGGATTATTTTCTGAAAGTGGAGTCCTGCTCTAAGCAGTTCTAGGGAACCACGAGAGTTTGCAGCCACTGATTTTGGGAGATGGAGACTGAGGATGCAGGAGAAGAACATCTATTTTGGGGTGGTACCCAGTTGTTTGACCAGACTGGATAGGAAAAACTGCTTCACCAAACTCAGAGAAGTAAAAACTCGTCACCACCAACACCCCTTGTGTACAAGAAAGGCCAGATCTCCACTAAACGTGCACGCATGGTATACATCACAGTAGAGGGGCTGTGGTACAAATGGAGTGAGTGGTCAGCAGGCCTGAGAGGGTACCCCCGGTGAACTTCCTTCTCTTTGTGCCTCAAACCAAGAGCCACAAGGACACGGTCAGGGTGCGGCAAACGAAATGACTTTGCAACTTAGGTTTACTTTTTAAACTTTCATCTTGTCCATTTGTTTCCAAGAATGTGTATATGGAAACTGTTTTTGAAACATGCAAATCTGACTGTGGTGGTCTGAATGAGAATGTCCTCCAAAAGCTTACATATTTGAATATTCAGTCCCAGTTTGTGAAACTGTTTGGGAGGGATTAGGAGGTGTGGCCTTAGTGGAGGAGGTGTGTCAGTGGGGCAGGCTTTGAGGTTTCAAAGGGTGCAGTGACACTATTCCCAGTATCCTCTTTGCTTCCTGCTTGTGGATGAAGATGTAGCCCTCAGCTGTTCCTATCCCCACGCCTTCACTCCACCATTGTGGACTCCACCCCTCTGAAACGGAAATCCCAATTAAATGCTTTATTTTCATAAGCTGCCTTGGACATGGGGTTTTATCACAACTACAGAAAAGTAACTAAGACACCGGCTTTCTCTAAATAGGTTAGTGTTCAGGGACAATTAAGCATCTGGCCATTCATGATGCAATGGCTACATTACACATAAAAACTTTCTGTTTATCTTAGTTATCTAGGTAATCACCCTGTGATGTGTATTGCCACGTACATTTCACATGTGAGACAATTAAGGATCTAAGAGTACAGTGTTCTGCCAAAGGCCACAGAGCCTGGGAAAGTGGAACCAGTTTTAAACCCAGTTCTGTTACAGGCTGGCCTTTCTTATCTAGTTTCTAAGCGTCCTATTCTCTGCCTGCATCTTCAAGGTTTCCAGACACTTTCCCTTTCCATGAGCACCTTTCTTATCCCCCTTGTAGGGCTTCGCTCTTCTCTACACTTCTGGAATAAACAGAACCAACAACTAGGCCAAACGGTAGAATGGCATTTGCGGGTCCTCATCCCTCCCAGAAAACACATTCCCAGCACGTGACACATGCCCCGCTCCCACCTTCTGTGCTCAACTCCGATGCTGTTTCTATAAACTCCTGCTGTGTGTGATAGGACAACCAGGCCTCGTGGCCATAAATCAGAGCGTACCATTCTGGTGCCTAGGTGTCTAAATATGTGACTATTTGTCTCCTCAAAGAACTTACTGAATTACACATTCTCTACACAAATGTGTTCACAAAAGCAGACTTGAAGTGCTGAAGGATGACTGCCAGGATAAACATTTGTTCAACCTTTCTATTAATAGGACTTAAACTATTAAATGTGTATGCAATTCCAAAAAACAAAGAGGGGGAGTGGTGACATTTTTCATGGGAGTCCATTGTAAGAGAGGTATTCTACATTGTGACCTGGTACCCAATGTGTACACGACTAAAACAATGTTTCACAAAGCAATAGGTCACTATGAACAATTCACTTTAACATTTCTCTGTCTCTCCCTTTCAATTATTGAATAACACTCAGTGTCACCCATAAAGCTGATTCCATGATATCCTTCTTAATGGTTCAGACCCTCGTGCTGAAAGACTGTAGCAGAGGACTATCAAATCCTGTGCCGTCACTGCCTTTATCTCTTTCCCACAGCAGATACCATTACTGCATCCCAAAATTCTTTCTGAGTTCAGCCAAACGAGCATTCCCAGCAGCAAGTATCACTTGGACAGAGCTGGTACAAAGACATCACATGGCCACTAATTACTAAGGAGCCAGGGAACAAGGACAGAATAGCTAACTTCTGTTGTTTGCCTCTCTCATCTCAGGTTTGCAGAGTCCAGCACATAGCAGGCTTTCAAGCGTCTGCTAAAGTGAACCAGAGGCGAGTTTTGGCCCCAGACCCTCTCTGATGCTCGACTTAAAGTACGACATATGTTAGACCATGAGCACAGGACTATTCAACAGTGTCCTTTGTAGCACGTCACGTCACTGCCTTTATCTCTTTCCCACAGCAGATACCATTACTGCATCCCAAAATTCTTTCTGAGTTCAGCCAAACGAGCATTCCCAGCAGCAAGTATCACTTGGACAGAGCTGGTACAAAGACATCACATGGCCACTAATTACTAAGGAGCCAGGGAACAAGGACAGAATAGCTAACTTCTGTTGTTTGCCCTCTCTACATCTCCAGGGTTTGCAGAGTCCAGCACATAGCAGGCTTTCAAGCGTCTGCTAAAAGTGGAACCAGAGGGCGAGTTTTGGCCCCACAGACCCTCTGTGGCCCCTCTCTGTCCCCATGTGACCCTACAGACTTTAAATGTAAAGTGATCTTGAGCACTATATATTCCCCCTGCTCTCCAGGCCATGCCTTCTAATAGTTATCTGCACAAAGCTACTTGACAGTATCTATTTTTCTCCAAAACAGCTGGTCTAGATCTAAAGATCATGAAGATAAAGTCATTAGATAAGCTGGTCCAAGAAGGAAAAGGGGAAACTTACAGGCTAGGACCTGAGCTGGATACTGATGCACATTCTCTCATTTCAACTCTTCAATCATGTGATCAGTTTCACATCATTACCTCATTTTACTGGTGGGGAAACAAACCCCTGGAGGAAAAAAGACACCAATCATATGGTTAGCGTGTTTGGCAAGGCTAGAATTTAAATCAATCAATCTCAATCCCTGCCCCCGCCACCACCACCCCTGCCTTCTCTCTCTCTCTCTCTCTCTCTCTCTCTCTCTCTCTCTCTCTCTCTCTCTCTCTCTCTCTCTCTCTCTCTCTCTCTCTCTCCCTCCAGCTGCTCCTGAACACAGAATATAAGATTACAAAGAAACAATGACCCAAAGCCTCAAACTCGTTTCACTTGTGTGAATTTAACAGGTTATCACACTGAACAAACAAAACTCAGTATCTTAGTAATAAACTTCATCATATAACTTTCCTTTTTCTTCACCAAATCTTTGTGAGTTATTCATTGCGGGGTATGTTTTTCTTGGCAGCTGCTAGTCTTGGCTGAGACATAAATTCTTAATGTGAAGCAATTCAGATATATTAAGTTCTCTATTACACAGAGAAAATTAGGATTGCCTGTGTGTTTGTGTGTGTATGATGGGTCAAGTCCAAGGGGAAGTATAAAAAAGAAACAATATGTGAACTGGGGGTGTGTACACAGGGCAATTAAAAGAAGTTAAAAGCAGAATAAAGAATTGTAGCCTTTGGCTCTCCTTAGAAGCAATATGAGGAAATGCTGCAGAATTGAGTAGTATGGGTCAAGTTTAACTCATATCCACCTCACACAAGTGCCTTCTGCCTGGTGTAGATACAGGGTCTGCAGTGTGTAATTTGCCCAGTCATGACCATGAGTCATTGTAAATGTCACTAAGAAGGTCTTTCAAGAGAGTATATTTCTGTTACAAGTTGACAACAGTAATTCTCAACCAGGAGCAATTCAAGTATTTTTGGTTGACATAGCTGAGTGAAGAACAGGAATGGTGCTAGACACCATACAATGCATGGAGGTCATCCTTCTTACAACAAATTCCAGGACCCAAACGTGAGGAGTACCAAGGTGGAGAGCCTACACTGTGGAGTTCTCCCTGCTTGGACGGATGGGTGGTTGTGAGCCCTGATCTGTTTTATGTGAAGTGTTTAGAATACCCCTTGGTGTTGTAACTAATAAATGAAAGCTGTTTCATCTGCGTCTTCATCACATAAGTGCCGAACATTTCAGAGATGTATTCTCTGGCATGACCTACTTATTAGGTAGACTGGAGAGGGGCACTCTGTGGCCAAATGAATTTTGAAACTGGTGGGCCAAAAAAAAAATCAAACAAATATAACACAGAAATTATCAAAATATTTATTTGTATTTTATGGTTATTAGTGTTTGCCTGCACATCCATGAGTGCCCAGTGCCCACAAAGGCCAGAAGACAGTATCAGATCTCCCCCCTTTCTTTTTACTGGAGGTAAAAAAGATGGTTGTGAGCATCTATGTGGGTCCTGGGAACTGAGATCCCTGCAAAGGCACCAAGTGCTTCTAAATGCTGAGTTTTATTTAAAATCTTTAATAAGTGAAATACATTGTATCCAGTTTTTACAAGAGACATGACCAGTGAGTCTTATGTAGAACTTTGTAGAAAACATTCTAAAGAAAAGTTGATATGTTTAAAAAAAAAAAGTAAAATTACAAGGTTATAGACTCTTGAGTCTACCATTTACCCTTTCAGGAGCCTTGGAAAATACCTTACCTTCCTTCATCTCGATAATCATTAACCCAAAGAGAATCTGGGCCCCTCCAGATTTGAAAATTTCTCTCTCTCTCTCTCTCTCTCTCTCTCTCTCTCTCTCTCTCTCTCTCTCTCTCTCTCTCTCTCTGATGAACATGTGTGTGCAGGTGCATGTGTCCGTGACCACATATGCACAGGGCAAAGGAGTATGTTAGGTATCTTCCTATTGTTCTAATAATATTTTTTAAAGACAGGGTCTCCCATTAAACATATAACCAGCCTTTAGACTAGCCTGGCTGGCCAGAATCCTGGGGTTACAGGCATGCACAACCATGCTAGGCTTCTTAAGAGGGTGCCAAGGATTTGAACCCATGTCCTCCTGCTTTCATATCAAGCGTGCATATTCATATTCATATCTCCTTAGCCACAGAAAAAGTCTTTGGTGCACATGGTTGTTGCATGTTACTAAAACCTTAAACACATGCTTTCTCGATGTCAATGACACCGTGATCAGACGAAATGAAGAACAATGTCAAATTCCCAGGATGACCATTCCTCTAAATGTCTATTATTGAGGAACCTCCAATAACCAACACTGGAAATTGAGATGAAGACCATGTAGAACTTCAATACTTGTTCATGTGCTGTGCTTTTGTAAGTGAATCTCAATTCTTTAAAGCACAATGGAGAAGTAGAAGAGAAGACTCAAAGGATACTCTGGCATAACCTTCTCAAACATCTCTTGTTAGGCGCCAAGTCAAGTTGGCAGAGAGTATGGCACAAGAGTGAGAACTGAAGGAACCAAGACAGTTGAGGGCACGCGAGCGCGCGCGCGCACACACACACACACACACACACACACACACACACATATTGGGCATCCAGTAAGTGCTTTGAGGAGGGCTGAGCAAAGATCCCAGTGGGCAGAGCAGTCTCAGTCACAGTCATTTTTATGGCTGAAATGCATTATGGCAAATACATGAAATTTAAAAGTAAAATGCAAACATCTGCCTTTTTTTTTTCATGTGTTTCCAGATGATCTCTCTGATGGCCTTTGCTCCAGCATTGTCTAGGTTTCCAGAAGGTATTAACACAGGCTGTATGTATCACTTACCATTCACTATGATCATCACCCCTGGAAGTAGGCTGACACCGTTTGACTTGCATCTTCCAGGACAGACAGAAACGGCACTTTCCTGGACTACAGAATGGAGCGCTGTGCTTTGCATCACACAAGGCACTGTTTTCATCACAGTATAACACTAAGAGATTTTTTTTTTAATTTTATTTTGAGACAAGGTCTCACTATGTAGCCCATGTGGGCCTTGAACTCATGATCTTCTTGCCTCTGCCTCCCAAGTGCTAAGATTACAAGCATGTACTACCGTGGCTGGCTTTTTTTTTTAATGTAGGTCTTGGGGTTTGAACTCAGGTCCTCATGCTTAAAAAGCAAGCACTTTCTATCTACTGAGCTATCTCCCAAGTCTCTATATGTGATTCTTTATTAATCGATTAAAAACAGGTCTAATAGTAGTTTTCATGATTACCATAATGTCAAAGATATGCCATGCATAAATCATTTCAAATATCAGGAACAACTATAATGTGCTATTAAAGTATCCCAATCCACCCATGATAAAGTTACAGTTATGGTAAAACTGACTAAAGTACTGATAAAATGCTAAATTTCAATTAGAGATTAGTAAAAGTCAACACAATTTTTATAGTTTTACCAACTTCATACCACCTTGAATTCTATCCACAGAATCCCCCATAATCTATGGACTACAGGGAGGAAACACTGCATCCAGATGATTTCATGAAGGCTCAAGAACTTTGAACAATGAAAAGAACAAAAACACAGATTCATCATTTTGTCTAATTTCTTTTCATTAGAACCAAACTCTGCATGTATATGGTTTTTGCATATAAAAAGCTCTTTTGATATTCTCTGAGAGGAAAACATTAATCTGATTTCACAAATAAGGAAGGTGAGGCGGGGAGTTTTAAGTCTTGCCCATGTTAACACACATGAGAGCTAAGTGCTGATCTGGGACTGGAATCCAAGGGTCAGTCTGATGTCTATATGTACAGTCCCTACCTTCTGCTTGGAATCTCTGAGGGGTTGTGTGGAGCAACATTAGGTATATGCTAAGGCTATTCCATTCCCAGCAACCTTCTTAAGTCGATGCTGCTCAGACCGAGTGGTCTGGTATCTAATGAACAGAACTTGCTGACTTCCTTGTTCATTCTCATACTGTGCATAATCTAGTGTCTAGTGTCACTTTGTAGAAAGCCATGTATTCTGGGAACTCCATTTCTGATAATAACATTGTCTATTCAAGTGTTTTCTTTCAGAGCTACAAACTACTGTGTAGCCCCTAATTTCCATAGGCAAACACAGAAAGAAATAATGGCTTTCCATTTGCAAACCGCAATAGACCCAACACAGTCTTCTGTGTTTGGTTTGCTTGTCCTTGGGATGATGAGGCATCGCTTTCCTGGAATATATCCATTACCACTCAGTGAGTATCAAAGAGGTACTCAGTTAAAAACTCTAAAGCTCTAAGTATTTTTGCTGTCTAAAGGTCACTTATACATTATGAGACTTATAGTCTACATTTTTATTTTCAATTTAAATTCTCTAATCTTTCCTTTAACTTTTGTTTTGACCTCGAATTTATTTTAATCTCCCCCTCCACACAAATATTACCAATATTCGTATATATTAAAGTTCTCCTCTGCACTGTAATCACTGTTTTATTTATCCTGAAGCTCTGTCTATCCTTTAGTCAGAAGTTTCTGTTGTTTTACTATGTCCCCCACACTGAGTTTCAGACACAACAAAACGCTAGCCTTGAAAGGGGTCTTTGCACTTGTACAAGATCTTTAAACCACCACCAAATACAAACTAACTAGTATAACCATTGTTCTGTCTCAGCTAGATACCAATGCGAAGAAAAGATAAGAACCTTAAATCCAACTATTGCAGGACCTGAAACTTGTGTGTGTGTGTGTGTGTGTGTGTGTGTGTGTGTGTGTGTGTGTGTGCATTGACACACATATGCCATGACTCACGTGTGACAGTCAGAGGACAGTTTGTGGGAATCAGTTCTTTCCCTCCCCAATGTGAGGTCTGGGCTAGCACTGAGAACACCAGGTTTGGCAGTAGCAGGTACCTTTATATATTGAGGCATCTCACCAGACCTGCCATTACACTATAACCCACATACACATTAGAACTTTCTAAGTCAAAGGAAGTTGTCCTTTTAGTCATTTGTCAAGGTTCAGGGGAAATTTTTCCATATGTTTTTCATGGGATAATCTCCAGAGAAAATTTACAATCTATCTAAAACAGTAGAGTTGGTTCCCTGGTTCCCTAACACTCTCTCTCTCTCTCTCTCTCTCTCTCTCTCTCTCTCTCTCTCTCTCTCTCTCTCTCTCTCTCTCTCTCACACACACACACACACACACACATCACACATATGTTGGTCATAAAAGCAATTATCTGTCTATCTCCTGCATCTTGATAGACGTGGACATGAGCTTGAACCAATTCTTATAGTCAAGGAAGAAAAGAATACACACACTGTGATATAATGATTCTCAAACCATTTTTAAAAAAGCTTCACAAATAATCTGCTTAAAAATCATGATATACAGCAAATCTAAAACAGAGATGAGTTAGGAAACACACAGGTTAAAAAGATGAGGCTGTGCCGTTTAGGAGAATTCTGGCATCTTTAATCTTGCCGGGCCAGTTTTCTAGTCGGTAAAACAGAAACAGTCATGGCAGCTAAATCACGGGTGCTGTGGAGATAGATGGTCTCCCACAGCACGGATGAAGCACAGTGCACAGAAAACCACCCCCAGATGCAGACAACTGCTGCAGTCTGCACTGCTCTGGCATCTAAGGCAGGTGAGACACGTATTTTATTTGATGCTGACAGAAAGTTTTGGATGAAGTTGATTCCCTGGACAGTCAAGAAGGCAATTCTGTGTGAGCATTAGTTAATATTTGGAGATGGGTTCTGAATTACAAGTGAATAATAATGACAGACTGCATTTATATTTTCATATTTCCAGCATGAATTATTTTTAGTTTAGCTAATTAGTGCTAAAGCCTGTCGTCTTAACAGTTCTTTCTAAATACACAGTTTTCTTATCACTTCTAATTTAGAAAATTTTGCAAAAAAATCTACTAACACTTGTGCTTAGTAAAATGGATTCTTCAAAACAAAGACTGGCTTTTAAACGAATTTGTTTCTTCACTAAGACTTGATTTTCCATTTTTATTTATTGTTTTGATCAAGTGTTTAAATGAAACAGGAAATTCTGGACATCAGCTTTGAACAATTATCAAATACATTCATTTTTAAAGGAAAATGGATCTTTCAAACTCATCCTTTGTCATTACTTCAGATGTATGGTTGTTTCTCCATAACTTGAAAACCCACAAACAGGAAAAGTTACATGAAAGATTTAGTTCTTTAAAAATTAATCCAATTGGTCTTTATTTTACATTTTTCTCATTTTATTTTCATGTATTTCTCTTTTTCACCAAAATATTTTCAGCTACTGCAGGCTGGAAATGATAAATTGCTGAAAGGAAACATTTTTGGGCTAATTTGACTTAATATTTAATAAGATCAAGAGGACTTAAGTAAAATTTTCCTTTTATATAAAACTAGAAATTTGTCTCCAGAAGTTAAAATGTTATAAAATTTTAACTACTTAATTATTAGAAGCAATTAGAAGCTAGTCATCATACACCAATCTGGGTATAATTTAACTTTGGAATACAATCCAAACTTTTTTCACATACACATGTTGTGCCTAAAACATTACCCTAATCCCAACCAACTCCCAAAGACAAAAAATAACAACAGAGCTAATGCTTTAATCTGTCACTGGGAGCTAGGTACAGAGTGTTGTTTCACAATTCCCGATCAGGTTGAAAACTGGGGCTTACTTCTTTTTCTTTTTTAAGTTAAGTTCCACACTCTATCCATAAAGAAGGAAAACCATTTTGAGTTACAGCACAGGACAGGACCGGAAACACCAGGCAATAGAATGACCAGCAGGAATGTGAAAGTTCTGGTCTCAGGCTGCAGGAATCCTAGTTTAAAAGGCTCCCTTCACAGTGTAGAATGGAAGAGCCGAGACTTCCAGCCACCCACTGCTGCTGGGTCTTACTTTTAATCTGGTTTTGTTTTATTTCAGTTCTGGGGATTGGAACCTGGGCTTTGTGGTGCAAAGCAAGTTCACTGTTCTTATTTAAGACTCACAAAAAAAATTAAGTTAATGGAGTTGAGATAATCACTAAATGGCGAGGCTTAAGTCAGAAAAAAGTTAACAAAATCCACAGGTGATTCAATGGTGACTTTATGAAAGGGAGTGTGCACTATAATTTAACAATCCCAGATTTTGTTAGGTAGGAGATCTCATTAGTTCAACTTTTGGGCTATCAGTCCCTTGCCTGCACTAAAACCCTAGATTCTAAACAGTTTTCAACACAGATTTATAACAATATTGGTCTTAACTAGATAGTGCCTCTCCCATTTAAATTAGAAAAAAAAGTCACTCAGCCCACAAGTTCTGGAACATGACTTTCAGGGCTGAACTCTCTAAGTTACTCAATACACATTCAAGTTATTAACAGGGCCAACATCTATATGAAATTGACAGAGATGATTAAAGATATCAATTATTAGGTTAGTTTGCATTTAGACAGTGGGATTTTATCCCCCTTTGCTGCCATCCCGGTTCAGAATCAGAATTACTTCAAAAGAACA
The DNA here is from genome assembly GCF_004664715.2 of Peromyscus leucopus. Classification (NCBI taxonomy): domain Eukaryota; kingdom Metazoa; phylum Chordata; class Mammalia; order Rodentia; family Cricetidae; genus Peromyscus; species Peromyscus leucopus. The sequence continues at coordinate 92,268,872 of NC_051064.1, forward strand.
TCAACTTAAAACATAATGAAGAGAATCCACCATAGAATTACCTCAACAGAAGAAAAATCATACCAATTTGAAAACTAAAATTTACTACTTTATTATAATTCCCCATCTTCCAAATTGTATAATATGAAGCAAATCTCTCCCCCTCCCTCCCTCCCTCCCTCCCTCCCTCCCTCCCTCCCTCCCTCTATTTCTCTCTCTCTCTCTCTCTCTCTCTCTCTCTCTCTCTCTCTCTCTCTCTCACACACACACACACACACAGACACACACAGACACACACACAGGAACTACAATGCCAACTATAAACAATTCAAAATAAGTGAAAAAACTAAATGTATTCTTGAGCCACAGACTCCTACACACTACCCACCCTGGGGGACTTATAATTAAATCATACTATGTCTTGATTTTTTTCCCCCAATTAGTTTGAAAGCACTTTGAATAAGGCCACTGCCTATACACAAATGGCACTCATTTTCCCATTTGGGTCTAAGTCTTTAAACTTCAGTTGTTACGCCCCCGCAAGGAAGTGAAGCTGAGTTGGACAGGGCTAAGAGACTCCATGGGCTTGGTTTGCTATAGATCATGAAGTCCGCTGTACAAATGGCGGCACTGACTCCTGCCTCCACTGTCTGCTCTCCGAGTCAGTAGAGCCTTGGGGTTAAACTCTAAGACTTGTGGTTCTGAATTCATGCAGACACGGGCTGACGGCAGAAAGAAGGTCAACATGCATTGCTTGTTTTATTAATTTTCCCCAGGGTCTCCAGCACTAGACTGATCTGTCAGAGGCAGCGCAAATACAGAAACGTAAAGTGGGTGAAAAATACCTTTACTAAGAGCATTGACAGTCAATATAAACTGTATTTCCCTTGCTAGAAGCATATTTTTAAATTACCAGAGGTACTGTTTGTTCAAAAGAGTGGTGCTATTTGTGATACTGAAATAATGGTGTCTCAGAAGAGTATCTCTCTTCAAATGGAAATCACTTGGTTAATTCTGTGTAATGTATAAGTTGGCCCCAAGTGCTCAGTCGCTAGGAACAGTACAGAAAACACAGAACAGAGCACATCTGATGAACCGTCATCAAGGTTTCAAGGATTTGGGATGAGTCTGTCCCCCTCCCCCCCCAGGATCTGATGTCATGCATGCAAGAACTGCATATTGGCTAAAGTGTTGATTATACAAGAAAACAGAAAATGCTAGAGAATCTACAAGTAAATCTTGACCTGAAACTCCACCTTTTAACCTCCTTACTGCTGAAGCCAACACATTTTCCCCATAGCCATGCCTAGACTTTCCCCCTTGCATCTCAAACCTTCTCCTGATTTTTGTTTTTTGTTTTTTGTTTTTTTGATAACTTCCTAGGGTCTCCCTCAGAGAAAAGCACGGAATGAAAGCATGTTAGGGCGCTTACATGTACAAATTAAATAAATGATCTTTCTACACAGTGCCATTGTTTAAAAGCCCCCAGTGAAAATGTAGCTCACAATTCAAAGATCAGATTTCACCATTTCTTACTGAAGTTGAATCTACTCGAGATTCAACAAAAGGTTTTTTTTTTTTCTCTGCATTACAGAACTATGTTGTAACAAAATTTCTCTCTCATTAAAACTTTTAAAACTTTTGTGGGTTACTTTTAAGGAAAGTCATTAAATACACCAAGAAGATGTTAAAGATTTATTTTTAGTCCTTTCTTATTTATGATTAGAGAATTATCTATCCTAAAGTGTCTTCAAATTCTACATTATCTTTTAATACTATACTTTATTCCAAAATATTAATACTCAGAGACTACATTTTAGTCTTTTTATAGTTTAGAGCCCCCACAATGTTCAGATGCTAAAAATACTTAGACACAAGTCATGAAGAGAAATTGTGACAAGCGTGTAATATTTAATGGTGTCTAATTTCAAGATGTCAATATCTCCAGCAAAACACATCCCACGAAAACGTATCACTGAAGAAAAGTATTACTAGAGTAAATCCATTAATGTTCTGTAATTACCCTAAATACTTAACAATTGTCTTTAACTGTAGCTTCAATTCTAGGGCAAATGAAGAAAGCTGATTTCAAACGGAAGGAAAATTGATCCACAGGAAAAGTGTTTTTTTTTCTTTCCTTTTTTTTCCACTTCCACTTTTTATAAAGATGTGCAAATATTAAACATTTCATAGCTTTCTTCTTATAGTAACCTATTCTTATAATTAACCTATTTAACAACCACGCTGTCAGTCAAGTATTTTGTTGCTACTCTGTACTCTTCAGAACTTGTAAAACTTCACCCAGAGTCTACTAGATACTTTTCAAGTTTCTTGTTTTCTCTCACATCTACCATGAAACCAATAGCTACATATATAATAAAGACCTAACATGATGTAAAGAAAAAATTCCCATAAGGCCCACGCCTCCAAAAAAATCTATTAAACACAAACCAAAAATGCCTATTTGGGGCCCAACCTAATTTTCAAGAGACTCTGTGCAAGGTACAAAGGAAAAAAAGAGACTAACTATATTACTTCTTTGGCGGGGGACGACTAAACACTATCATTTTGACCCTTTTTGATGATAAAATTAAGATAAAGGACTTGTCCAAGGAATTACCTCTGGAGACACTGAAAAATAGCCAGAATTAACAGTGGAAAACAACTTTAAAAGTTAGCATCCACTCCAACCAAACACAAACTCACTACACCTAAAGTTGAGCGTCACTTTTCAATCACTTAAAACAAAAATCAAGTCAACCAAAACTTTCTCAAAACAAATTACAAAATTGGGCCTTGTCGAAACTTCTGCCCACCAAGCACTTTAATCCACAGGTAATAAACTCCGCACAAAAATCTTGGTTTTTGTTTTTTTTTTTCTCCCTAATTCCACTTCAAAGGTGCTAAGGCTTCAGTGCGGAAGCTGAAAGGCCGGATTCGGATTCCAAAAGATGTCCCCAGGCAGGAGGGTGTCTGGCCGGAGCCCGAGACACTTGCTCCAACACTAGGTGCAGGTTCTGAGCCCTCATTCCTAGCCCAATTGCCTTCAGGGCAGGGACAAAACTATCCCCAGAGAAGCTTCTTAGGAGGCCACTTGTGCCTGACCCACTGCCTCCCGCGCTGCCACTGCCTGACCAAGGGAACCCTGCAACAGCTGTCTCCCTAAAGAAGGGGCTTTCCAGGTGGGGTCACCGAGCAAAGAGGCAGGGGCTTCCGAACATCCCCACTGCACGCACAGAAAGCCAACCAACCAATCGTCCTGGGAGGTCTGGGTTTTCCTCGCGCGCGCCTGATTTCTGTTCACTCTCTCGGAGCAGCCCGGGAAGTTTCCAAGCACCCGGAGTTTGGAGTGGTGCGTGGGCCGCGCGGGGACTCCCCAGCGGAGAGCGCTAGCGGCCACCGCGCGCTCTGGTCCCCTGCGCGCTCGAGGGTCGCGCGCGGCCCCGGGCGTGTGGCCGAGCGCGGGCGGCTGTGCGGGATCGCGCTCCGCTCCCCACGCGCCCTGCGGGGCCACTTCGTCCCTCGTCCCCCGGGTGCTCGCCGCGCGCCCATCCCCACGCCCGCTTACCTGCTGCGGCCTCCCCGGGGCCCCGCGCGCGCGGCTTCGTCCCGCGTTGTGCGCAGGTCGGAGACGCAGCGGGCTGTGCCACCTCCGCTCGCCCACACCTGCCGCGCGGCCCGACGCCCCGCCCCGGTCCCGCCCCGAGGGGCCACCGGGCCGCGCCTCCGCCACCGCTAGCATTAGCGCAGCTCCCGAGCGCCACGGCACGGCGAAGGACGTGACGGCCACCGCCCGTGCTGCAGCCACCACGCCGCCACCTGCGTGAGCCGGAGCGCTCCGGATGTGCTGGCGGCTCTGCTGGCAGGTCCTCTGAAACACTGTTGGGTGGCGACCCTCCCCGGAAGGCGGGCGTGGGGTGGCGAGGAGGGGACGGTGTCTAAATGGCCTTCAAGCCTGAGAGGAGTTCTCCCATCCCTAGTATTCTGGAACCTGGCTGCCTAGAGGCCTTCCTGGACGTTTTTTTCCCAAGTACCCACCAGCGCCAGTGTCTTGCTCTTTCAGAGCAGCCTGGGCGCTCTGAATCTCTCTACTGGCCTTCTCTTTGGATGAATGTTCCCTTTGCACTGCCATGTCTTTTTTTTTTTCCCCATGAGTTTTACTGCCCAGGAAATTCATGTTTAATACAATAGCATACAAACAGAGATGTGTGCTTCCCTAATCCTTTCCAACCAAATTCCAGTGACCTGAAGGTAGAGGCTAAGTTGTCCATCTTGAAATTTTCCAAGTAAATAGAGAATTATATACACAGCAAGGAGTTTTTGTGTATGGTCTCTGAAAGCACAGCATGAGGCCTTTTATCCTGATGTGGGAGAGGTGGAAATAGTCTTTGTGCAAGTAAATGCAATTACATCTTACCAAAGGCACCATTACCCCAGAGAAAAATTCTAAAGGTGGGATGCAGAAAGGAGATGAGCAACCGTCATAGTGATGTTCTATTAATTAAGTGATGACATCTCAGTGTAAAAATTATTTATTCAAACCAGGTGAAAATTATTCACCAGATGTTCACTAATGGAACGGTACATTGCTTAGCCAACTATAGAAAAGGGAAGTCAAGTAGGGTTGGCTTATTACAGAAATTGCACTAACATGAGCATATATGTGAGCCCAAGACTTATGTGTGAGACTCAAGTTTAATTTTTCCTTATAAAGTAGGTGCATAAAATGTTTCTACACTCTCCTACACTGTACTTATGTATTAGGAGGTCAGTGGCGCTTAATGATTATGGTTAATAGTGTCCAATACACAATAGTAGGAATCATTACACTTCACTTAAGATGGCTGATTCATAAACAGAAAACTCATAAGCTATCTTGACTACCTTGATCAAGAAATAAGAATCAACAATTAAAAATGTTATCACTATTAAAATAGTCCTGAAAATTTATGAAAGAAAATTAGCTTTCAAGTTTGTAGTCATTGTGCAGAGGAAAAATCAAATACTTCCAAATCGTGAAGAGAATGCCTTGAAATGTGAACCCAGCTAAGCGTTTGTTTGGGAAGAAACACGTAGTTAAATCTATTCATAGAAAACCCAAAAGCATTCTTTGAAGTGCAAAAGTATTACTCTAAATTTATTTATTGAATCATTATAGCACCAAATGCAGGTAGACATTTAATACAATTCTTTTGGTGAAATAGGGGGAGATCCTTTTATATGAATTCCCCCAGGAAATACTGTCAGAATCCAGCAGAGTACCCAATAGATGAGTAAATGCAAGCACTTCATTTGTGGGACTTTTTTTAAAAAAGATTTTAGACAGAAGCCTAAAATAATATTATAGGTAAGATTTTCTAATCGCTTATCCAAAATTATGTATCATGATACTTTGCATAGAAAATAGTCAAAGAAGAGATAGTACATCTCAACTAATAAATATCAACATTAAAAATAATCCCAAAATTTGTCTTTCAGACTTTTCGATCCAGGCAAACAAGTTGTTTGTCCCCAATCAAATACAAATGATGGCATCATAATTTTGAACCCCAAAATGCTGCACAAAGTGTAGGAAAGAGGCCTCGTCTCATCCATTAAAGTTCCGTTGAGCTTCTGAGCGGAACGTGCCAGATGATCTCAGTGTTGGTCATTCACCCAACCAACTGGTAATGTTGACAGTTTCTTAGACGTTAAACATGATTTTTAAGAAATATTTCTCTTTAGTGGAAAAAATCTAAAAGACATCATAATAGATATCTATGAATAGTGTTAACATCTGTTAAAACTAGGTGGTGGTGTATGACTAACTGAAAGTATTTTCAAATGTCTTAGCATTAAAGATGAGATTGAAGCAAATGAAAACATAACAGTGATGAATAAAACACTGAAATCTTTTTTAAAAATAAAAAGAACCAACAACTGTGGTTCCTTGTTTGTCCTTATAAGACCTACAAAATTGTTGGACACTTAAAGGAATTATCTTCCAGTATTAGATTAAAAAAAAAAAAAAGAAGGGGTATATTTTGGGTTATGTGTACCATGAAAATGAAAAACCCTAATGGAGACAATGTCATGCCTTTCACATTAAATATCATAGGTAAATAGAAACATGCTGAGGATGTTATCTGACATTATGTCTTTTATTCCATACTGGGTTTTGGAATGTTACTTTACACAATTAGTGTTAGTTTCTCTAAACAGTAACTCAAAAACACATTTTTGTTTCATCTAATTCCACACAGAAGAACAGTAAAGAAGTAAATAAATTATTGAAATCAACCTGAGTGAGGAAGAAAAAGAACCATATCCAATTTTGTTCCTTAAGTGAATTTGTTAGAGAAACATGTTCAAAAAGTGTTTGTTTCATTCCATTAAAAATGAAGTGGGTAAGGAAGGGATCTTGTCTCATGACCTAAGCTTGATTCCTTAGACCCACATGGGGGAAGGAGAGACCAACTTCTACAAGTTGAACTTTGACCTTCACGTGCATGTCATGGCTCTCTCATGGGCACACACACACACACACACACACACACACACACACACACACCTCACAGGCTAAGTAAATAAACATTATGGTACTAATTTTAAAAACTGAAACGACATCTTTGGATTACCTGTAGATGTGCAAAATGTTTTAAATGCTAAATCAGTTTCCAGACTTTTTCAGCATTGCTCATTCAGCTCCCATTTTAGGAACTGCCATGAAATTTCTCTTTATTGAAAATGTAATGAACAGCACAAGCTGCTAGCATGTAGAAATCTCTGAATCTTTCTCACAAACTCATCTTTCTGATCCATGGTCTTATTCATCTTTGAGTCATCCATAATTTGAAGCCACAAAGGATAACAGTGAGAAGGAAGTAGTGCTCAACTCCAAACACATGAGGAAGCTAAGAGTAGATCTGCACAGGCTCAACATCAATTATTAACTGGGCTGTGGCAGTGTAATTTTCGGTACTATCTAACTCTGATCTAACTATCATCTCTTGAAAGCAATATTGTAATACCTTTAGCTAGGCTCTGAGCTGCAGATGCGAGTCACCCATATTCATTACTTGTAATCCACTTCACAAATTATAGACATCAAATGTTAAGTATCACAAAAGCAGAGGAACATTGAAACCGGGCTGTAATAAACTTAATACCATTTCAAAGAAAAAAGTCATTCTTCTTACCCAAAACCTGGTAATGGCTTCCAGTCTGTTAGATTTAGGTTTAAGCGAGTGGTGGAGTGGTGACTTGGAGTGGCATATGGATATATATATGAGAGAAAATGGGAGGGGCTGCTGGGAGGGGCTTCGTACAATAGATGTGTAGAATTGGCTCCACAGCTAGAGACTTCCTGCTCACTAAGAGTGTGCCACAGACCAGCAGCATTGGCATCACCTGGGAATTTGCTTGAAGTGCTTGCTGAGCCAGAATCGGTCTTTCAAGAAGATGCTCAGTCTGAGAGCACATTCATGTTTGGGAAGTGCTGACTATGGAGATCACAGAATTAGATAAATGTTGCCTGTCTGGTGTTTTTGGCTGCTGGTATCTCTAACTGAAGAAAACAGAGAAATTCTCATGCCATTAAAAATCCTGGGACTTTTTTTTAAAAAAAAAAAAATAAGAGCCTCAAATATGGTAAAAGATTTCTCAAGGTAAGGATATTAGAAGAGTCTTCTGAAATCATATCGTTAGGACCACAGGCTAGGTAGAAACAGTTGCTGGGAGGATGCATGTGATCTCTGCTCCTTGTTCTGGACAGTTTTCTTCAAGTTCTTCAGAATTATATGAAAAACCCTGGGTTGCGATTCTTTTCAGGTTTTAGAGACTGAGAAAACCAACTGAATGTATAGTGTGACTCTGAATGCTTACTTTCCTAAAAAGGAATAAAAGTATCAACTTCTCAAACAGTCTGTTGCTGGCTGTTTGAGAGCCGTGTATCTCCTCCCTTTAACTCGCCGTCAACTCCACCCTCGGACCACCGTTTCCCTTATTTCCAATCAAAACCCTGCCTGTTTAAATAGAGCTCTTGCTCAGGCTGTTTGCAGCATGATGTTTAGGACACTTAAGAACCATCCCCCACCCCAAAATTCAACTGAACAAAATATTTTCTGTCAATTTTTTTTCTTAAGAACTAGAAATATGGAATGATCTAGCTAAACCCACAAAAAGTTAGGATGCCCAACTCTTAATGTTTGCATGAGAACATAGTAAGCCAAGACAAAAGCAAAGAACATCTGGGCTTCTTCCAATACTGTCAGGGAAGTCAGTCAAGTTTTCTAAATATCACCCTAAACTCGACTCACCCATTTCTTATTGTTTAAAAAAAAGGGGGGGTCAGTCGCTTAAAGAATGCGGTTATTTGCAAAACGAAAAATAAAGAATTGATACATTGTGCTTTGAACCATTTTAAACAGGATAAGTAATGGTCAGCTGCTTCCATTGTGAAAATAAAGTCCTAGAAATCATGTTTGAAGGAATTGATGCTTTTGCATTTATAAACTAAACCAGGACTACACCAATGAGTCTTAGGCACCTTCTTATAGTACATTATAGGGTACAAGGGAAAATACAGTCAGGCCTCATAATGAGCAGATGTCATGGATTAATTCCCAAGATCCTAGTCTCTTGGTTTGTCAAGCAGGAAAAAAAAATGGTGAAAATACTAAAATACTGACATTCTGTAATCACTGCAATAATTAAACAAAATACCGTGTATGAATTGTTTAGCAGAGTTTAGTTCACATTACTGAATCAGAGAGAAAGAGAGAGAGAGGGAGAGAGAGAGAGAGGAGACTCTAAAATGGTGTTGATGTTGTTGAACCCAAGTGTACTGTACCGTATGGAGCACATCAAAGCCTTCAGATGTCTTTGGGCTGTTGGTTTTAAGGCTAAAAAGCCAGCAACATTTGGAACCACATCAAGGATTCCATTCCATTCCCACTCCCCATCCAGTGAATGACTAGTTAAAAGGCCACGCCAATATGCATGTTGGATACAAGAAAAAACAAGTTCATAGCCAAAGAAACCTGGCACATTCCTTAAATCCTTGTCCAGCCATGGGAAGAGAGCAAGAACCTAAGCAGATGCCCAATTAAGACACAAATTTATGTGTGTGCCTCCCCCCACCCCTGAGTTGTGTTAAAGAAATGTGCAGATTATTGTTCCTTATGGCCACTATCCACCCCCCCCCAAGGAATGACCTAAAATGGGAGCTGGCTGTCTTTAGGGATGATGAGAGGCAGGAGGCATTCTTATTACTTGGGTGTGCTGGGGGGAGAGGTGGTGCTTCCAACACTCAGGAGACAGAGGCAGGTGAATTTCTGTGCATTCAAGGCCAACCTGGTCTACATAAAGAGTTTCAGGTCAGCTAGGGATACATAGTGAGACCCTGCCTCAAACTACTAACTAACTAACTAACTAACCAAATAAATAAATAAACAAATGGGGTCTTTCCCTCAATGTTGCCTGTTTAATTCATCTCTCTTACCTGACACACACATTGATGTATTCTTGAAGCTGGACTTTTCCCCAAGTGGTCCTCACCTGTCTCTGAATCTCTGCTCAGTTGTTCCATCTCCTGTTATCTCACATTGGCAAAGCAGACCAAAACAACTCTTCCCGACGCGTTCCCTGTCCTCTGCTCGCCTGTCACCAAAAAGCACTCTTCCTTACTGTGCTTTGCCTGATTAGTTTGTCCCATTTTCGAACAGTTCATTTGTCCCATTTTCAAACAGTCCCATTTTCAATACGTTCAGAACTAAATACCCTGTCCAGCACTTTAATTTTCAAACTTGATATTCTATTTAGGTGTTCTGTGAAGATGAAGAGAAAAAGACAGAGGTTCGAGATATCTTGTGTGTTTCTAAAGTATTTAATATCATATGAGTCCCCAGATTTTTTTTTTTCGTATCCTAACAAACATTATAGTCCATGCCTTTCTCTATTGGATGCTCTCCCACATTTTCTGTTGTTTGGTAATGGATAGTTTGCAAAACTCAGCCATAATGAAAACAAAAGGAATTCACACACTAGGTAGTTGGGTTTTTTTTTGTTTGTTTTTTTTTTTTTTTTTTTTTTTTTTTTTTTTTTTTTTTTCGACAGTTTTCTGTGTGCTTTGCGCTTTCCTGGATCTCCTTTGAGACAGGCTGCTCGAACTCACAGAGATCTGCCTGGCTCTGCCTCCATGCTGGATAAAGGTGCGCACGCTGCCCTGCTTGTTTTTTTTTTTTTAATGAAAGGTTTTTTTCTGAATTAGAAGGAGTAACTGTGAAGTATTCAGCTCTAAATGGATCATTTATGTTACACCTCCTCCACACATGGCCCAAGGAACATTGTGGAGGAGGGGTCTGGAAGATTATAAGAGTCAGAGGTTGGGGAGGACTGTTATAAGACAATGTCTCCTGGAGATGGTGTTGCTATTGCTCTCATGAACTCCCAGCAGCTTGGGTACCTGCACAAGGCCTGCACAAGATCACACTAGTCTGCATAAGATCAAGTCAGTCCAAATATCTGCATGGACTTGGGAGGGGCTCATAAGGCCCCATCACTAGCTAAGGACTTTTGGCAGTAAGGATACTGGGGAGGGAGAGTCAGTTTTCTTCAGGGAAGTGGCCCCTGGTAGGTTGCTCATGCTCCAGTATGTGGCCTGCACCCATGCACATATGAACAGCACTGGTGGGATCCAGTTGGGCTATGGCAAGAGGACATGAAGCTGTGAGAGGGACATGACAGGGGGTGTCTGGGAGGAGTTATGATGGGGTTGATAGGATCAAAATACATCATATACTTGAGTAACATTATCAAAAACATACATTTTTTAAAAAGGAAAATCTGTTTCTATCATCTAAAACACACTTTGAAACCATGAAGATAGTGGATTATATCTTCGTGGCAGTTATGAAGAGAAAAACCTCAATACTTCCAGGTGGAATTCAAGATCTATTCACATATAACCTCAGGAAAATGATACATATTGATATCAAAATTCCCGTTGTTGTGCAGAGTTCAAAGCTAAAGTAGCCTGGGTACCTACCAAGGATGATGGCTAGTGGCAAAGCGGATATTATAATCCTGGTCATGCAATGCTCAGAGGACTCCAAGTGAAGGAATTACTGATAAGACTTTTGCCAACAAATTCATGACATTTTCCTAAAAATGTTTAAAATAAATACTCAGATCTATTTTATATCACTGTTATCTAAATAAATCACCCTGGGGTAAACTGAGGTACAATACAATGTTAGTAATTTACTGTGTAACTATTACGAGTCACCATGTACCTAAGGCAAATTTTAGAGTTGAAATGGGCCCTGATACATACAAGAGTCAAAACTTATTTAAAGGGTTAATTTATTATATGTTGTATATATAATAACAAAGTGAACTTTAATTGTCTTATGTGAATTGAAAGCAACTTAAGCCTTTTCAACTCAAACAATATAATACACAAATTCTCCCCCCCCCCGTGTGTGTGTGTGTGTGTGTGTGTGTGTGTGTGTGTGTGTGTGTGTGTATAAGAAAGAATGAGAGAGAGATCAGGGCACCCCCCTCCTTGTTTGCCTGCTCTAGTTTTCTCTTAGCAGGCAGCGCTAAGTCTATAGAGATATTAAAGTGGATATTGTTAGCTATTGGTGGGCTGTCTTAGAGCAGGCTTAGGCTCATGTCACAGATGCAGTGTTTTTACATCATTTCCCTGCAATAGATCACACTGGATTATTTTTGTAGATGTGAGAATATACATGGGCTACAAAAATTAGAAGGTATACACTTTTTTGAGGGCTAGAAAAAGATAAAGATAAAACTATTTGTGAGATGAGCCAGCATAGAATTAGTGCTTAGTATAAAAGAGATAGACCTAAGAAGATAATTGATGATCTTGTTTTTGGATGGTTATTGTTATTAAAATAATAAAGAGTTTAGACATAATCTATGATTTTTCAGAATCCATGAAATTTGAGAAAGAATAACAACAAAAAAGCTATTTGTAGATTAAAAATCAAGAATGATGCACAAACAAGATAATAACTGTAAAAACCCTTCAGTTTTTGGAGAGTTATTCATTTATATTAATCATCAATCTGGTCCCTTTCAATGCTAAATGCCATAGAAATATCATTCTGATAATTGACTATTTTGGTACCACAAGAGAGCATAAAAATGTATTAGTAAGTTCTAGCTGACAGAATGCTGCGGTATAGAGACACTTTTCTGAAATAATCAAGTAAAACAGTTTTTATCAAGGTTTTTAACAGAGATAGAGAATATTTTTCTTTACACATATGTGAACTTTTGTATAAAAGAGAAAATACTTCAACTGGTGCAGCCTGGGAACAGAGGTAGGTTGGATTTAGTTGGATCCACGTATTTAATGAGCTATAACGGAACCTAGACGTTTTGGGAGAGGGCATTCCTAGCTTTTCAAGCAACAGAGAGCCACATAGAGAGGCAAAGTGCCAGGGTGAGAGTTATCTATTTGCACAAAGTCATGTTTCTTTTTGTAAGCTCCCAAATTTGCTGTACACAAATACTGCTTTGTATAAACACTCATCATGTTTTTAAACTAAATTAGAGTAGAAAACTGGATATAAATTGATAAAGTGTATATATTTTTCTTAAGGAATGGTTTTTCTGCCTTGATCCTTGTTAAAATTTGTGAAGAGAAAAAAAACTACAAGTTCTGAAATGAAAATAGCTCTATATTCTCACCATTTTATTTAAGTACATTTGAGCAACCAAAATCTAATTGTTGGAGCATTAATACCAGTGATTTTTTGGACTTTTTTCTGTATGTTGTAATTCATATGTTAAAGCTTTGCTCAAACCAGATTGAGTTACTGATTTTGTACTAGCCAACAAACTCTACTTAATGCATTCTTACTAAGAGATCTCTTTCTCTGTCACTTAAGAAAAGTAGGGCGTGCTAAACTAATATGACATCATTCTTTTTCTCCACTCGTATACAAATTCTGGTTTTTAAGTGCTTTCTTGGAAATGTGTTCTCCTCATACTGCCTTGTCAGCTTATTTTTAACAAAATCTTTTAAGATGCATTTACAGTACAAGCTCGTTGTTAAAGACTTCTAATTAGAGAATGGCAGAAAATGGAGACGGGACAGCCAGCTTTCTTAAGACCAAGCCCTTGCCAAATGGAATTTCCTCTGTGTAGAACTCCGTGTCATTTGAGTTTATTTCCTTGTATAGTTAAGGATTTTAGAAATTACCCTCAGCCCTAGAAGTTCTAGGGCTATTTTTCCATTTCCTTTTCTGCTGTCCAACCTAATGCACAAATATAATTAACAAGAACTTCCTTTTTGTACTGTGTGCACGTTCCTCCTTGCTATTGCTGTTGGAGAAAGAAATCTTTGCTGATATAAAAATGAAGAAATGAGGAAATTAACTGTCTTTGCAATGACAAGGTGATAAAATGGAACAGAATCCCATAGAGATAGAAAGATGGAACTTAGAGGCAATATATTTAAATTTCAATATATGTTGTTCAGGATTTCATCTTTACTGCCAACAGTGGAGCTTCCCTTTTCCCATCAAGAAAATCTGAAACAAAGTATATTTTCCTTTAGAAAAACCAGAATTAAAAAGCCAAAGCAAGAATGGCGCTAACACCATCAACAAGAGGTTCGGCTATCCCCTGGGAAGGAAGGGGACCCTGAGAGTGAGTGGGGAATGAGAGAGGAGCAGACTTTCTTCAGAACCATCCATAGGCAAAGGCAAAGGAGATGATAACAGAATGGAATACCAGACAAGGAGAGTGGAGGAAAGTGTCACCAAAATGATACCCATATGGACACATGACATAAGAGTAATTCACTTGTGATTGTTTACCCACTGGACGCCCAATACATATCCTGAGTATAAATGTGTAAACTAATACCCTTCAATCACTTAACATCTGGTCAGCGGACTGAACTAGCCAGGGCACTTAGGTAAACAGCGATGCACAGAGTTTTTTTGTTTAGCGTTGGAGTCTGGAATTAAGTTAGAGAACTCAGGCAGAGAGAACTGCAAGCAGACTGGTGACCTGAGAGTGGGCTAGCTCTCTGGTCCCTGCTGCCAGTTCTCCCAGTCATGGGCCACTGGGGCCCTTATAATACCCAGATAGATGAAGAGTGACTTATCTGGAATAACTTAGGTTTTAAAGGGCAATTTCTAAAGGTGAAAAGAATCAATATAGCCCATAGGACAGTAAGTTTGCTCTCCATTCCAAATTCTCAATACAGAATTTATAGAGCTTGAAAACAACAAAATATGTGCTATTGTATAAAACTCCACTGTAATTAATTTGATTCTCCTATTGTCTGTAATAGGATCAGAAAAGTGAAAGGAATCTTGGAAATCATGTCATTTAAATTTCTGACTTCACGCGTGAGTCAACAAAGTCCCATCAGATGCAGGTACGTGAGCTGAGTCACACAGCCAGTGTTCACCAGACTGCATGTCGGCAAACTGGCTTCTTAAGTACACTGTACTCTTTCTAGTTACAGTGTTTTCCAACTTAAAATTATATGCTTTCCATGTAAATAACCTACAAATTTGTAAATTTTAGGTTACATTATAGCAAAAAAGTGCTCAAATTGGAATCAAACACTGTAAAACTGGAATCTTGTTCAGTTCATCTACTGACCCAGGAGAGGATCTTGACAAATCTATTTATTCATTTGTCACAGGGTGTTGAACACCTACCATGAACACCTGCCATGACTCGCCACCTTTTACTTTAGGTACAGAAGACAATAGCAAGCAAAAATCTTTCATTCTTGGTAAGTGTAATTAAAAATTAGCAGATTTGAAACTGGTAAGTCAGCCTGGTGGTTGAGAACACTTTTGCTTTTGCAGAAGACACCCAACACCCAAATGGTGGCTCAAAACCATCCCTCACTCCACTTTCAGGGTATGAGATGCCTGCTTCTGAACTCTGATGGCACTAAGTATATGCACATACGTGGTGGCAAAATATTCATGCACATAAAATCAAATAAATTTTTAAAATTTAGGAAAATAAACATTTAATATGTCAAGCATGATGCATCTAAGGAGAAAAATAAAGCTGAATGAGGAATAAGAATGGCAGAAAGTTTTATACAGGGTATTATTAAATGTCTCTCTGAGAATAATAGCTATTTGATACAGGGGACAGTAGAGCTTTATGTATCACAAGAAAAATTTACCCAAAGCCATGAGCTTTGAACGACGCAGACTTAAGACGGTCAGTTCTAAGCCCAGTGACCTCAAACAAACATATTCTGCTTGAGGTAAGTTTTCAAGTTTTACTCATTTAAAAGAAATTAAGAATTGCTATATATTTGGGACAGAATTTATACCACTAGATCCAGACAGACCATATTTGGAGATTTTAGCCCTTTTGTTAACACTGTACGTCTGCTGGGGCTGGCTGCTGTTCCCTGGGCCTCCTCCTTGCCTCATACTGAGGCCAGTTTGTTTGTACATGCCTTTTTTTTTTTTTTTTTTTTTTTTTTTTGCCAATGGAACTTACGTTGGAACTCTGCTGATTAACCCCCTTTCTACTTTTGAGGTTGGTCTCTGAATGGTGCTTTTTGCCTTTGTCTGCACCAGGAATTCGTGAGATGAGGTCAGTGTGCTTCATAGTTCCCTTTCAAGTATAGGAGGAATGCCCAGGATAGGCAGATGGAGTCGATTTTCTGGACGGGAAGATGGACTATAACAATCATACACCTCCAGTGATGGCGTCTATAGATGGAGGATACCAGTCACATCTAAAAAGCCTCAGTCATCTCGTTCCAGGGAACTGTTTTCGAACGTGTACAACAGGCTTGACCGCTCTGTTCTCTTCATGGAGCTTCATTTTAAATTGCCTTCGATACTGCATTTGTTCCAAGTGTGGACAGCAGTTCACCATGGCAAAGCGCTTTCATAATAGAACCACCCAAAAAAGGCTCAGAAATGAGTGTCGGAAGAAAAGAGAAAGAATGAATTCTTACAGATACATTCTGCAGAATTGGAGGTTGTATCTGTAAGAAGAAATCTCCCTCTGTGGATGCTGGGCATGGAATCAGTTCTGATTCAGAGTTCTTCATTGTTCTTCTACTTTGGTCAAGTAGCCTACCACACTGAGTTTGGTTTCCCTAAAAAGTGTCCAGAATTATTTTATGATATCTATAAAAACGCATGCACTAAATAGAACTGTTTAAAATTGTTGAGTAAATATGAAGTTCAGTATAATTCCCCTAGTGGTAATAACTCATATAGGTGCTGTGACAGACACCACTATAAAGTAAAAATCAATCAGGCAAAGGGTCACCCACAAGCTAGTGTCTAGGTGGGATGTGGGGGAAGCTGGAAGATTGAAGCCAGGATCCACAATGTTCTAAGCTCCCTAGTTAGAGATATTATCTGATTCATTTCCATATTTCAAATGTGGATCATAGCGCATATTATATAATGGTTTGTTTTTCTGGGCAACTGAATAGCTTGCTTCTGCTGAGACTCAGTAGGAAATCTGATAGTTAAAGGAGATTATCCCGCTTCAAAGTAAGTGGTCCTGCACTGATGAATGGAGAAAGAGATAAAACTAGAAAATAGGCTAGACAAGGTAGGAGATCTGAGTGAGCAAGAAAGCAGTGATTGAGAGCAGGAGGACATTAGTTTGGGTATGGCAAAAAGATTCCTCTCCTACAGACATTAGTGGCAGCTGCTGTGTTATAGGCGCCCATGCTGAGTGGCTTCGCAGTGCTCAAGACGCTGTGATTATTGGGTTGGTTGCTCGTTTTCACTAGCCCTTAAAATAACGTGTATTTACAATAACTTCCCACAGAACTAGTTCCATAACAACATAATAGAGAGCTTGGCAAAAAGAGTTGTAGGAAGTAAATACTATCTGACTATAATCTAACTTGTGATCCTCATGAGTCCTGTGTCCTGATTAGCTACAGGACCAGTCTTTAACCTGGATCCAGTTTCTGTTAGAATATGATGATGATGATGATGATGATGATGATGATAGTGACAATGAAAAGGATCAGGAAACAACAGCTAAAACCTACCGAGCACTTACTATGTGCCTAGTACTATGCACATATTCGCTAATTTTGATACCATAACACTTTCCTAATTCTTAAAGTAACAGAGTGTACAGTTTATGGTGTGCACTATCTATGAGCAGCATTTTCCTTGCTGGGCACATTTTTGTCTACAATGAGCAAAGAAGGAAAAGGTTACTGTGTTTGTGGTTACATATGATAATTGTGCAATGCTGAATTATGTCTATGTGGTGTACAAATATATATTCTCCTCTGATTCTTGCAGAATTGAAGCAAGCAACTCACCTGCTCTTAACCTTTACTGGCAAGAAGACTATAATTGCATCTGCATCCAAACTGTTGTTGGAATTCAGAAGATACACATCCAAATTACTCATTTCACCGTCTGAACCAGTGAGCTCCCTGTAAATATAAAATGTTCTGGACAGTGATCACAATCAGAAATCTGTGTCCTTTCTTACAAGCAATCCCCATGCTGCAGTTAGAAAGTCTCTTATTAACAAGATGAAGTTACAGAGTACACTCCGTCTTTATCTTCCCCACTCTAACAGAAACATGTGGTTCTTTGTCTCAAAGCAAAATGAAAGTTGTTTTTCTTTCTACTACTATATTAATCCCCTTGGTTAGAGAGTAAGAAAGCCATTGGTCAGTTTCTGAAGTGTGAATAAGCAGAGAGAGAGAGAGAGAGAGAGAGAGAGAGAGAGAGAGAGAGAGAGAGAGAGAGAGAGAGAGAGAGAGGACACCTGGGTTTGTTGAACAGACATTGTCCATTCTAGACCGATGACACAACTTTGAGTTAAGAATAGCGAAGATAGAGAAAGCGGTCACACACAGAAAGAGCTCACCACAGTCTTGCTAGTAACTCCCATAGTCTGGATTCAGGGCAGGGTCTTCTCGAAGCTGACGACTGTCATCTCAGAGGTGTGCCTTTAAATGAATTGGAAAAAAGCCCTGAATAGAAAGCTTGCCTTTAGTGTCCCCCACCCCCAGCTCTGTCCTCGGTGATTGCAGGCATGGGGCTATCATCTCCACATCTCCCAGCTTAGGTCTCCTTTCCCGGGTGAAGTTACTTTGTTTTGGTGTCTCTGGGAGGCTTGCCAACTCTGGCCTCAAAGATCCAAAATGATGAGACAGAGAGTTCCGAGACCGTGTTACACTGGCTCTTCTTCTCCAAGCTTGCTTTGCTGATATCCCTGCCTTGTTTGACATCTTTCTCTTGGGTAGTGTCTCTTCAGCCAGAGATATTGAAGTCATAGAATCAGACAGTTGGCAAAATACCAAGTACTCAAACCCAATTTCCAATGTAGGAATCTCTCACAGCAACTTCAACTTACTGTTATATGCACATTATTCACAGGGGAGAATTTCTTAGCACATTAGGTGCTCATTTCATTTAGTTTATAGAAAGTTCTTCCTCATGATCTTAGATCTTATACTTTTAGCTAATGAAGATGTGTCACATACTTATGTGATAAGTATATTCCTTTCTCTCCTCCATGACTTCTCTGTTTCAGATTTAGAACACCTTTCTTTCTGAATATTATGGATAAATTAAAGTGTGGAAGTGGACAGTGATTATAAAAATTTGCAAATCAATAAGCTTTACTTGGCTCATTCATTCATTCACAAACTAGATTACGCTATGAGCCAAGGCTTTGCAGTAAATTCTGGGGATATATGATAAGTATTGTCCTTATAGAGTTTATAGCCCAGCAAGAAATACAAACATGAGAAAGATTACCCTATTGTGTCAACAGAATCAGTGTGCAGTGGGGAGCAACTTCATACACCAAAGAGTTGTTAGACTCGGAGCAAGGGGTATGGAGTCTTCCAGGATGTATCAGGGTCTTGCTGGGCCCCGACCTTTGCTCTCACAAATAAGAAACCAGAGGAGAAACTTAAGCTGTGAGTCAAAAGGTTTCAGACACGTTGCCACCCTTGTCCCACTTACCATTCTGCCTCAGATGGTAAGCACTACCTCCAGGTAGGACCCCGAGAGTCTGCCAGAGGCTGGGTCACCTCTGTATTTGCTCTGGACAGTCAATGGTCACATCATACTTACTCATTTGCTTGAATGGCCAGTTTCTCTGAACTGTGCTATACAGACCTGTGGTCAGTGGAAAACAATCCTTGCTTTGCTTTGGCGTTTTGATCCTAGTAGGCTACACAGAGCTTAGGTCGAACTTAGACATCTAGAAATGATTTGTTTTCCTCCTCCGTTTTTCCACCGTATATAGCCTGTCTGATCAAAGACTTTGGATTACAGTGGGGTTTTCCTCTCCTTAATTCTATACTTTTTCCAAATATGAACTTGAAAAATAGTTTAAAATAAGAAGTTAAAATAATGACTCAGATTGAGAAAGCTGTAGCTTACATCACTTGCAAGGCCCCTCCCCTGTGGTTGGGAGTCACTGTCGTGTGCGTTTATAGCCCGCGTTGAAGCTTATTATCGTTAGGTCATAAGAATCTGTCTTCAGATGTCGTCAGATGATCTTTTTATGAGCTCTTGCTTTGGGATATTAAGGTTCTCTGGTTTTTAACTTCATAAAACGACTGGCAGGCATGATGACAGATGCCAATAATCCTGTCACTTAGGAAGTAGAGGCAACGGAATAAGGACTGGAAGACCAGTCTTGAGTCCATGAGACCCTGTCTCAAACAACAACAAAAAAGGAAGAAAGAAAGGAAAAGGAACAGAGGCTTCCTTTATACTGAAATATTTGCTTGTATTTCAGAACGTTTCTTCACGTGGCTTCTAAACATATACTTAAATCTTGCTTTACATTTTTATTAACTTCCCTTACCAAACTGCCTGGCAAATTTGAACATATGCCTATGTTTTTGTGTGTATATGTTGACATCAAATAAAATTTTCCCATAATGCTTTAAGGCAGTGTAAGTATATTATTGTCTTAACTTTCATTTTAATTGCTATGAATGTCAAAATTTAAAAAAAAATCTGCTTATTAAAACACCTCTCTTCCTTTTATTTAAACACTTGGTTCTCTTCTCTTTCCATGCATGATGGTATTATTGATTTGTTATCCATTCACCTAATCCTTTCAGATATAAAGCTTTACCTTTCAGGTTTCCATAGATCTACGGTATTCATTTCAATGTATTTGTAAGTTTTAATTTTGTTTACGATGAGTTAAAAAGTGCAACCAAGCTTTAAACGGTCTCAGCTGCACGGACACTGTTTGTGTGCAACCGCAGTAGAAAGGGCAGAGATTTCCTTTCCTGATTTACTTTCTCTTTCAGTTTGACATAAAAACCTTAAAAAGAAAACAGAAATAATATTCCTGAACTTAACTCTTAAAAAAAAGAAGAAGAACCTAACTAAATCCTAAGTGTGATTATAAATAAGTCAAGAAGAGTCCTATTTCTCTTACAAACTTTAAAATGAACTTTAAACTTTAACTTCAGCTTTAACTTTGAACTTTAAAATGTAATTGCGAGTATAAGTTGGGGCCTGCAAAGACTTACTCTGAGACTTGCCTCAATATTTCAGTGTGTGTGTGTGTGTGTGTGTGTGTGTGTGTGTGTGTGTGTGTGTGTATAGAGCTCTGGAAAGGAATCTAGTAAGATTCATGTAATGTATTCCTTTCTGGGGTGTGGTAACTTCTCAGTCACCATTAAAAACGTTAAGTTGACATTTATTACAATTTTTGTTTAAATTCTAATCTCTAATGAATTCTCCTTAGTGAAACCTTTGAGACCAAACAGGTCTGAAGCTATTGGCTCATCTGTAAATGGGAGAATGTTTCTGTTTTGCAGTATTCTGTTCAGACTAACTGTCCTAGAGAATATTGAAAATCAAGCTAGCCATAGCTCACAAGAGACCCTTATAATGCTGAATTCTGTTCCATTTTACCATCTCATCTCAGACCAAAAGGGAAAGACTTTTTTTAAAGTATGTGTGCATTTAAATGTGGTTATTTTGTGTTGACATGAGTCCTTACAGTGTGCCAGGATATTTAAACAGAAAAATATGTGATGGTTGAATTTCACATATCATGCACCTTTCAGCAAGTCTTTTTGGAAACCAACACGTGTCTGGTATTGTGAAAGGCACTGGTCACACAGAATAAAACTCTCTTTGTGCATTGACGAAACACTATGGAACTTTGTGAGTAAACCCTCTGAAAAATATTTCATTAAATTTTACCACTAGGTCTAATTCTTACTGCCGCACTGGTCAAACACTAACTCCCAGAAACAGAGAACTGGGCACTGAGTGCTGAAGTGTGGATGATATTTCCCCTAAAAATGCGCTATGTGACAAAGTGAGTCAGAGAAAATAATGTATTTATGGACCCAACTGAGAGCAGAGATAAGGGTCCTAACAGTGTCATGGTTCCATCAACAACAGTTGACTCTACATGTTATTGTGATGACACAATCCAAACAAGACAGTTCCAGTAACACAAATCACCCATTTCTTTCCTTGAAAGAATTGCTTATTTACCTCAAGTCAGGCAGATTATTGATCACTTTGCTTTCTGTGGAAGGTTAACATTCCTTGAAGCAACCCTGCTTCCAACAGCAATGAACTCTCATGAGTGTGTTCTAACAATCTTATAATTCAGATATTTCTCTTATGTTTATTTTCCACCTTCAAGATATATGTTCTAAAGCCTGAGAAATTTGATTTTTAGAGAATCAAGGTGAAAGAGGCAATTATCTCCTGATTACTTGATTTGTATTATTTACTAGAATAGGAGCTTATAGTCTATGATTGACACAATTCCAAATTACTAATCGTGAACACCACTGAACCTTCTTAAAATAGTCGTTTGCTTCCTACCACTTGGCAAAATCCTAATTTGAAGAGCACTTCTAGAGAGACAGCCATCATTTATTTCAATAGACATGTTTCTGATCTTTTACCAGGATTCCCTGAATAATCAAATTTTCAATTATTTCTGCTCATTAGTTCCCAAACCAGACCTGATGCAGACAAATCCCATAATTCCTTTGGACACATTTTCTCCCTGAAGAACTATGGAAACGTCTGGAATCTGGAGTTCACAAGGGGCATTTCTGCAATTTGATCAAACAGTGATCTTAAGTGATCTATAGACGATTACGTAAGCACCATGGCCTGAATTCTCAAGGTTCCCTATGTTCTTGTTCATTTTTATACAGGACTTTCTGGGAGCTGTTTTCAGAGTCTGATAAGTAGATCACTGGTAAATTCACCTTTCCAGTTCTAAGATATGTCTATTTAGGAAACCAAATAGAGCAGGAAAATTAAACAAGGAAGAAAAGCAAGGGTCAGGAAAGGAAACACAGCAGAAGGGTTGGGAGAAAGAAAAAAAACCTGAATAAAGCAAAGAAAAGGGAAATTCTAGGTCAACACAAGTGTGTTTTAATTAATTCAGTCATTTTCTGAGTCTTCTGAAAGGTATCCCATCTTTGCACCAACACGTAGATTTGGTCTCAAGTCAAGGTGTGGGAAATTTTCAAAAGAAACCTGGGAAGTGACAGAAAATTGTTATAGCTTCTGATCACAGTAATGTGACACACTTTAACACTGGATCATTGTTAGTTTAACAGTAGAAGCCAAAGCAAACACTCACAGAAATGATATCACCCGAAGCCCGATTAAATCTAAGGTAACAACCACACCTGAGTCTGCACCTCCAGCCAGATCCATTTCCACCATCATTTCCTATATTCTCCTGTTCCCACCACGCTGTGCTCCTGACGTACCCCACATATCTCCAGAGAAACACACAGCTCACTTAACCTCTTCTCAGTGTGTGAGCAGGGTTGTGTGGGACAGTCAGAAGTCAACCTGGGTGTTCTGTCTGGAGTAGGGAAAAATCCAAACCATCCAGAGAATGTAACATGAAATCTGAACCTGATCTTAACATGTCTTAAAGTACCACTGACTTTCGACTCATATGTATTTGCTTACTGCAGTTTCTAAGCAACTTTCACATTGACCTTCTTCCCCTAGTCTTCCTCTCACTTGGATGCAGATAGAAAGGAATGCCAATGATTCCTCCCTTAAATAGACAGCTTCACTCTCCTTCCCTGAACATTTAAAATTAAGACACTGACACAGCATCCAAGTAGTGAACAGCAAGAGTTGCCAAGTGCTGGAGGACCCAATCTCTCCCAAATTAAACCATTTATAGTTCCCCTGACCTCACAGAGGATTTTTCCTGCTCTCAGAACCTCTCACAGCACTCAGAGCATTGTCTTTTGTGTTCTGGCTTTGCTTTGCCTTTAGAAGAGAACCAGGGGACATCGTTAAGCTAGTGAAGAGTCTCGGTTATTCTTACAACATTACTTTACTCCCTGTAGCTCACCACCTAGCCCAGGAATACATTGTACTGGTTTATTTGGAGTGAGTGAGAGGCAGTGTGGAGAAAAGGGCTGGGGACCATCGGAAAAGATTGCCTTTGTAATGTTCTCATCATCCCATAGCGGAAGCTTTACTTGAACACAGCTGCTGCTGACTTACAAAAACAGCCTTCTGGGAATAGAGGTTTGTAACAACTTGTCTGAGAGCAGAAAAACTGCAAGAGAATTACACTAGAACATATGCATATGTACATTTTTTTCTTTGCTACCATTATTGTGGCTTGTAATACATTTTCACATCCATTAGTTCTTAATGTTACTATGTGTTGGACTGGATTTCCAGCTGGACACACAGGGAAACCTTCCAAACCTAACTATCCTCAATCTATCAGAAGACAATGTAAAATTAGATGTGTCCTCATAGACTTACTGCACACTAGTCTGGCTGTGTGTCTTGTTTCCATTTCATATTCCTGGATGTGGTGTCTGTTCACGTGTATGTGTGCAGGTGAGACACAGGTGTGTGTGGGGGGGCACATGGGGGTCAGTTACTGCTATATTTAAAGGAGTTTCAACTACACATGAGAAATAAAAATCTCATTTTGTTTAGGAGTAAGGGTAGATCCGTTACTGACTGTCCACTATTAGTTCACTTTGAACAATTGGAATTTAACACCCCTGAATGATGGATTTAAAAATAAAGCACACCACTATCCATAACTGTGAATGAAACTATGTATATGGTGACAGTATGACAAACCATCAGAAGGGACTCTTCTGTGTCACTTCTCATTCAGTTTGGAAGAAGCTCCATTTTATTTTAGGTTAGCCACAGGCTTTCTCATTCAACCAGGCCTTTCTCCTTTCCCTATTCCTATAATGTGCCTTGGAGCCTCAAACAGGAAAACAGATTCTAGAAATATGAGATAAAGTGAAAATCTCCTACAAGAGCAAATACACTAAAAAGAAACATTTGAACAGGTACTCCAATGTGTGCACACATGCCTGCACACACAATGGACACACTTTGATTACTTTATAACACTGAAAATCATGCTGACATTCTAAAAACCTCATCATACCACAGACTACGTATTTATGGTGACAAATGTTAACACTTGTGTGTAAGTCACTGGCCAAATTTCAAACAAAGTGTGTGGTGTTTTATGGAGAGTTTTCTGGTCCTAATTTGTCAAATGTTATAACAGCATCAATCTTGTTTCTTTGTCTTTCATTGCAACTGAGTGTTGATCTGTGTAGAAAACCCATAGGCATATCTACTTTGTAGCTGATGCTACAAAATAGTAGTTAAGGTTTCAAACTTGGCCAGTGGGTGTGGCTCAGTGGCAGGCCACTTGTACAGCATGCACAAGTCTCTGGCACTACACAGTCAAGGGAGAAGAAAAGAGGAGGAGAAGGATGACAGCAATAATTCAGGTTCTGAGCCAGCTGTGGTGGTATATGCTCAGAACCTCAGCCTTTGACATGCTGAGGTGGGAAGATGATCATGAGAACTGAAGCTTGCCTGTGCCTCATAGGAAGTCTGTAGCCAGCGTAGGCAACATAGTATGACCTTTCTTTTAAAAGTCCCCCAAATTCAGATTCTGGATCCAGACTGCTAGAATTCAAATATGCTACATGATTTTGAGAAAGGTGATTAAACTTCAGCTTTCGCATCTGAAAAAATGGCCACATTAATAACCTGTTTCACTGAGCTGCCAGAGTGTTGAGTGCATGCACACGAGATGCTTCAGACTGCTGACTGTGCAGAGGCATTTGATGGGCTTTAAGTATTCTTACTCATTGAAGTACTTCCTGCAGGCTCAAACCGTGTACTGCTTTGGGGAGGGGTTGAATTAATGGTTAGAAATTACTGGGTTTTATAATTGTCTAGTTCACTCATATATTAATTGCCTAGAAGTCTCAGGTTAGCCCAGTTTAAGAGCTTGGTTCCTGTTATTACAGAAAAGAAAATTTACAGAGTGCTGGCCTAGGAAACATTTCACTGTGTGTGAGTAGTTGGGGTTTGCACACTGTTGCTATCCTGGATCCAGGCGTCTACTTCCTTGCCCAGTCTGTTCTTCCATACTTCTTGCAAATCCGTTTCTTGATTTTTAAGGTGGAGTTTTAACAACGTATACTGATTAGCTATCAACAGTTGCGGCCTCCTTTCTACCTTCACTGTTTGCCAACGTTAGGATTTCTGGCAAGTTCTCTCCCTTGTATTTTGTTCTCTATAACTCCAACCTTTCTACATGCTCTCTACTCTGCCTCTCTCCACCATTCCTTCCTCCATGTCCTCCAGTTCCTTCTTCTGGCCTGATGGTGGAAATAGACTTAGTGACAGGGACATGGGGAGAGGCACTCCAGTTCAAAGAACTGCAGAATGTAGTGGTGAGTCTCTTCTATTAGATTCTAGAAAGCATTGTATAGGGACAACTAATTACATCTAAAATTTAACTTATGACCCAAAGGGGGATTTGTATGTAGGTAACATTTTCCTTGAGCTTAAAGCTATTTTCATTATTCTAATTTCTTACAGCAACAAGTTAGGTGGCTGGTGATTTTTTTTTAATATATTACCTTCAAAGGAGACAGAAGTTCCCCAGATGTTCCTAAATTTACTCTTCTATATTAGTTTTTCAGATTTACTTGTAACATCCTTTTAGAAGTCTATGCCATCGGAAGATTTAAGAGATACATTATTAAATTATTATCCAACTTTTTACTGTTGAGTCAGCTTTTCACTCCAACTTTTTTTCTTTTAGACATCTACATGCCTGCATTCAAACTTCATGTCACCACCAACCTCAAGCCAGAGGCTAGAGAGAATAATGGAGCTTTCTTCACTGATCAGGGCTGAGTAATGCAGTAGTTCACCTTCCCTGGGGCTCATTGCATGTTGTATCCCCACCATCTCTGGTCTGTTCTGGAACTGGTCCAGCCCCAGCCTCTTAACTGCATGAACTGAATGCACTTCTGCCAGACCCTAAGACTTCTGTCTGCAAGGGATCTAACACACACTGTTAACACTGAGTTCTTCTTTCCCTGTCTTTTGGTTTGGTGACGTCTTCCCTTCCCTAACACAGTTGTGTGCCAAGTGTCTGTACCATGCGGGAGCTTTTCTTCATGATACAAGTGAAAGACTTGATCTCTGCCCTCCAGGAGCTGACCAATTAACCAAGAAACCAGAAGACAAATGGTGACGATGTAGAGTCACTTCATAACTGAGCATCAATTGAGTGCCAGAAGAACTGTCCTACACAGACTTGTGATTGATAGGATCCTTAGAACCTTTGGGGCACTCTAGTAGAAGTGCCTTTTTTTGTGTTTGAGCGTCTAGGTCAGCACCATATTCCCACCTAACAGCAGCATCATTTGAATTGCTCCTTTGCTGTTTACTGAACATAAAAAGTCTTTCAAATTCTTCCATTTACCATCAGTGGGAAACAATTTTCCCTTCCTTAGCAATCCCATAAGATTCAACATGCCTGTGATACTTACTGAAGATTAACTTGCCTCACAGCTAGTTAAGTGAGTTCTCTTTCTTCCCTCAAAGTTAGAAAGTCTCAGAGAGCATAATCTCTGTTCACCTCAGTATCTTGAATATAACTGATGCTTAATAGACATTTTGAAAATAAATCAACAAAAAGAAATCAGCCTCTACCTGCTATGACTCATTTCCTGTTGGCTTTAGATTCTACTACCAGAGTGATTCTAGTAGATACCAGAAGTTCTTATCCTTGCATAATATGTAAAAGAGAAATATTATAGATACTGATTATTTGCCTTTATTTTTAGTAAATGTACCATTCTCAGAAAACCTGTGTTTATAGTTTTATAGCTTGAGGGAAAAGACATAAACATAATAAACCTGGAAACAACCTTGATGCCCTTCAACTGAAGAATGGATAAATAAAATGTAGTACATATACAAAATGGAGTACTACTCAGCAGAGAAAAACAATAGCATCATGAGGTTTGCAGGCAAATGGATGGAACTAGAAAAAAAATCATCCTGAGTGAGGTAACCCAGACGCAGAAAGACAAACATGGTATGTACTCACTCATAGGAGGATACTAGATGTAAAGCAAAGGATAATCAGACTGCAACTCACAACTTCAGGGAGGCTACCTAGTAAAGAGGACCCTAAGAAAGACACAGGGATCACCCAGCGACAGAGAAATAGATGAGATCTATATGAACAAACTGGGGGGTGGGGTGGGGTAATGAAGGGCAAGGGTAGGGAGAAAGAGAGCTTAGGGGAGCAGGAGGTCCCAGCTGGATCAGGAACAGAGAGGGAGAACAAGGAAAGAGATACCATGATAAATGAAGACACCATGGGAATAGGAAGAAGCAGAGTGCTAGAGAGGACCCCAGAAATCCATAAAGATGACTCCACCATAGACTACTGGCAATGGTGGAGAGAGTGCCTGAGCTGACCTGCTCTGGTGATTGGATGGCCGAACACCCTAACTGTCATGATAGAACTCTCATCCAGTGACTGATGGAAGCAGATGCAGAGATCCATTGCCAAACCTGAGGCAGAGCTCCAGGAGTCCAACTGGCAAGAGAGAGGAAGGATTATATGAGCAAAAGATATCGAGACCATGATTGGAAAAAGCACAGGGACAAATAGCCAAAGTAGCGGAAACACATGAACTGTGAACCAATAGCTGAGGAGCCCCCATAGTACTGGACCAGGCCCTCTGGATAAGTGAGACAGTTGATGACCTTGAACTGTCTAGGGGGCCCCCAGGCAGTGGGACCGGGACCTGTCCTTGGTGCATGAGCTGACTTTTGGAACCTAGGGTCTTGGCTGAGACACTTTACTCAGCCTTGGTGCAGGGAGGAGAGGACTGGACCTACCTCAACTGAATCTACCAGGCTGGGCTGAATCTCCAAGGGAGACCTTGCCTTGGAGGAGGTGGGAATGAGGGGTGGATTGGGGAGGAAGGCTGGGGGGTGGGAAGTGGGAGGACAGGGGAATCTGTGGCTGATATGTAAAATTAAATTAATTATAAAATAAAAATATTTATTTAAAAAAATAAAAATTAAAAACTCTGGGGTAACTCTGTCTCTAAAACTACTTAGTCAGCATGTGTAACCTTGACCTTGAAGACCAAGTGAAACAAACAAGTGGAAATTATGAATATACAATATTTACTGAATTTCTACAAGAGTGATTCTTACTAACCTTAAACAATGAAAGTGACAGGAAGTGGGTATTTACACAGAATTGTGCCTCATGTTAGCCTGTTCAATTGCTTTCAAGAAGACTGTTTACCCCTGTAGGCACTGGTGGCTCTGTTATTATTAACCCCATTTTACTGATCACAAACTGGGGTTTGGGGAGCCAAAGTAACTTGGGCAGCATCCCTTGTTGAATGTGTGAAGGACCTAGAATACAAATCCACTACTATCTAACCCCAAGTCCTGTCCTTTATACTGCTTATGCACCAGAAATGTCTCTGGGCTCCCCAAAGTAGACACTGTGGACATCTCATTTTAATGTATTTTAATGTATTATAAGTAAAATTAATAGTCTATTCACTCTAAAGAGGTAGTCTTTTAGTGGCTATATCATTGTTTGAAGCTTTTATGCATCATGATTTGCAGGTTTGAAGTGGAGGCTCATAATTGAGCTAAATGGCCTTGGAAATGTAAGGTAAAAGATTAGACTTACAACCTGGGGAATCCACAGAATGAATTACCATCCCATCTGAAAACATTAGAGTTAGGGTTTGGCAAGCTTCTGAAAGGAGCATGCCAACCTAGTGATACCCACCCTTCTCATAAGGGGTTGAGTCAATGCGATGGGAGAAGGAATTTAGATGACTTACTTAGTAACTTACTTTTTGAGCATTCAATTCTTTCTTAAAATAATATATTGTTATTATTTCTTTGATAATTTCATACAACGTGTTTTGATCCCATTCACACTTTCCCCTCCACCTCATTCTTCCCAGGTGCACTCCTCCCCCTCCCAATCCCCTGTCCTCTTTTTCTTTTCCTCTCTGAAGTGACCCCACCCCCAGTCCTGGGGGCAGAGCCATCCACTAGGGCATGGTTGAGCTACCACATCCTTAAAGAAAGCTGACTTGCTTCCCCTGAGATGTTATCAACTACCTATAGCTCCTCTGTTAGAGATGGGGGCTTGTGCTCTCCACCCCCATCCTGGAATGTCGGCTTGATTATGTGTGAGTCTTACGCAAACAATCATAGCTGCTGTGAGTTCATGAGTGCAGTGGTTCAGCTACATACAGAAGACACACGTGGGTCCTCTGATCTCAGACTCACACAGTCTTTCTGCTCTCGCATCCATGATGATCCCAAAGCCTTGGGGGTGGGGAGAACGGAGATATAGACACACATCTGTGGCTGAATACTTCCAGACAGTTGTTCTCTGCACTTTGGTCAGGGGTGTGCTTCTGCATTAATTACTTTCCACTGAACACAGAAACTTCTCGGATGAGGTCTGAGAGCTGCGTTAATCTATGAGTACACAGATACAGATTTAGAGGGCAGTTTGCTATTGTGTCCATTTAGCAGAATAATAGAAGTAGGTTTAAGGGACTATTGGTAGGGAGACAGGAGAAACATCTTAAGGGTGGGGGTGATAGTAGAACTCAGGTGATATGAAGTGGGAGAGGAGAATAATGTGGAGGTTTAGGTGGAGAATGGGATGGGAGAGTAGGGCAGATGAAGGGCAGGGGAAGAAATAACTGACACTAAGGGTGTTTTGAAAAAATTACATGAAAAATATTTTTTTGAGACAGGGTCTCACTGTGTGATCTTGGCTGGCCTGGAACTCACTCTGTAGACCAGGCTAGCCATGAAGTTATATGTTCATATAAAATTGGAGTTACCATATATAGGGGAGATTACTCCTCCTAGAAGCTATAAGTTGTCAAATAAAAAGCCTAGTGCCAAGTGTGTGATACCTCTTCTTAAGTTATTAGTCGGGGTGACCCTGAGACCCCCCAAATAATACAGGATATTGACACTGTTCTTAGTTGGACACCAGACCTTGATAGTAAAATCCTACAGGTGAAGAAACCACATTTATTGGCCACAGAACATGGAGAAATCAAGTCGGTACTGACCAGGATGCTTCTTGTCCAGTTGTGAATCTTATGGACTACACTAATGGCCAGTCTGGACAGATAAGGCCATGGATGCAATCAGCAGCATGAATGTTACAGGAGTAACCAACCACTTTATAACCAGAATTAAGGCCTACTACATAGGAATAAATGCCTGCCTGGTCCAGTAAATCTGGTGGAGAACCCTATGATTGGGGAGCTCACAAACCCCTGGGGTGAACATTCAGTTCTTTTAGTTATGAAGTGGGTAAAATGATAGCATCTTCTTCATGTAGATGTAAAATGGCACAATACATATAATGTGCTTATCGAAATGCCTGAGTAAATATGACTTATTTTAACTATCCTTAAATACAAATAGTCATCAATTCAACATTTAATCAGTAAATATTTATTTACTGAAAGTGTCAGGCAATACTTTAAATACAATAAATACAACAGTGAACAACAAATATAAGACTGTTGATCAATGAAAATGCAAATAACATGAGATTAATTGCAATGCTACATTTACCGAGTGAACAATATTATTAAGCACTTGCCCTGTCAATCACACAAGTTAGAATTTTTAACACCAATCATGCATGAAGAAACAGCCTCAAAAATAACAATTTACTTAGCCAAAGCCAGAGAGCTTTTGACTAAGGGATCTAGGATTGACTCTTGTGTTATTGGTTCTGGGGCCAATGCTCTTTTCACTACGCCTCAGACATCCTTTTAAGTATTCAACACAAGAATTTCCTCCTATTATTTCATATGGTGATATATTGTATACCCTAATAAACTTGCCTGAGGATCAAAGGACAGAACCAGCTGCTAGATTAGACATAGAGGTCAGGCAGTGGTGGCACACACCTTGAATCCTATCACTCAGGAGGCAGAGATTCGTCTGGATCTATGAGTTCAAGGCCACACTGGGCTACATGGGATTTATCCAGTATAGGAGAGAAACAGAGCCAGGCAGTGGCGACACATGCCTTTAATCCTAGGAAGTAATTTGGCAGGGCAGAGAAAGGTGTATAAGGCATGTGTGCTTCCTAAGCAAAGGCACAAGCTCTCAAGTGCTGGGATTAAAGGTGTGTGCTACCTCTGCCTGACCTCTATGTCTAATCTAGTGAGTAGCTGCTGTAGGATGGTCTGTATGTCAAATGTGTTGCTCTGATTGGTCAATAAATAAAACACTGACTGGCCAGTAGCCAGGCAGGAAGTATAGGCGGGACTAACAGAGAGGAGAATTGAGAGAACAGGAAGGTGGAGGGAGACACTGCCAGCCGCCACCATGACAAGCAGCATGTGAAGATGCTGGTAAGCCATGAGCCACGTGGCAAGGTATAGATTTATAGAAATTGATTAATTTAAGATGTAAGAACTAGATAGCTAGAAGCCTGAGCCATTAGGCCAAACAATTTAAATAATATAAGCGTCTGTGTGTTTATTTTATAAGTGGGCTGTCGGACTGCTGGGGCTTGGTGGGACCCAGAGAGAAAACTCTCCAGCTACAGTTGGCTCCGTCTTCTGATCCTTAGGCAAGTTTATTAGGGTACACAATACATCACCACAATTTCATGTATTTTCAGAATGATGTTTTTAGAGCATAATGATGATTGGAAAGTGTAGTAGTGAGCAGCCTGGTACAAGTAATGCTAAAATAAGAACATAACTGCTACCACACCCCCTTCAATTCATTCATTGATTTCTTCAACAGATGATTATGAAATCTTTGTATAGTTATTACAAATATAGATGGGTATAGTATATAGTCTATAGTATAGAGAAAATGAACAGAATTTATATGCAGGTAGTTTGGGGACCGGGTTCAGTGGGTACGATCACTTGATGCACAGAATAGGGGGTAAATCAGGACCCCCAGCACCCATGTCAGAAGTAAAACTACATCCTAGCCCCACGTTTAATAAGAGACCCCAGCTGGCTCCCACACACATGGGTGCATGAACTTCACCCAACCTAAATTTTAAAAACTTGTGCAAGGATCAGCTTTTGTGCTCATCTTCCTCCCTCTTCCTTGGTGGGCATGGCTTTCTTCTTGGATGCATCATTAGGATCACAGCAGGAAGCAGACTTCCTCTCAGATGTGTGAAATAGTTTTAAAGAATAGGTTGTTTGCCCTGTAACAAGCCTGGTTAGAGAATCTAGCACATGACATAAGGAAGCCCTTCCATGCCTCTGTCTGTAGCTTTATTAGAGATGAACGTGAATGAGGGCAGTGTAGGAGGGACATTTCCCTGTGGGTCTAATCAGTGGGGAAGCTGCAAGCACACTACTAAAATGAGCAAACATGGGTGTCTCACACAGTAGTTCCTACACAGCTCTGTCTGTACAGCTTTTATTATGACTTCCCTTTCCTTCACAGATAAGAACACAGAGGCTGAAAGGCATTGTTACTGTTTGTCTTTCTTTAACTGTTAATGATTTTCTCAGTGTAGTCTCTGCTCACTTCCTCTATGTTACTTGCAACCCCACTTTTGTCCTTCTCAAGAATGTCACACCCCTTGTTCAGGAATCTTTCTCAAAGTCTTCTGGTTTGGGTATTTGACTTTTTTGATTCTATTGAGGTTGGCACATTTTCATCTCATTTCAAATCAACATAGCGACTCCCACACTCATGAATAACAAAAATTTAAATGTATCAAAACATCACTGAAGTTCTTCTGGATAAAACACACATCTCTACAATTCTCACCTTCTGCATTCCTCCTTTTTTTTTCTGGACTGATCAAAGTGAAGAGCGACTTACTTTGCTTTCAGCTGGAAGAGACTTCTAATTTCCTCTTAGTGACACCCTTTTCCCATGTCCTCCCTGCAAGAACGTGGTGACTACTTCTGGAGACTTCATGGTATCCTTGCTGGTTCACTCACTCCGCCTTTGCCTGGCTAGCACTGCAATTCCTCCTGGCTTCGTCACATCCTTCCGTTCCAGCCTTTGTTGGCTTCCTTTAGCTTCTGGTAGAGCTCCACTAGATTCACTTTATTCTTTAATAACTGGTCATTTTGACCTGTCATCTCTTATGGAACCAACTTGTGGGAAAACAACCTCTTGACTCTTGGCTATTTCTGACACTCCATTAAACACACAACAGTGTGTTGAGCTTTCATGCCTCTCAAAGGAATCTGAGAGGGCTGAGAGAGCTGGGAAGAGGCTGTCTCCATTCTTACTGTTTAGACCTGCCCTGGTCACTACATGCAGGCAGGAGGTCCTTCTTCTAGATTACCTAGAACTTGAGTGCATCTTCTCTGGTGTCTGCATTTTCCCCACACTGTCAATACTGATATTTTTTGTTGTTTCTTTAAGCCAATATCTAAGTATAATTTTGTCTCCATAACTGTTTACTTCTTTGAGATCATATATTTGTTGAGACTTTTGCTGAAAGCATAAAAAATTTTCCAAGGAAAAGGCACATAATTTTTCATAATTTAAAGAGATTCCAGAAATTCTTAAATATTGTAAGGATACCGCAGTGCACACTATCACCTGGGTGCAGAGCTCATGTCTGTATTATTCATTGCTGCTTTCCCACAGCTGGAGAGTAACTGCCTCGGGTGTTGTCAGAACCAATTCTTCAGTTAAATAAACTAGTATCTCCTGTTCTTACCATTCTCCTGAATTCTAACAAGCGTTGCCAGAGTGCATTTCAGTGCCACATCATAATCTTGAACTCAACATGTCTGGGCTAAAATCATTATTTTTCACTTGCTCACTTTTACTGGTTTTGTTCTGAAAAAAAAAAATCTCTTCAATTTTTTTCAAAATATATTGATCATATTTGTTTCTCTTCTCAACTACTCTATCATGCTCCTCACCTCTCTGGACTTCCTTTTTCTCAAAAACAAGAAACAAAGTTAAAACCCAGTGAGACAGAAAATATCAAAGCAAAACGCAAAAACACTGAGTCTGTTTGTGTTGGCTGATTACTCTGGGGCGTGGGGCCCACCCTGGAGTGTGGTTGATATATCCAGTGTCACTCCATTAGAAAAAAACTGATTTTCACAATCCCAGCAGGTATCAATTGCAAATAGCTTTTTGGGTAGGGCTGGGACTTTGTGTCCACTTCCCCTTCTCTGTGCTGGGATTTTATCTGGTCTGAACCTGTGCAGGTCTTGTGCATGCTGTCACAGACTCTGCGACCTCATATGGATACCAACCCTGTTGTGGTTCCTGGTTGCTACCGAGTGGTTCCTATTCTACCTTTACTGTCTTTCATTCTCTCTCTTCTCTATAGCTTTTACCCTCACTCAGGCTTTCAAAGCCTGCAATTCTGTCTCCACAAAGTACTCACTTTCCTAGTCTTTCCCACTACCTGAAGAAGATATTTTTGCTCAAAAATCAATCCTTCATTCATAGGATAGGTTTTAGGGAGCCATGTGTAACCTCCTACCCTCAAGTCTTAGTTGATTGGACACTTGGTCGAAGCTGAATTAAACTTAATGAATTCAGAGAGAAGAGATGCTTCAGTCTGTAAAATGCCTTCCATGAAAGCATGTGAACCTGAATTCAGATTCCCACGATCCAGGTAAAAAGTCTGGCACATTGGCATATATGGAGTAGAAATGCTCATTGGCCAGCCAACCTCACTGAGTTGATGAGTTTCAGTTTTAGTGAGATACCTATCTCAAAAATATAAAGAGGAAAGAAAACCAATATCTACCTCTGGTCTTCATATGTGTGCATCCATGTGCTCATATACCCACCGCCACACATGTGTGTACAAAACCACAACACACATAGATAGAGAGAGAGAGAAAGAGAGAGGAAAAGAGAGAAAGAGACAGAGACAGAGAGAGAAATAAAGAATGAATTCCAATTTACTTACATTAATTTATTTATTAAATGTAGGATATACAAATGCTGTAGAGCTCTGAGACATCACCTTCAACCATTTGTGGTGGTTTGAATGTGAGTGCACCTCACCATGGACTCATATATTTAAGTGTTTGGTCCCTAATTGGTAGGCCAATTAGGATAGATTACGAAACATGGCATTCTTGGAGGAGATATGTTACTGGGAGTGGACTTTGAGGTTTCAAAAGCTCACACCAGACCCAGTTTCTCTCTCTGACTGTATATCAGATGTAAGATCTCAGCTACTGCTCCAGCACCATGCCTGCCTACATGCTGCCATGCTCCCTACCATGATGGTCATGGACTCATTTTTTTTTTTTTTTTTTGGTTTTTCGAGACAGGGTTTCTCTGTGTAGTTTTGCGCCTTTCCTGGAGCTCACTTGGTAGCCCAGGCTGGCCTCGAACTCACAGAGATCCGCCTGCCTCTGCCTCCCGAGTGCTGGGATTAAAGGCGTGCGCCACCACCGCCCGGCCTCATTTTTTGAAACTATAATCAAGCTCCAAATTAAATGCTTTTTAAAAATAAGCTGCCTTGGTCATGGTGTCTCTTCATAGCAATAGAACTGTAACTAAGATACCATTGGTCACTGGAAAAGAGAGAAAAGAGCAACATGTCGTTGAGGAAGATGCTGTATTCAGCTACTGAGATTCCAGAGTAAGTATCTCTGACTCTCCAGACTTCCCACCTCTAGATTTCTTTCTATTAGGGAAGTCTGGCTGTATTCTTTCCATTTGGTGTTGTACATGAGAGAGGGGAGAGGAGAGAGGAGAGAGCAACTTTGTTGATCTTGTAAAATACAGCTAATGTAAACTTTCCCATGTTTTGAAGTGCAAAGACCAGTAGTACCAAACACATTCATAATGTACAGCCGTTAGTGCAGTCCATCCTCATACCTCTTTTCATCTTGGGAAACTGAAACTCTAGAACCTTTAAATAATAGCTCCTCTTATTCCCTGACAACCACTATTCTAAGTATCTCATATAACCTCAGAGTATATAGTATTTGTCTCTCTTGTGACTGGCTTATTTCCCTTAGCAAAATGTCCTGTGATTCATTCACATTGTATTCAATGACAGAATTTCCTTTCTGTTTAAGCTTGAAATATATTCCATCATGTACATTCACCTCATCTGCCTACCCATTCACCAGTGAACATTTGAACTGCTTTTATCTATTGTGAATAATTCTGCTAAGAATATGGGTATATGAATATCTCTTTAAGATCTTTATCTTTTTACCTTTTTGGGTTTTATCTTATACCAAGATGTGGAGTCATTGACTCTCACAATAATTCTGTTCATTTGCCTGAAGAACTACAATACTGTTTTACACAATGCTGTACCAATTTACTTATCAACAGTGCTCAAATGATTCCTGTATTATTTTCTGCCTTTCTTAGTGGTGACCATCATGATCACTAAGAGATAGTCTCTCACTATAGTCCTAATTTTCATTTCTAATAATTAGTGATGTTGGACATCCTTTCCTATACTTATCATCTATTTGATCTATTTGCATATCTTTGGGGAAATGTCTACTTGAGCCTTTTCCTTAGTTTTTAATCTGATATTTTGTTGTTGAGTTTTAGAACGACTCTTTGCATTATTGCTATTGGTCCCTTAGATGTACAATTTGCAAATATTTTCTTCTATTTGTGGTTGCTTTTCCACCCTGTTGATGATTGTCTTTTGCTGTACATATTTATGATGTATTGTTCTGCCCAATTTCTCTCTCTCTCTCTCTCTCTCTCTCTCTCTCTCTTCTCTCTCTCTCTCTCTCTATTTTTCTGTTCCTTTGCTGACATACACAAAAAATCATTGCCACATTTAGTGCCGAAGGGCTTTTGTGCTGTAGTTTTAAACATCTTATATTTGGGTGTTTGATCCATCCTGAGTTTAGTTCCATATTACAGCCTCAATCTTGTGTGTGGATAACCAGTTTCCCCTGTGGTGTTTGTTGAAAAGATTGTCTTTTCCCCATTGAGAGGTCTTGGCATCCTGGTACAACTTCATTCTTTTCCCTTGCTTTTAGCCTATTGTTCTGTTTTTTTTTTTATACCACCAGCACACTGTTTGATCCTCTCTGCTGTATTTTTCTTTTTCAGAATTGTTTTTGTTATTCAGAATTCGGTATCTTTGAAATTTGTATGTGCTTTTAAAATATGTTCCTGATTTATGTATTTGCTTTCCTTGTTTACTTATGGGGCCCCGTGTTGAAATGCTTTTGATCTTGTCTCAATTTCAGCTATGATAATAAATGCTATACTCCATTTTTAGGAGGTGAGAGACAGACACACTACACATGTAAACTATTGACACAACACATGAGATTGTATGTAAACAAAGAGTGAACATGTGAGATTTAGGAGAGGTAGGATCAGGTAAAAGGGGACCCGATCCACGAGAGGAACCTTCAGGGGTCTGTACAATGTTGATGTAGAAATCAGTAATAAAAGGAGAAAGGGTACTTAATGTCAAGAGTATACAGGTTACATTTGGCTAAAGCACAAACTTTGTGCTCCAGAACTCTGACAACCATTGAGAACAAATTTGTTCTGATTCTTCTCCTCTCTGCCACCTTAACAAATTTTGGTCATCCAAACAGTACCCCAAGATACAAAGGCATCGTTTTTTAGTAATGGGTTGTCATCCACCATCTGACCAGGAAGTATTGATGGGAAGTACATAAAAATGTAGCACTCTTGTCAATCTGCTATTGAATTAGTCTCTAGTCACACCTCATAGGAATACTGAGACTATTTGGCCTTCCAACCGACTCCAGAGTTCCCTTGCTAATAAATGAAGGAAGAACAAATACCAAGGACAACTGCCAATTGGGTCCATGGTTCTCTTACTAATTCAATTGACCCTGAAAACTCCTGGGCAATGATTCTTAGCTAAAGAATAACTCTATCATTCCACCTGCCTGATTAAAATATTTCAGTGATCTCCATTTACCTACTGAATAGCATTCAAACTTAACCTCTTAAAAACTGTTGATAGTTTACTAGGGAAATATAGTGTAAATTTAATTGTTGGACCGTTCTTACCCATATTGTCACTTCTGAGCAATGCTGCCTCAACATCTTTACAGTTATTATAACTGTATTAGAAACTTGCAAAAGGGTACTGAAAATTGTACTTATAAGCTCACACAGTATTCAGCGTAAAGCATATTATGTGTGTATTACATACTCGCTTTGTAGCTAGTAAGGAGGGTAATTCTGCTGTGCAAACATGGCTTATGAGCTCCAGGCTCATGAATTAACTTTCAATAAGTAAGTTCTTGAGTTCATAAATTAATTTCAAATAATTAAATGAGTTCTAATAATTATATCCCAAGGGTTTTAGATGTCTATATTTAATTGTGCATGGTATGTGAATTTGAAAGAAAAAAGTGATTAATGTCTTTATAGAATAATATCCTTCTTCGTAGGACAATTTGACAGTCCCCTTTCCATTTTGTCTTCTCTACTTTAATTTTTGAATCAAGGTATTTCTTTGAACCTGGGGCTTGCTGTTATTTCAGATAGACCAGCTGTCCAGCAAGTCCCTGGATCCATCTGTCTCTGCACCCACCACTGGGGCAATAGGCACATGCCTGGCTTTTAAATGGACACTAGGGATCTGGACCCAGGTCTTTCTTCACGCTTCCACAACAAGTACTTTACCCACTGAGCCATCTCCCCAGCCCCCAGCGATGGTCTTCATGTTTGAATACTGGTTGTGGATGGTGATAGGCTGATAGTGACTATGTTGTCTTCAGCATGTGACTTCTGAGGTCACCTGGGATCCTAATATCTAGTTGGAAGGAAAGAAAGAATACCAATAAAGAAGGCACACCTGCTTTTTAATGACTATGGTCTAGAAATGACTACTTGCAATGCTCTATTTAAGCAGAAATGCTAGAACATGCAGTGCCTTGCCACGTATCCTCTTTGCATCAACAACCCTAAACCAAGGAAAGGGCACAAATCACTGGAAATCAGTCCTTTCTTTCCCACATGAGCACTTCATGAATAATGCTTACGTGTCTTGGTACAGCAGTAGTCGATATAGGGAAGAAGGAAAATGAGAGGGGGCTCTCTCACCTTCATTGTTCTTTTTCTTTCCCCACAGAAATGGTTCTGATACACCTTTTATTTTCAGTACAGTGTATTAAGGTTTTCAAAAGTAGCCCCTATTTCCTACTTCATGTTTATATTGGGAATAAATGCAAATCACTTATTGGGTTAAGTTTTCTGAATTCAAGTTTTCTCACTATAAAGTGGGAAAGACCATGTGGGTTTAATTGGTGCAGATGTGTGCTCAACCTTGGGGTAGCACACTGCTACACACGTGTTCTGACAAAGGTGGTTTAATACTCATCAGTCTCTTTCCCACCTCTGAACAAAGATAAGCATTTCGCCAGCATGAGACAAGTACAAAATACATGATTTTAGGGCATTTTGTTTTTTAAGGATTTGATCCCACCAGACTGCATGTGCTAAGTCTTACCTAACGTTAATGCATGCGTTTTCCTGTATCCCTTTTCACATTCACTCTGTAATTGGCCTCATGTTTTATAATTTCATGTTCTACCAACTAGCCTAACCTGCCTTGTTTTGCTTTGTTTTGACTTTACTCTTTCCATTGATCTCCTGAGGCCAGTGCCGGGCCTAGTAATGTCTCTGCCAGCAGAGCCTCAGGTGGCTCTCTGAAATTCCTTTCATCTGCTTGATCTCAAATGACGTCATGTTCTTTTCTGACCGGTTGTCCTCTCGATTTAACTCAGACCCTGTAATTCTTTTTCTTTCTCTTAGGCAGAGATGCTGGAACATGCAGTTCCTTGCCATTCATGAAGTCTCAGGCTTCATTCAGCCAGCTCCCCTCCTCTCTGAATTCCTTGGTTCCTTTCTCTCTTTTAAATTGAGGGTTTCATACATGCACATAATATGTTTTGATCAAATCTACCCTCGGGTCTCTCCCTTCCAATTTCTCCTCTACCCACCCCGGCACCCCTACCCCACTCCCAGCACTCTATTCTCTGGAGAACATGAACAATACTGACCGTATTCTGGGCTTGGGGGACACTACAACCTCTTAGAAACTTTACCTCAAACATGCTACCAATGAGATGGACAGATTCCATCTAGAGCCACAAATAAAATGAGCAGAAAATGAGGTCAATGCAGGTAAAAAAAATGTGTACATCAGACTCTTGCTGTTTCTGGGCAGCCCTGTTTTATTTAGCAAAACTTGGAAACATGAAAGAACAGCCATGGTAAAACAAACTTCCGGCCATGAAGCCTCAGAGGCCAAGGTTCCAGCACCAGTTGCCATAACCAGCTCTGGCTTCAGCTTGACCATGACCATCTCTAGTAACATGTTCAGAAATGAGTTCTCCAACCTTCCTTTCTCTTTAGAGAGTTCCCTGATAACCTTCTGATACCTGTCTTTTCTGTCCATATGAGCCCAAATCTTTTCGCTTCTAACCACGATGCTAACCAACACACTTTTTCTTATCCAGTTCATGATTTCTCATGATGCAACAAAAGGCCACTGACTTCTAGCTACACAGCTGGCTTTATGTCCTGGCCCTTCCAGTTTACTGTGCATTTTAGGGCAAGATGTTTAGTTTTTGTGGGCCTTCCCATAAATAATATTAGTCTTTCCTAATTCTATGGTTTGATGAGTTTTCTTTAAAATCCTTTTCTGCTATTT
Source organism: Peromyscus leucopus (assembly GCF_004664715.2). Lineage (NCBI taxonomy): Eukaryota > Metazoa > Chordata > Mammalia > Rodentia > Cricetidae > Peromyscus > Peromyscus leucopus. Next base: position 92,309,861 of record NC_051064.1, read on the forward strand.
GCATAAGAATTCTGAGAAAATAGGCCCTTTCATGAGCTGTGTTTACAGACTTAGTAATAAACAATCTCACCTCTCCCTCTCACAACTGTATTTTTTTTTTTTAACTATAGTCTTGCTATGTAATCCAGGCTGGTGTCAGACTTGAGATCCTCTTACTTCAGCCTCCTGAGAGCTAGGGTTACAGGTCAATGTAATTGACCCTCTGTGTTCACAGGTTCTACCTATGTTCACATTCAAACAATCATGAATCAAAAATGCATGAACTGTCCAATCTGCACTAAACATACACAGAATTTCTGAACTTGTTTTTCTTCTCTAAATAATACAGCTGTTTTGACAGTTTTATAGTGTATCAAGTAACTTATAGATGATTTAAAGTATACAAAAGGGTATATATGAGTTATGGGCAAATACTGCACAATTTTATACAGGAGATTTGAGTGTTTGTGACTTTCATTATTTTCAGAAGGGACATTCTGGAACTAGTTCTCCATGGGCATCAATGTGTTCTCTTTCCCCAAGGTTTTCCATGAGTCTTGGCTTTCCTCCCCAATATTGTGCATGTCCGATGAACAACTCTTTGCATCTAGCTTTCTTCTATGCCTTGGAATTCTAACTATGATACATATCCTTCTAAGAAAATCACTCCCAAGTCTGGAGTCACCAGTAGAAAATAATCTCTTGGCCTTAAAGAATAATGCAATCCTCTTTTTCATGTTTTGCTCTCAGTGGTAAACATTCCCACATGTCAGAAAGTCCCAAAATATAGCAAGGTTCAAATGAGATCACTCAAGTGAAAAGTAAGATTGACTGAGAAAATACTGTATGATAATAATTGCCCAATAATGGGTCTCCAAAAAATTTAACTACTAATGTTACCCTTGCCAAGTAAAATGCACACTGGCCTTGGGTAACTATACACTATTGGGATGCTGGGAAACAAGCCACCATGGAAAATATGACTGACCTGGGATTGCCATACTGTAAGGAATTCCAAGCTAACCACATAAGTTATATGGAGAGAAGAGGAGAGAAGAGTAGTGAGAAGGAGAGAAGAGAAGAGGAGAGGAAAGGAAAAGAGAGGAGAGGATGGGGAGGGAAGAGAAGAGGAGAGAAAAAGAAAACCATGTTCCAAACCAAAGCGCCAGAGGTGCTCACTTAGCCCCAGCAGACACATAAAAGAAGAACTGAGAAATCCAACTGGAAGCATCAGCCAAGGTCCTGATGGCGTCCATCACTACCTCCAGGTGAGTTGCCACATACTATGGGGGCAGACGTGAGATATTTTCTTTGTGCTCTGCCTGAATATTTTATCCCAGGCCCATGAACACAGCAAAACAAAGATGATGTGTTTGGCTACTAGTAATAGCAACTGGACATTTTCATCAGACGAATGGATGAACCTGAACTAGTCACTTCTCTGCTGCTGTGCTAAGATATCCCGAGCTAAGGCAATTTCTAGTAGGAAGAGTCTACCTTTCCTGTGGGTCCGGAGGGTGGAAGTCACTTTGGTAGGGAGAGCATGGCACCAGGTGGCAGGACAAGGAAGCTGGTTGGTCACATTTCATCTACACACAAGTAGATAAAGAACAAGATGTGGGCCAATGGTATAATCTCTCCAAGCCCATCGGTATCATCTCTCCAAGCCCATCCACAGTAACATACTTCCTCCAGCAAGGCTGCACCTCCTAAAGCTCCCATAAACTCTCCAAATGGGGACCAAGTGTTCAAATACATGAGCTTTGGGGGGGACATTTCTCATTCAGACCACCACAAAACCTTTACTTGAAAGAGTGCATTTGTGACAACGCATAGTAATATAGGGCTTCACTTTCCAGTGTCCACTCACATACAATAGAACATACCTAGCAGCTATGCAGCTGTTGCATTGCCTCATCTGCTGAGGATGTTGTTAATAAATCACAGACATCACTCTGCTGAAAGTGAACTTCACCTCTTGTCACTGGAGTTGTCTGGGAAACAAGTGCTTCGTGCAGAAGTGATGGAGCCTCGTAACCACTCTGCTGTGACATTCCCCTTCTCTCCTTCTTTAAAGGGCCTGCATCAAACGTGCATACAGAGTGAGTGTGGGAGTTTATGCCTGTAATCCCAGCACTAGGATGTCTACACGAGGAGGTTATGGCAGGAGGATCTAGCCTGGGCAACTTTGCAAGTTCCAGGCTAGAGTAAGCGACAGAGTAAGACCTGTATCTTAGTTACTTTTCTATTGCTGTGAAAAGACACATGACCAAGGCAATTTATAAAGGGGAATATTTAATTGGGAGCTTGCTTACAGTTTTAAAGGGTGAGTCCGTGAAGATCATGGCGGGGAGCGTGGTGGCAGGCAGGCAGGCAGGCGTGGTGCTGAAGCAGTAGCTGAGACCATACATTTTATTTGCAAGTTGGGGGCAGGGAGGAAGGGAGGGAGGGAGAGAGAGGGAGGGAGAGAGAGGGAGAGAGAGAGAGAGAGAGAGAGAGAGAGAGAGAGAGAGAGAGAGAGAGAGAGACTGGGCCTGGCATGGGCTTTTGAAACTTAAAAGCCCATCCCCAGTGACACACCTCCTTCAAGAAGACCACTCTTCCTAATCCTTCCTAGCTGGGGGCCTAGTATTCAAACATATGAGTTTATGGAAGTCATTCTCATTCAAACCACCACACCTTGTCTCAAATAAAAAGTAGATGAAAATTAATAGTACCATGTATCTGATATTAGGCTGGAATATTTTAGGCATAATTTACTTGAAGAGATGTACTAAATCAGAACTTCTTTAACAATATCTGAATAAGTGTGTTCATTTAATGAAAAAAAAAAGCAGATCTTAAAAATGTATGAAATAAAACATTAGACTAACAAAAACCCCAATACCGGGCACAAGAACTTTTCTTTCAAGTGGTGGGCCAGTGTAGTCCAAGTGATCCCCCAAACAATATGGCTACTGCTGTGGCACTTGGTTGCCTTTCAGAGGTTGAAGGTACACCTCTGTTGCTGAAGACACCTCACACTAGAGATTTTTATTATCTGAGGTGGATCTAACCTGAGAGTCTTCTTCCTGTGGTCTAACTTCCATAGTACCAGAAAACACTATGCAAACTGTCAAGAGAGGGAAGCAAGTCATAGTCCTACCCGGGTGGGACACCTGTGAAACTACAATGACCAGCATGACGAGATCATCTGTTAAGGTGATGAGATCATCTGTTAAGGTGCAAGAGTGGCACTCACATGTTGGTAGTAAACAATAGCTATCTACTTGGACTTAAGGACCCCAGAACAGGGAGGTCACACTAGAAACAGAGCCAACTTCCCTAGGCTAGTGAGGTCATGGACCTCAACAGAGAATCTACTGCTGTCACTTGCTTGACTAGAATAATTCCTTAACTACATTCTAAATCTTATACCTACAGGTAAGTGTAGCTATTTATTATCTTTTATCAAAGAAGCTTCTCTCTAGAGCAAATGGAGAGCGTCAGAAAAAACCACAACTGGACACAATACAGAGATCAGTGGATTGTGGAGAGCCCAGCCCCTGTGAATACATCTGTATTATAGCTCCTGCACATCTGGCTCAGGGAATATCAAGGAAGAGGGGGAAGAAAATTTTAAGAACCACAATACCAGGAAATCTGATATGAGACAGTGTCTATTAGAAATAGCTACATAAACAAGAGCTGAACGATAATACTATTGTTAGACATGCTAATTCAGCAAAGGAAAAAAATCTCACAGGGTCCCACATATATCAAAAAATTATAAGCTAAGAGATAGAGAATTAGTCTCTTGCAGGCAGGAGCCCAAGAGTCAAGTATCCAATACAAAGTGGTCAGCCCTGAAACCGTAAATATATACACACAAACAATATATTTGTGCACACACACATGCAACACACATATATATGTATGTATACACACACACACATACATATATATATATATGTTTGTGCAACAATAACAATCAAAGTAAAAGAGGCTACCAGTTTGAGAGTGAGAGCAGGAAAAGGAATGGGTTGGCAGGATGGGACATTGGAGGGACTGGAGGAAGAAAAGGGAAGGGGGATGATATAATTATATTTTGATTAAAATATATTTTAAACATCAATGAAACAATGTAGAACTGCAGATAATTTAAATGTTCTGTTCAGTGCCCCCAGCTCTGGTCACAATAAGAAATGCATGAATCTTTTGTAATTAATAAAAACATAAAATGTAACCAGAAATACTTCATATATCAAAAAACATGTGACAATGGATATGGAATAGTGACCAGCAGTTATGCATCTAGAGGGCATGGCCTTGATCATGTCATCATAACTGCTTGTTACTATAGTGAAATACCTAAGGTGGGCCACTTTACTGGAAATTCAAAATCTGAGATTTTTATGGCCTCATTGGCTCAGATTCTGATTGCAGCCATGGCGGCAGAGTCCTAAAGCAGCATAGAGTAGCAGATGTCAAGAGAAGTGATATGCGTGTGTGTGTGTGTGTGTGTGTGTGTGTGGTTGGGTGTGGTGGTGAGTGTGGGTGGTTGTGGGGAGGGGGGGGGGGGGGGGGGGAGGGGGTTAGGGCAAGGGGAGAGGGAGGCTCTCTCCTGTTTATAACGCCTCCAAGACTGAATCTTGTAAACATTCGTCTAACAACCTTATCCAGTCCTAATCACTTTCAAAGGCTCCACCTCCAAACTCTAGCAGATTCTGTTTCTACCCTCTTAACACTGTAAACAAAATCAGGTTTTAGAGATTAACAATGAGATACCACTGGGGAAACCATTGGCTACATACTAAAGATACAGGTTGTTTTCTGTGTAATTCCTGTTCTGGGACTTACAAGGTATTATGAAGTCAAGGTATTAATGTACTAAACTGTATTTAATCACAGGGGATAATGATACCTGAATTTATAGAATTTTGGAATCCCTTGAAGCCGTTCTAAATGTACCACTGTGCCAGTGGACATCCTAGAAATCGGCTTCCATAGCAGTACTGACTGATTAGCCACGTTTTGAGAACTGGAAAGGTAATAAAAGGAAACTCGGTGATGTTACAAAGGTGAGAAATGCAAGAAGGACGGGGGGGGGGGGGGTGGGGGGAGGTCACTAACCAGCAAGGCTTGGGAAATAGGAGACAGGTTGAAGTTTAGAAGTTGGCAGCCAAGAAGGACACCATGCTCAGAGAAGGAATTGCCTACTGCGGCCTGGCCGCACTGGAATTCGGTCTCTGAGGCGGGGAGAGGAGCGTGCTGGTATTGGCACCCCTTTGCCGGCTGCTGGCCAGGGTAGGAGGGAGAAAAAATTGTGTGCTGAAAGCAGCTACGCTAGCATCGGCTGCTGATACGTGTAGAATCATTTCGAGAGAAGCAGCCAGCGAATGTACAAGGAGAAATTCCCTTCTTGTCTTTGTCTTTCAGAATTTCCATCTGTCTCTCGGGCTCCAGTGAACAGAGCCAAGGAAAGACACTGGAGCATCTAAGTAGAATTAAAAAAAAAAAAAAAAAAAAAAAAAGTGGGTCTGTCTGCCACAACGGCCTGTTTCTGGTCACGTGGCTTTGAGTGCCCATGACTAAGCACTATGCCCAACAAATGTACGCTGGAAATATGCTGCTGACATCCATGGATGTATCGTCTTACTTGTATTGAAAATCACTTTGGGGGCATGCACATGTAGTTCAGTGGTTAGAACACTTATTTTGAATGCACAAGGCCTTTGGTTCCATCTCCAGCACTACAAAATAAAATAAAAATAAGTCACAATTCTGATACTTACAGTGTAAACAAGCCCTCACACAATTCCTGGAAGCTTCTAGATTTGGCCCAGACTAAAAACATGGGAGTGAGTTTTTTCTTACTAAGAAAAGATCAGAATTTTTCCATTCTTGGCTTTTTTAAAATGCTTTTTATTTTCTTCTACTCTGGAAAATTGTAACTAATTTAGAGGCTTCCATGGTAACCTCAGTAAATTAACCTTCAGTGGTGTCACATCGGTTTATAGTAGAGTCCTTCAGAATCCTCTAATTTGAACATTGCCATCACGAATATATTGGGAGGTTGCCAAGGTGGCTCAGCAGGAAAAGGTGCTTGTGGGCAAGCCTGGTCACCTGAGTTCAACCCATGGAACCCTGGAGACAAAGAGAGCTGACTCCACAGGTTGTCATCTAAACACACACACACACACACACACACCACACACACACACACACACACACACACCTATAATAAATACATCTGAAGCATATATTTTTCACATCACCCTTCAGCCTGTTTGTGGGAATCTTACAAGAAATTCTTCCCCACTTCCACTGCCACGATGTAACTCTTCTAATCCATGGATCTGTTTTCTTCTCGGGGAATCTGAACTATTTTACTGGGTACATTTTCTTCACTTGGGTGCCAAGAAGCATGCTACCAAACCGCGCCCTCTTCTCTTTGTGCTTGTGAGGTCCAACAACACACACTCCTGTTTCTGTCCATTCTCTGACCCTGATTTGTATCCTTTTCATGTTTTCCTAATGGTACTTTATCACATTTTTATATGGCCACCACAAGGTCCCTGCATCTGTGAAGGGAAAGGCAGTATACTGCAGAGCATACACCGGAAGCAGACGAAGGAGTCCACAGATATCCCAGAGAAAGAGAGATGGCAAGAGCAGCTGATGCAATTTCAGATAATAGGCTGAGTAAAATAATAAAAATGTAGTTTTTTAAAACTGTGTTTTTAGACTGGTGAAAAATTTACATTCTGCCATTCTACATTGCTACATTGCTACTACTACACAAAATGCAGTATGAAGTAAGAGCTGTGAAGTATGAAATTTTCATAATTTAAATACCATTGTTTCCCTTTTTGTGATTTCTATACACACCCTCCGGCTTATTACTTATATATCAAGCATTATAGATTATTTTTAGGAAATTATTTCAAAGAAATTTCTTCAAAAATGAAATAAAAGCTAAAGTATCCTTTACTGTCCAGAATCTAATTTTTTTCTTCTTTCAAGAGGTATTCCTTTTCTTACACTAACTTGAAAGCCATTTTCTGGTAGCACATTGGCTCTTGGTTTAGGTACATGATTGACAAGTGAAATGAACATTGACAAAGGTAAGATTAAGACAATGAATGACAGAGGTGAAAAGACACCCCCCCCCTTCGTGCTCAAGCAGCCATCTCACCTGGCCTACATCTCCCCACCCCAGCTCCTGGTAATACAGCCACAGAAGACCCTCTGCAGACTTTGGCTCAGGAACTAGGATTCTTAGCTTCCTTCCCCCAAGATATGCTAAGAAACCAAAAAACCTAGACACATCAACAGCATTTCAGATTAATCCTGAGTGGGCAAGCATGTTAATGTCTTCCTATTAGATTCTTGTCATTTAGTCTGTTCATGTCACTGGGCCTCAAATTTCAAGGCAAACAATACATTCCATTGCAGACAGTCTCAAAAGATTTCATTAGCTGAAGATGAGACCGGCTCAAACCAGGACTCTGAAGGCTATAATTGTCCTTATTAGCAACAGTCTGTTACCTGGGGGAGGAAACAAACTGTAACATATCCTTTATGAATCCAATTGGATGTCCAAAACAGGCTTGAAGAGTCACAGCATCCCATGAGCAGCTCATTGTTTTCAATACTGTAGACTAAAGTCAACAGCTAGAGTTTGGATTGAAGAAACCGGTTGCTATAAGAGGAATTAGCTTTCTGGCAATACCCCAGGACATTTGAAATCACATTAGTGTAGTCCTCAAACTAACTTTGGCCTTTTACAGAACACCATACAATAACTCCTAGCTGTTCTCTGTTCCTTTGATGTCGATGCTTGCTACCTCATCTGAGAGATGTGCCCAGCTGGAACAGCACTGCTTGTCTCTGTGCTTCCTGCTGAGATGGATGACAGGAAGTGAGTCCAGAATAGACAAGATAGGGACATTATAAATACAACTTCTAGAGGGCTAACCACCTGAGTATCAACATGTTTAAATGCCCAATACCCGCCAGAGCACTTTCTTATCATCAAAGGGACCGTTTCAGATACAAATGAGCTCAACTGTGACAAGTTCATCTATAAATTAGTACTATTGATAGCAAACTGACCTAAAGACTCAACATTCATCTTTCAAATGCTGTGCAGAACACTAGCCAGAATCCTCTCTGATTCTGACACGCCACCCCCCTCCAGCAACTTTTGCTGTGTTTAATCCCAGTGTGGTAAATAGCTCAGGCCACTGTCGCTTCTACCAGATGTAGAGTTCTGAAGAATATGGATTCTCTTTGCACTTTCCTATGCGTATTACCTCGCATTAGTGTTTAATAAATGTCAATTAACTGGAGTAAACATTCTGTTTAAGATGAAGTCCAGCATACTCAGGGTTAGAAATGTTTTAGTCGCTCCTTTCCCTTTGATTTGTTTATGAGAATCTTTAAATACAGAGAAACTTAAAATGAAGATTAAAAACACCAAGTTGAACCAACAAACATTGCAGTGGGTTGTGTTGCGAGGCAGATAAATTAAACAAATTACCTAAATGTTCAGCTCTAACCGATGGCAGATGCAGAGCTGAGATCAACTTGAGTCTCCATTCAACATTGTCAAATGACTTATAATAAATCATCGTCTTAAATCCAGAAAGCCTTTTCTATGTTGCTGTTTCTGTTGGTTGCCTATAGCAACTAAGGCTTCAGTGGGATTTCTTCTCATTTGTGGGAACCCGCAGGACTCACACCCTAATCTCCCCTCCATCGCTCTCCCAAAAACCATCTCTGAGATGTTCCAGAAAGAAAATATAAATTATCTTTGAGGTTCCCCTTTCTGGTTTTCCATTTGGACCTTCATTTTCTCTTTGTCAAAGTCAATTAAAAACAAAATGTAAACCAACTTTTAGATCATCTCTTTTTTTGGATAACTATTGCATCAAATTAGAGTCTATCCACAACTACTTTAAGATATTGAAACAAAACTATTAAAATTCAATTGTGCTATCTCTTATAAGTGGGAGTGTTCGTCTGAAAATGGCTTATCATTCTTACAAGCTAAAGACAAAGCTATTTAAAGGGCCGTGTTGAATAATTAGGATCTGAATTTTCATACAAAAGTGACAAAATACTTCTGTTTCTATAGCATGATTTAGAGTTTCCACTTAGAAAATTTTAAAACATTAAAATAGAAAATCTATTCTTAAAAACTACGACGTTTAAATAGAATTAGTTTATGACAAAATAATCAATCTGTATTCATCATTTCAAACATTGTTCTTGTAGCTTTGCTTATATTAATTCAGTTAATTCTTTTTTTAATGTAATTCTTTTTTTTTTCCTTTTATTTTATTTTACAATACCATTCAGTTCTACATATCAGCCACGGATTCCCTTGTTCTCCCCACTCTTGCCCCCCCCCTTCCCCCCAGCCCACCCCCATTCCCACCTCCTCCAGGGCAAAGCCTCCCCTGAGGACTGAGATCTACCTGGTAGACTCAGTCCAGGCAGGTCCAGTCCCCTCCTCCCAGCTGAGTCAAGCGTCCCTGCATAAGCCCCAGGTTTCAAAAAGCCAACTCAGGCACTGAGTACAGGACCCGGTCCCACTGCCTAGTTGCCTCCCAAACAGATCAAGCCAATCAACTGTCTCACCTATTCAGAGGGCTTGTAAAGTAGACATCAATGCTCCTTTTCTTTTATACAACAGCACAATCTAGCACCCTTCCCACCTTCTGAGTGACAGCTGTGTACTGTATATGAAACAGAAGCACTTTATATGCTCACTGCTATCAATCTTCAGTGTGTCCTTGAAAGATTAGAATCAACCTGCTGTAAACAAGCTGACGACCCACAGGGAGAAACTGCTCATAGCCATATAGTCGTGAAGTGGTGGAGCTGATAGGCAAAGCCTCTTCCCTCACTCAAAGTCCGGGCTCTGTCCACAGGACTCAACCCCTCTCTGACAATGGGCAGAGACCTGTCCTTCACCAGTGCCTAAGAACTATGGAATCACTGCATGCTGACCTTACCACTGTCTGCAGCCTGAGAGTCACACATTGACTTCATTACACATAGGGATGAGATTCACAACTTTTTTTGTTTGTTTGTTTTTCGAGACAGGATTTCTCTATGTAATTTTGGTTCCTGTCCTGGATCTTGCTCCCTAGACCAGGCTGGCTTCAAATTCACAGAGATCCACCTGGCTCTGCCTCCCAAGTGGTGGGATTAAAGGCCTTTGCCACCGCTTCCCAGTCAACATTCACAATTTTTGACACCCAGAATTGCAGAGATACCAACCTATCAGCCCTACCTAAGACCACAGGCCAGAAAGTCAGTGTGACTCCAGCTTACCCTATTTTGCTGGACTTTGGTGGGATATGTAGTACGGATTGTGTCCCAAAGGTGAAACCCATGGACCTGAGTGATAGAAATACTCATGAGTGTCAGAATGATGCCTCTTTCCTAGCATCATGGAAGAGTTTCAGAATTTTAAATAGTGATGCAAGAGCTTTCTCTGAGTAGGTACCAAGGGAAAGCGCCCATGACAAAAACTGCAAATAAATAAAATATTTTAAAAATTGCTTAAATATTGTAGTGAAAAATAGAGATTTGAGTTAAAAGGTAGATTAAGGGTCAAAACAGCAAAGTTTGGAACGTCAAGAGAGATGAATAAGTGAGTTTGTAGCTGGATATGAGGTAACTAAGACAAACAGATAAGAGTCGGGTCTCTGGGCCAGTAACAGCAGGTTGGCTGTCCCCTCTACCCTAATCCCTTGGGTGACATAGGTAAGGGTCTATTGTCCTTTCATATATTCTTGCTTCTAATGCAGCAAAGTGTAACAGATTAAACTATAAGTAAGCATGGCTTCTAGCAAGCTGTTTCCTCCTATATCAGGAAGGAATGTCCCATGGACAAAGGTTAACTAAGAACAAACACAGGCTCTTCATGGCTGCTGTGAGAATGAAGAGAGCTGAGTGTAACAAATAGTCAGTGACTAATGGCACACAGGGTCAGGACCTAACAAAGCAGAGTATAGATGGACAGAGCGGGTGTGGGTGTGGGTGGGCAGCGCATGAACCGTTCATGATCACCTCCATGGTCAGGCCCGGAGGCATGCACAGAGCCTGCATGACCTCCATCAGCTCACAATAGCTCAGAAGTAAGCAATCCCATAGCAACCACATCAGCCTTTGCTCGATCCCTGACACTTCCCATTAATACCCAGACAAGAAAGCCCAATGACTTTTCCTCACTTGAAAAATCCTCCCCTCTCTCAAACACGTGTTCTACTTTCCTTTAATTCTCACTTTTGCTTAGTGCCCTATTTTTCTGTAATTCTCTTTAATAAAACTTGCTTCTGCCTTACACACTCCCATAATAGTCCATGTTATTAATCTTCATTTGTGTGAGACAGCAGACTCTGAGCTGCTGCCCCAGGTTGATCTTTGGTGACTGCACGTACCCAGCACAACAGGTCATGCCCAATTGGGCTGTGAATGGCCCTGTTATACTCAGAAACTGTGGTAGTGGTGATAAAATCAAATGCATAGCCACAGATAGATTTCACCAAAGATAGGAAATCCTGGCAACACCAGCCAATCGCAGGAAACAACAAGGATATAACAGAAAGGGGCTTCTTTTCCATAATAAAGCTGCTTCCCAATCATGGCTCTTTATCATGTGACTCTGACAAGTTTCTGTATGCCTCCCCGTGCAGTCCTTAACTTACAGGCTTCTAGTGCTGAGGTAATCAAAACACATAAAGGAAGGAATAAATAAGTGAAAAATCTACTCATACACCTTGCTATTTGGCACCATTCTGCAGCCATTTCTTCTGAACTGAAACATCCCCTCTTGGAGGATGGAGGGAAGCTCATAAAAGCTAATGACAAGGTTCAGAATACAAGGAAATTTACAAGACTCACAAGGCCTTCCTTGGATTGTAAAATCGGTCAACGTTTGACAGGAGGACTCTCTCCCACAGAGCTGACTTCACGTTGGGCAAGACGTTCAAGGGATGCATGCGCCGTTCCTAAGCTGTCATTCACCCTGGAGTGGGCCTTTGATGATGTGGCTGCCTTTGAGTCACCCAGCCTCCTGTAATTCCAAAAGGCTGACAGACTTACCTAGAGAGACTTGGGTAGCGATGGCTGTGGTCTGTCACCTGTGCTCTGTCTGAGGGAATAGACGTTTGTTCACATCTTCCTGGGAGAAGTCACACAACAGATATATGCTATATGTCGGATAATAAAGGCTTTCAGTGAGAGCTTGCTTAGACACACATGTTTAACCTGAGAAACTTTTGAATGACTTCTTACAATAGCTTTAAGCTGCCGGATCTATCCATTTCTCGACAATGAAATGTCTGCATTCTGAATATTTCCATTTGGAAAGCCTGCACTCTTTGATCTAGTAATTGTATGATTAGTGTCAACTCTTGGCCAGCTATCTTAATGGAAGGCACAAAAGAGATAGACGATACAAAACAATAATTACTGCTAAAGAATTTTGTTATCTGAATTTTTTTAAAGTTTTGTTTTTGAAGTTGTTCCCTTACAGATTAATCTTTACCTCAATTGACTAAATATTTAGTGGATCTGCATCCTAGTTTGAGTGCTGTACCACACAGGAAAGCAGAAATTAATGGCAGAATCCCTAGCACTGACTGAGTTATTGTTACTTTTCTTCAAATTATTTTAAATGCTTTTGAATAGTTTCTCTGTGGGTAAGATAAGAGTTTCCATCCTATGATTTCTCTGAGGTGTTTATCGGGAAGCAATTTGAATTTTTGTACTGTACAATACTTCAACGCATTTCCCCATATAGTCACAGGGTTTTTATTAAAACAAAATGTTCCTGATTTAGTCTATAATATTGAACTTAGAATGTTATAATTACAATAACTTTGCTTTCCAAAATGCCTTTATTTTATATTTTAAAAAATGGCAAACACCATTTGCTCTCAAAAGCTATAAAATGATACTAATATTATTTGTTTGATACACACATTATGTTTCAAGTGCCCTGTTGATGCATGTAAATATAATGAGATGGCTATGAAGAGACTGAGAAAAGAACATCGGCTCATTGAACAAACACAACTACATATCACACACTAAATAAAGTCCAGGGCTGCAAAACATTCAAGACAGACCGATAGCTTTGGGAAACTTATAGCCAAGCAAAACTAAGAGCATAATATGAGGTGGTCTTTACTAGAGAGAAAAGAGCACATAGTTCTCTGTGGCCCCAGGGGAAGCAAGGAATTCTATGTTGGGTAAGACTAATGTAAGTTTAGGCCAAGGCTAGTCTTGAACTTCTGGTAAATTGTTAGTGCCACAATTAAGAGTGAGGTAATCAGGACAGGGGATGTAAATGCTCTAGTCATGTACTATGTAGGGACATTTTGTCAGATGCGGATCATAGTGACACCATTAGATGATGTCCCTAAGCAGCACTGTAGCTGCCTTTACTTAAACATTCTATGGTTTGCACTCAATGTAACAACACTTTCTCACAATGCTTAAGTGTTGCATGTCTGTAGTCAAAGACTGAGGTCAGTGTCAGGAGCAGTCATTCTAGAGGGTGTAGGGGAAGACCAGACACTAAGAAGACATAGAGCTGGAAAGATGCACAAGAGTGAGTTCAGCCACAAGCAGTGGCCAGTATATGAATAGGGGAGGCCTATTTTCAGGTGGAATGTGCAACCAGGACCAGTCAATGGAGCCCAGTGGGACCACAGCAGTTGAAAGAAAGCTTCTGCAGTTTGTCTCTTCCAGAAATATTAGCAATCTTCCTCACAAACAAAGTGGGGTGAATTCCTGAAGAACAGGCAGGTATTGGCCAAGGCACAGACTCTTAGTAGGGCCTGGAGGTCTAGAAAATTGTGCAAGATGTGGCTAAAGCAGAGGTTGGCCAGAACTGTGGCAAAGCAAGGCTGACATCAGGGTTCTGGAGGGAGTTCAGAGGCCACCAGGGTTCTTAGGTCAGAAGAACACATGATTAGTTCTATATATTAGATACAGGAAGACTCTCCTTGGGGGAGCTGTTAGGAACTTATGAAAACAGTTCTTGGAAAATGGAAGGCCAGAGACAACAGGACAGAGAGGGAAGGCTGGGGTACTGAGAAATTTCAAGATGCAGAGTAAAACAAAACAAAACAACAACAACAACAAGAACAAAAGACATCAAAATCTTTCTTTGGGGCCAACAAGATGGCTCAACTGGAAAAGGTGCTTGCCGCTAAGTCTGTCAACCTTGAGTTGAATCTTCAAGCCTTGTACGGTGTGAAGAGGAAAACTAGTCTTGCAAGATGTCTCTGCATGTTGTGGTATGGGAATCCCATGCACATAATAAAGATAAATCGGTGTAAAATCTATTTCTCTGCTTTTCTTTAGAAATAACCAAATGCAAAGAAAATGCAAGGATAAAGGAATAATTGCTTCTTCTCTTTAAACAATTTCGTGTGTGTGTGTGTGTGTGTGTGTGTGTGTGTGTGTGAAGAATTTAACTAGATCAAAGAGCAAATTAGAAGTACTCTAATGGTAAGAAGCATGTAAGCACATAATATCACAGATTTAACACAAAGGAAATCTTCAAAGCTTTAATGGGGGCATGGTGTCTGTCGGGATGTTTCTGATGAATTTTTTTTTCTAAGAAACAGCATTGATTTTCAATGAGTCCATAAGGAGAAACACATTCCATGAGAGAAAACCAGTGTTTTGTATCTCCTGTCGTCTTGTACACATATTGGTACATTTATTACTCTACTGACAGGTAAACAAAATGACCTTTTAAGAAGAAAAAGAAGACTGGAGAAATGACTCAAAGGGTGAAGTACTTGTGGTGGGAGCCCTAAGAAAGGATCCCATCTGAAAGCAAGGCCAACACAGGGATGCAGAGACAGGAGGATTCCTGAGGCCGACTGGCCATTCACTTCAACCAAGTCAGTGAGCTCTAGGTTAAGTGTGAGACCCTATCACAAACATAAGGGAGAGCAACTGAAGAAGGACTCCAATGTTGACCTCTGGCCTTCACATGCATGCACATATATCTGCACACACACACACACACACACACACACACACACACACACACACACACACGTGAATTCTAGCTCTCATAACCTGGATTTTATTTTTAATTTATTCTCTCTCTCTTTTTATTTTTTTTTCTTTTCTTTTTTTTTTTTTTTTTTTTTTTTTTTTTTGGTTTTTCGAGACAGGGTTTCTCTGTGTAGCTTTGCGCCTTTCCTGGAGCTCACTTGGTAGCCCAGGCTGGCCTCGAACTCACAGAGATCCTCCTGGCTCTGCCTCCCGAGTGCTGGGATTAAAGGCGTGCGCCACCACGGCCCGGCTTCTCTCTTTTTAAAAATGTATATGGATGTTTTGTCTGCATGTATGTCTAGGTACCATGTACCTGGTACCCTTGGAAGTAAGAAGAGGGTGTGCCCTGAAATTAGAGTTACAGGTGGTTGTGAACCATCATGTGGGTACTAGGACTCAATCCCAGGTCCTCTGGAAGAGCAGTCATCATTTATAATCACTGAGCCATCTATCTAGCCCACTCCCCCCCACCCTTAAGACAGGATTACATTATGTAACCTTTGCTGGTCTGGAGCTCACTACACAGAGCAAGGTGTCCTTGAGCTCTGAGATCTACCTGCCTCTGCCTCCTTGGTGTTAAACTTAAAAATGTGTGCTATGGCCGGGCGTTGGTGGCGCACGCCTTTAATCCCAGCACTCGGGAGGCAGAGCCAGGCGGATCTCTGTGAGTTCGAGGCCAGCCTGGGCTACCAAGTGAGCTCCTGGAAAGGCGCAAAGCTACACAGAGAAACCCTGTCTCAAAAAAACCAAAAAAAAAAAAAAATGTGTGCTATGGCAGTCTGGCTCATAAACTAAATTTGAAATCCTAATCTGTAGCTACTTTTTCCCTACAAGAGAGACACGTGATCCAACCGTCTTCCATTTGGAGCACAATTCACACTGCCTGCCGAGGAATCTCTAATTCCAGAGTGTGTCCCTGGCCTCATAAGAAAATCATTTCCTTGGTTTTTCTTTCCCCATTTCTAGCCCACTTCTCTCTGGTTCATTTTTCACAGGCTTCTGTTAAAACAAGGAATGCTCCAGTGTGTTTTTTCCTTTCCACCAGTACTTATTTACATAATCAAGGGTGGGCTTCTCTGCCCCCCGCGGCCTCCCCCTCCCCCGTGTAGGCATCACAGCAGCCTGAGGCCTCTCCGGTTGGCACTGATGAATTATCTGTACAACAGCACCAAGGGAGCCATGCTTGCTCCACACTCATTCTAAACCTATCGAGGAAGGATGTGGATGACATCAAGGGAGGATTTTACAAGACTCTGTCTAGACTGCCAAAACAATCTGTGGTGGAGAAAATTGCGTAAATATGGGCTACCAGGAAACAGGCATTTTCCTTCTCCCCTCCTTGTGGTCTTTTTTTGGTGTGGGACACAGTGCAGCCTGGGCTGGCAATTCTGTAAATTATACTCTTTGAATCATGTAATAATAACTCAGGGACCAGAATGATTTAATGCCATGTGGTAAGTCAGTGTGGAGATCATTTCAGACCAAATAAATAAATAGAAGCAGCAAGTGACTTTGAGCTCATTTTAATTTCCAAATTTCTTAGTTCTATCTGAGGTTTTGTGGGTATTCTATAAACTCTTCAAATAATAACAGATGGGCCAATAATGATCCATTTTTTTCTGCTTTAGTTGAAGAACAGGGCCAGGACTAAACCATGGACATTGTCTTAGCTGGGGTTTCTATTGCTGTGATAGAACACTGTGACTAAGAACTTTGGGAGGAAAGGGTTTATTTCAGCTTATAGCTTATGCTCCATCATGTAGGGAAGTCCGGGCAGGAACTCAAGATAAGACTTGGTGTCAGGAACTGATGCAGAGGACATAGAGGAGTGCTACTGACTGCCTTGCTCCTCCTGAGCAGCTCGGTTTGTTTTCTTACATAACCCCAAGGCCACTTACCCAGGGTTGGCACCACCCATCCAGAAGGGGCTGGCCCTTTTCACATCAATCATTAATCAAGAAAATGCCCCCATCGACTTGTCTTCAGGCCAATCTGATAGAGAATTATCCTCTAATAGTCTCTCTTCTGAGATATGTCTAGGTTTGTGTCAAGTTGACAGAAGTCAACCAGTACAGACATATGTGAGACCCTCTCTCCCTGCACTTTTAACTATTTTGGGGGTTTGGCAGAGCCTTTTACAGTTAAAGTAGGGGAAAGGGCATAAATGGTTCCCTTGTGCCAGACAATGCACTCCCTCCAAGAAACACAAAGGCCTACTCTCTTAAGGTAATCACCTGCTTATTCCAATGTCCCCAAACCACAACACAGCTAATTTAGTAAGTTTTCATCATTGAGTTCTCATTCTCTCTCCTCTCTCTCCCTCTTCACCCCCCTCCCCATGCCTCCCTATGTGCCTGGAATGATTTTTAAAAATAGGAAATGGGTGTACTCTTTGAGAAACCAAGTCTATGTGAACCCATGTAGTATTTGCCTCTATTTAAACAGAGCGTGGGACACAATGCTGCATTTACACAGAATTTCACGTCCTACTGGGTGCTGCTTCTTTCCGGTTACACTTCTACTTTTGGGACTTATTCTCTCACTGATGATCGTCATGCTGCTTCAGTTCACCCAGATCTTCTCTGTTTCACCTCACTGGGAGCCTAGACCACACAGGGTCTTGCTGAAGGTTACTGAACATTTACACTCATAATCTGGTGGGCTAATTATGTTGTGTAGCATGTCTAAAGGTTTAGTGAACTAGGACTGCAATGAGTTTATACTTCTCCATCTTCTGACATCTAAGGCCTGGTAGGTGTCTCCTCTCCTGGAACATCTTAGGACGTTACAGTCAGATAGCAGTTCGGTTCCAGGTGGCCTGTGATGCTTCTCCACAGGCTTCTCTCCTGTTGTCTCATCTTCCAGGGCTTTTCTGGGTGGCTTCTCTGTGAGTAGCCTGGAATCCTTTTGTGGTAACTCATGGCTCCAGTAGGAAGGAAGCCAATGCTTTCAGGACCAACCTAGATTCACAAAAAGGGAAGGCTTGCTCTGGTTTTGGATTGGAGCCATATTTAAAGAGTAACTCCTGGGATAAGAGAGGGGGATGTGGAGAACAAGAGGAAGAGGAAGGAATGCACAAAGATTTTCAGAAGGTACACCTTCAAGGACCAGATCTATACTATTAGGTATTTAAGGTAGCATGCCTACCTTGTAAAAGTGATGATCTGAAATGCCCCATTAGCTCAAATTGCAATAGATAGGAACATATTTAATTGACTGAAGTCAACTCATTGCAGTCACTGCCATATTTCTCCTGAGAGACACGCACTTTTCTCTCTCCATTCTAACACCTGAATTCTCCATGTCTTGCAGGGAGTTGGATGGAGTAGAGCAGCTCTTCTCATCATATAGCACAATCCCTTCCACAGCATGCAGAAAGCTGGAGAATTTGTGAGTTGACTAGGAAATAGAAGCTAGGTAAGGAAGAGCGATACGAATGATTACAAAGGCTTAGAAGTAGAAAAAAGTGAATTGTGAATTGGTATGTATGGTAGTTTGAATAAGAATGGCCCCCATAAATTCATATATTTGAGTGCTTGGTTAGCAGGGAGTGGTGTTATTTGAAAGGATTAAGAGCTGTAGCTTTGTTGGAGGGGGTTTGACCTTGTCAGAGGAAGTGTGTCACTGGGGGTAGACTTTGGGATTTCAAAGCTCAAGCCAGTCCCAGTGTCTCTCTCTTCCCACCATAACAATAATGGACTAAACCTCTGAAATGTAAGGCAACCCCAATTAAATACTTTTCTTTATAAGAATTGCTGTGGTCACGGTGTCTCTTCGCAGCAATAGAATATTGGCTAAGACAGTATAAATGTACATCGGGGATAAAAAGAAATTTTGCATCAGAAATCCAAGATTCTAGTCAAAATCCTGTCCTTTGACAACTCATTGGAGTTCATGCATGATCTTCCACTCTCCTCAACTGGACAAATGGGGATTTGCTAACCTGCAGGCCATTGTGTAAAAAAATGAGAGGAGAAAGGAGATACATGCATTGTCCACCAAAAGTAAGTTCAAGAGTTTTGCATGTTAAAAATCATGGGTATAGCACTGTGGGAGATAAACTAGAAAAGCAGTTTGGAATAGGTTATGGGATGAATAGAATAGAAGAAGAAACAAGTGTAGTAAAACTGGAAGATGTTCAAAGTCACAAAGACTACACAGATGACCCAGTTATGAAACTGCTCAGTCTAGAGACACATATCACATTGCACCACAGTTTAATATACAACCTGGTATGGAATCCAGCGTACATCTTTTAGGAAGTATTTATTAGCCAGTTGTACATGCAATGCCTCTACAGTTGTGTGTAAAGCAGAGATGCTCTATGAAAAGCAGAAATTATTCTGTTAAAGACCCATGGGTACTTGCCATTTGTAATTTAGAATGGTTACCAGACTTGTACCAATTGGAAACTTATACTAATGATATAGTTGACATGCATAAGACCTCATCAAAAACAAATGAGTCACAGAGAAAATTGTTTCCCATAGAGCAGTTAACTCATTGTTGCTGACTCAGATCACTTCACTGTAGCTTTAAACAAACATAATGAGGACATGCAGTGGGGGAACAAAAGAGGAAAAGCTTTTTCCACTGCCATTAGTGTGAAGAGTGTGATGGGTGTGTCTGTACAGAACTCTAAGGAGAGATGACATGAGTTTTCACGTTCATGTGGATGGAATACAAAGTTGCTGGAAGGTATGCCTATATTCCCAAGTGGGATTTTTCTTGCTTCCTTGGTGAATCACAAAACACTTCATTCACTAATAAAGAATGACTCACAATGTAGATATTGCATTGAAACAACAGGCTTCAAGAGGCTCTGGATAGTGTGCAGGAGGACCAACACAGATCCAGGGCTGTACACTCATGATGATCATCTTGCGTGTAGCCAACTTCAGAGGATTAAAGATAGTACAACTAGTAACTATGCTGGACTTGGGAAAGTAGACTAGTTGGATAGTGGGGTGATCCCACCTCTGCTCTACTGTACTCAAACTGGTATGGAGGCTGATATATCTGAACAAATTCTAGTATCAAGATGACTCAAGTTGATGTCAAAGGCCTGCTGGGAGTTTTGATTAGAGGCTGGTCCTTAATCTATCATCCTCCATGTTTGTAAACCTAAAACTCATCTTCAACAGAAGAGAGGAAATAAGGACCTAAATAATCACAAAGATCAGGATTTGTGGGGTACATGACAGATTGCTTCTTGAGGAAAGAGAGATGCCTAGGAAAATCTGAGTCAGGAATACTGCGTTTAAATTTAATGCAAACCTAATTTTGACTATTAATAGAGCCCTCAAATGTGTTGTTTTGGATTCAAAGAACAGATAAAAGAACTTTCAAAACAATACTTTAAAAGCCCACTCAACTTTATTTACATAATTAAAGTCCCGGAATGGAAATATATTCAACTGTGCTCTTTATACAAGAGTTTATTTACTGTTACCTCCTACATCGTTTTTTCAGTTATTAACTAAAAATCAAAGAGGAGCTCTTGAAAAGAAAAGGAGATGTAGTTATTTGGAGACATGGCTTTTTTCACCTCTAAGCATAGATTATAATAAAATTAAATTAAATTGGTGAATAATAGGAAGATTGATACAATGGATGGTGGAAGAAGAGGGAGAAAGCTCCTACCTCCAGTGGCTTATCCTGACCTCCACTAAGTAGCCTGTGCTCAGTGGATTCTGGGATGTGGCCGTGTGAACAAACAGCGATCAGTTTCCATAGAGGCAGAACTGCCCAGTTTTCCATATCAGCGACTTCTATTAGTGGAGTTCAAGCTTATATGAAGTTATCCCAAATCCATAGTGCTAGTAGGCTTAATTCCAAAACCAGTTTTATTGGCACTCTTCAACTATGGATGGTATTTAATTAGTCTTTTCTTTAAAAAAAAAAAAATCACTGAATTTCTTCATAGTACATGGTTCCATGGCCCATTAAGGATATCTTCATACAAGTATATGCTGGACATTGAGCCCATTAAAGATATCTTCATACAAGTATATGCTGGACATTGAGCCTGTCTCCCACTTCCTCAAGTCTCTCTTTCTCTGCCATTGTCCCTGTTGCCAATTAACTTTGTTTCCTGAGACAGTTTACTTCTAGTTTCTGGTTATAGTAAATGAATAATTTTGTGTATTTATATTAAATCTAGGAACCACAAATCAGCAAACATATGCATTTGTCTTTCTGAGACTGACCTGTCACTTTGTTGAAAGTATTTATTAGATCTGAGTTTTCTAGTAGAATAGGACAGTATTGTATGCACAGAATCATATCTTCTGTAAACAAGGGTATCTTGATTTCTTTTTTTCCTATGTGTACCCCTTTTATTTCTGTCTCCTGTCTTAGTGCTCTATAATGCTACTAAGAATTATATTGAATAAAAGTGGAAAGCATAAACACCCTGTCTTCTTCCTGATTTTAGTGGAACCTCATTGAGTTTTTCTTCATTTAGTATGATGTTGGCTATAGGTTTTCTATATATAGTCATATATATATAGTTTTCTATATATATGTGATGCATTGTATTCATTGACTTTTTGAATATTGGACCATTCCTGTATCTCTAGAATGAAATCCACTTGATCATGAGTAATGATATTTTTAGAGTATTCTTGAAATCAGAGGGTTGCAAGGAATGTAAAATTAGGTGTGATTAAAAACACCACCATACTGTGAATCAGTTTACTTAGTCCCACTTTGCTTCTCAATAGGTCCCAGGGCATTTTACAATCACATGCCAAAGTCAATACAAACTTACGCTGAGAATCTTAAAGCAAGGACAGAGTTTTTAATGCACATAATGCACTTTATCCACGTCCCATGCTCATTTTCCAGAGAAAGAATTTAAGTAATACACACTTTCCCTAAAAAGGTAGTAACAAGACACATTAATGGCTACCTTTGTTTTCTATAATCTTTTCTTAGGCAAGACAATAATATAGTTACATATAACTATTCTTCTTATGCAGAGAAGTCCTATAGTCCATGGACAAGACTGACTTTTATGTTGAAGAACTTCAGGAAGGCCTCTGGCTATTTAGATTACACTTCCTCTTCCTAAACACATCTACTTGCATCCAGGATTTCCTATTTCAGTTGACTACTTTGTCACAATCAAACGTCACACACCAAATTCAATTGTCTAAAGAACTGGAAAATTTGGAATGACTTCATTTCCGTACATCCTTCCTCCATCCCTCCCTCCCTTTCTTCCTTCCTTCCTTTCTTCTCTTTTGGCACTAAGCTATTCTCTTATGTTGTTTACAATGATTTAGAAATTCCAAAGTATCATAAGATTGATTCACTAAAGGATTCCACATGAAATTTTATTTTCTGACAAATGTAGTACTTCTACAATAATTGGATATTATCTGACGTGGGAGTCTTCTGCATCAACGTGGAAAGTTTGAATTATGCAAGTGCTCCTAAGCTTAAAGCCAATATAGTTCATTTATGGCTGGATCAAAGTAGAATTTGGTGGCCAAAATGTGCAAACTAAAATGTTGACAGGAATTTTTAAGCTACTGCTCCAATATCAGAGGAGCTCATCTTATAATCATTTCTCTTAGAGAAAGGTTGAAATACTTTTTCTATTCTCTACAGTGAACTAACTCAACTAGTCCTTATACAGAGGAAATTCACTGGGACCCAATCAATGAGAAATACTTATAAATGAATGTTATGGATTGTGTGTGTGTGTGTGTGTGTGTGTGTGTGTGTGTGTGTGAGAGAGAGAGAGAGAGAGAGAGAGAGAGAGAGAGAGAGAGAGAGATTCAGTACATTGTCCAATATTTCATTTTTAGTCATATTTGTAATTATCTATTTTCAACAAACTGCTTGAAGGAAAGTATCATTTATTCTATGTTTTTTACTACAATGTGCTAATATATACATACACACACACACACACACACACACATATATATATATATATATATATGCTTAATAAATGTGTCTCAAGTGAAACTGAATCAAATTCCTCTCTAGTCATTTTCAACTGAGATGTTTCTCAAGTGTTTTAGTCTCTAATTCTTTGCTAGGCATGAGACAAGCATTGATTTAGTCATCATAGGAGAGGTTGCTGATGAGGGTGAAATGCTCACGTTTATTTTTGTGATGCCGATAAAGCTGCTGGTGTAGGATAAAGCTGCTGGCTTGGGTCAGATTAAACAAGCCAAGCTGTTTGTACATGCTAATGTAGCAGATGCTCCCATTTGCACTTGCAGCAACTGCAGCATGATTACTAATTATAAAGACCCGAGGAGTTTGGGCCTTTTGTAAGCTGCAAGCTCTTACTCACCTAAGCTTTTTCTTTAAAGAATGAACTTTTTTTTTTTTTTTAGCAAAGCAACAATATTTGTTTTAAAGGATTAGCAGCAATTGCAAACCAAGCAATAATTTTGAAATTTTAATTATTGTGTGTAATCTGCGTTAAAATGACTAAAGCCTAATAATTGATTCAATTGTTTGCTTCGTAGACATGAAATGGGCTGGCTGACGCAAACACATTTTGAACTTACTATGGAAGCAGCAACTTGCTCGGCTCTGGGCCTGCAAGAGTCTCCTTTAGCTTGCTTTCAGGAGCTGTGGAACACCAGCACACTCCCCCAATTCCCTGGTAGCAGATTAGCACCTCCTGCCCTGTCTATAAAAACCCAGCAGGACTTTTCTCTGGATACTACCTTGCCTTCCTTTTATTGGCTTTTCAAAGGCTCTGTCTTTAACCTTACTTATGCTTTTAAAGGACTAAGCAGACTGCTTGGCTTCAGTGCAAATATAAGGGCTGAGACAATTTAGCAAACTTGCACTCTCTAAAGGAAAGTCCATGGAGGAAGAGAGAAGTGGAAAGAGATTTAAGATATGCCTAAGAGGGGACACTACCGGAAGTGTTGTCATAGACATCAGATACTACTCCAGAGGTACAAGAAGATAAATTTGATTAGCTGTCTACCTCAAGAGGTCCAAACTAAATGAGCAAAATCGGGAATTTCTTTGAGTTTCTTGAACTGTCTTGGATGTTGAAGAGGTACATTTTTATTTAAACTCATTAAAACAGCCCCATTTATATAATTCAACCAGATTGTTGAGCCATCATTATTTTTCAGCATAACAAGAAATTGAGGAATTAGCTGCTTTCTCAACTTCCAAACAAGGTTGTTCAGTTCAGAAAGCTCCACCCAGCTGCCTTTCCTGTTCTGGTCTCTTTTTCACAAGTTTCTCTTGCCCACTCTATTCTTTCATTTGACTTTTCCTCTCAATGTCTTTTCAAATGTCAAAGAGGCATGTGTTGGGGCACAGTCAGGTTTGGGCAACAGGCTTAGGGCAGGAAGGTGTGGTTAGGGTGGAGGTGGAAGGAGAGCATTCTGGCTGTTTTCTTTTCTCATCTCAGGTTTTGGTAAAATGCAGGCTGTGTATGTGTGGGTGTTTTTCTATGATGTGCAAGTACGCACAACTCTATTTTCTCAAGTGAGTAACTATGAGTGTACGTATCTTGGAATAATCCATGAATTTATGTAAACTACACAGGAAACTGTACACTCATAGGAAATTTTACGTGGTGCTCAGCTTTTCAAATAATGCAACGGACTGGTATCAATCAAACTAGTTAGCAAAAAGACCAGGTTTTCTGTTTCTCTTATTTCTAGTGGAAATAAGTAAGCTGTTTATTAAAAAAAATCACTCTCGTGAATAAATGCCTTTCATAAGCCTAGGACAAATATAATTCAGTATTGTTTGAGTTATAGCAACAGAATGCATTGTTGTTAATTTTCCAAGAGACAGGAAATTATTTAGTGGTTCACAAGGAATTTCTGAGACAGTATGTACAGAAATATTTATAGAAAAATGTTTTAGGTATTGCTTATGATTTGAGGAAGGGGGCAGGAATAGGGATTTGGAACTGATCAAAAAATGTTGGAGTGGAGTGAGACTTTAGGAAGCCTCTGGAATATTTCTTCATTTCATGAACAGACATTCTCTACTTCTGAAATGAAAGCCTCTAAGTCATTTCCCTGTTATGAAGAGGTGGGACCTAATTTTTCTGCACTTTCCATTAAAACATGCAGACTTTAAAAACAGGAAAGATGTAAATTGTACTAATTTACATATTTTAATACATAAATACACTACATAGCAATCCAAATGGGGTACACATATCTGTCTCCTCAAGCATCTATCATTTTTTGTGGGCATGTGTGTATGTGTACATATACACGCACATGTGGAGACCAGAGTTCAGTCTTGGATGCCATTCACATTGCTGTCTTTTGCTTAAAGTGGTGATGGCACAGGACTCAGGAGGCAGAGGCAAGAGTATCTCTATGAATTTGAGGTCAGCATGGTCAAAAGAGCTAGTTCTAGAACAGGCAGAGGTAAACATAGAAACCTTGTCTCGAACCCCCCCCCCAAAAAAAAAAAACCAAAAAAAAAGTTTTTGAGAGTTTCATGCAATGTGTTTTAATCATGTTTACTCCCCTTCCCCTAATTCTTCTCCAGTTCACCACCTTCATCCCAACTCATTGAACCTTGTGTCTTTTTTTTCCCCAACCCTTCAAGACCAATGTTGTTTTATGAGACAAGGTCTCCCAAGCCTAGAACTCACCAAGTGGGCCAGCAAGCCCCAGAGATCTGCCTGTCTTTCTTCCCCATACTGGGTCATGAAAACATGCCACTGTGCCAGCTGTTACACATGAGATCTGAGGCTCAAATTCAGGTCCTTGTGTCTCCAAGGCAAGCACTTTATCAACAGAGCCATTACCTAGGCCCATTTTTTCACTTCTTGGTGGTAAAACATTCAAACCATTTTCTCTGAAAAAAAAAAAAAAAAGTGAGAGAATGCATTATCATTACCTGTAGTCACTGTCCTGTGCCACAGACCACCAGAACTTTCTTCTACCTAAATGTAGGTTAATACCTGTTAATTAACCTTTCACCATCCTTTGTCCTTCCCTCCTCTCACCAGGCTCTGATAACTACCATTTCACTCTCAATATTTAAGAGACTGACTTCTTTCATACTCTGCTATTAGTGTGGTCATGCAGATACTTGGCTCTCTGTGCCTGGCTCATTTCATTTAACATAATGACCTCTGGTTCCACCGATGCTGTTCCAAATGATAAGATTTTATTCTTTGCTGGGTGGTGGTGGTACAGGCCTTTAATCCCAACAGTGAGGAGAAAAGGCTAACCTGGTCTACAGAACTAGTTCCAGAACTGTTGCACAGAGAAACCTTGTCTTTTAAAAAAACCAAAAGAAAAAAAAAGATTTCATTCTTTTATAAACTATGAATCATACTAATTTATGTACATGCACCATGTTTCCTTCATCCATGCATCTGTCAATGGGCACTTACACTGTTTCTGTTTCGTGGCCATTGTGAGTAGTGCCATAGGCATAGGGGTGTGGCTATCTCTTCAGCATGGTTTGCTTTCCTTTTCTATACACCCAACAGAGGGGTTGATGCAACAGTTCTACTTTCAACATTTTTAGGAACTCCTATAATATTTTCCTCAGCAGTTGTACATTTTACATTCTCTCCAAGAAGACACATTGCCCTTTAAAGATCGAGGAAAGTACTACAGGCAGAAGTTCAGTGCCCACTTCTGTGGGCCTCTAACCTTCTCTTCTATCATTTTACTTCAGGGGAACACAGACCCAGTGGCCTGGATGCCTTCTAAGCTCCCCACATTTTGGCACCAATGAATCACTGAAGAACAAGGAGATTAGACAAAGAAATCTGTCATGTCCTCACCATCAACACCCCATCCCGGTCACATGACCTTCAGGAAAATTCTTAAGCTCTTTTATGCATCCTTTCTTACCTAATTACTAAGACTATGGAAGAGTCATCTGGGAAGAGTTGTGAATGAGCAGGTGAAAGCTGAGATTGTCTTCTCTCTAGCCCTAGACAGCTCAATCCAGCCCCCTCAACTCAACCTGCTGTCTACATCCCCCATGTGCCACATGGCTGTCCAGACTGGGGAGAAACGCTCATCTCAGGTTCCAGGATAAAGCCCCCATCTCGGTGACTGGCTCCGTTGCATCCAATCTGCCTGTGTGCGGCGTGGGTGAGGTGATGGCACACACAGTGTGGAAAAAAAATGTGTGTTCTTAGCCTCACTAGGCTGTGAGCCTGGGGCACCATCATTTTTGAGTTTGCGTGTAAGTTTTGGTCAGGAATTCAAAACTCATACCCTCCACCTCTTCTGCCCTCATGTATGATCTTTGGATTTCAATTTCTTCATCCATAAAATGCCAATTATATTGTCTACACTATCTCAGTCCCTACAGTCATTGTATAAAATAAGAAGACAAGTCTCTTCATATCATAAGCAGTTCTTATTTATACTCAGAACAGTTAGATGCTCAGCGTTTGGCAAAAATTAGTTGCTAAACAGAAGACTATTTAAGTCAATTTAAGTTTGAAATTTATGCCAACTTTTACATCCATGACTCTATCTTTTACTTCATCTAGTCTGTGAGATGGAAGGAATTGATACACCCAGTTTTTAACCAAGATTCTGGGAAAAGCCTTGGTTCCCCATGCTCCAGGCTGTGAAACAAGCCCGATGACTCCATTTGGAATGATCTTCTCCTAGATGTCATCAGAGTTCACACATTCTGCTCTTTCGAGCACTCACCCCAGCTGTCTTCATATTAAGGCTTCTGAAACCCATCCAGGTAAAACTTTAAATCCCATTCCTGCCCACAGCCTACTCTCCTGTAGCCTGTCTTATTTTTCTCTTTGACAATTACTACATCTTACTTCCTTAGGTAACCTGTTTTTTGTTGAGGCAAAACACAACTTTCGCCTTACAGGAAAAGGAGATAGTTTATTCTTGAGCCAAATATGAGTGACCATGTCCCAGGAACGTGGATTCAGGTTCCCTGAAATAGCCTGTTCCAGTATTGAAATGGTTTCATGAAATTTTTTGTTTCAGAGCAGAAGAAACTCATAGATAATCTAAGGTGGTTTTAAATTACGTTGGTGGAAACCTTAGGTAGGTAGGTGAGAGCCAAGTGGAGAAATGCTTGCTATGGGTTTCAGAGGCTGTCTGGGGGTATTCCCAACTTCTGAACTGGTAAGAAGCTAAGGTCTGTTAAGTAAACAAACTCCAAAAGGTTGTATCTGACAGCCAATGACATGTTAGGTCAAATAGTCAAATACCTGTCACAAGGGTAACGAAAAATTGCTACAGAAAGTAAAGCCAGAACAAGGTAAGTTGTCTCTGAGTCTGCAACATGTTAACTATTCATAGTTAATTTCTAACCAGTCAGTCAGAGTTAGAGGCTTTAGCATAGGTGTGGCTTCTCCTTAGAACTTCAATTCATGTTTTATATTTTACGATACTTCTTCCTAATTCCCCTACCAACATTGCAAAGCATAAATAATATAAACATCATGAAGTCATGGAAAATCTTAAACATTTTGTTTGCAGATACATCTTAGAAGGTTGCCTAGTGAATTGAGTGAATAAATGAATGCATGATGTTTATTTGCAGATCTTTTAACAGCAAGATAACATCAGAGAAGTTTTCAGGCTTTGCTCCTGTCAGCTCCATTCTCCTGAAGGGCCCTGAAGCCCTGTGCCTATGTTACCTTCAGTTCTACCCATTCATACTTACATCATCTGCAGTGAATGGGACATTTTCAAATGATTTTTTTATAGCTTGGTGAGTCTTTGTTGCCATGGTTGGTGTTGTTTGATTGCCATTTAGATGCTACCATTAGCAACTAGGAATACCACCTAGGAATTCAAGAAACTCTTGGATCCCCTGCATTAAAGTTCAGCTACTTAAACTGAGCCATTGAAAAGCATCAAGATAAACTTCCCTCCATTTCTCTACCGCATCATTAGGCTATCATTTTTGCTAAGAAATGCAGAGATAGAGGGGGGAGGGAGACAGACGGAGACAGAGACAGAGGGGAGAGAGAGAATGGGTGTGGGGGCATTATTGAGATCTACCCACTGTGGGCAGTACCATTCCCTAAGCTGGGGATCTTGGGCTGATTAAAATGGAGAAAACAAGTGAAACAATATGATGCACACATTCAATGCTCTCATCTTCTGACAGTCAATGTAATATGACCAGCTGCTTCAAGTTCTTGATTCCTTGGCTTCCCTGCCGTGAGAGACTAACTTGAAACTGTGAGCTAAAATAAAACCTTTCTACCTGAGAAATAATGAGAAGAAAGAAAAGAAGGGGAGGAGGAGGAAGACAAAAGGATGAAATCATTTTAAACTTCAAAACATTAATGCCAGGGGGTGGAATCTAAGGTCTGAAGGCCTAGAGCAGGAATTCGATTCTTTAGGATATCTTTTCTTTTTCTTTTTGTCTCATGGTAATATAGAATTTGTACTTTATATAAAAATAATTTGGATAGTCTGTGAATCAATAGCAACTATTTTTCTTCCATATCCTTAAAATTCTGAATTCATTCACATACATCTTCCTGTAAGTGTGGACTGAGAAGTATTTTAGAAAATACTTAACTTCATATTAATAATCAAGGGCTCTTTATGGCTTCTGGGTCTTTCTGAGTTAAACTGAAAGCTCTAAGAGAGCAGAAGTATGCCAAGTTGCTTAACACCTACAGTACCTGGCACACAGCAGGCACCGAATAAGTACTGGTGAGTGAGTGAGTGAGTGAGTGAGTGAGTGAGTGAGTGAGTGAGTGAAATGAGTTAGTATCTAGGATAGAGGACTCATGAGAATTTGTATCTTCAATAGTTCCTTTGATGGAATGAGTGAGAGATTCTCCAACGTAACCCACAGTGGAGAAACCAAATTTGTACTTTCAGGTCATTCACCACTATGAAATACTGACATCATCACCATTGTAGAATTCACTGCCCGACAACTGTAACATTTGTGGACTTTTCAAATATGCTCATTGTTAAACACTTAGAAACATAAGCTTGACTAGCTACTATAAAGCAGTTGGCTGTGTAAATATTACTCCTGTCAAGAGATAGGAAATCTCCATCTCATAGATGTCTGTTCCCCTGAACCTTTCCATACTCCTGACTTCCTCTTTCCCCACTGAAGGAAATCATACCATGATTTCTTAGGTGTTTTAGTCTGTGCTTTTCCTTACTGTTTTCTCATCTAAATAGAGTCCCCTAAACAAAATAATTTGGTTTTATTTACGAATAAGTAAAACCATACAGCTTACATTATTTTTCTATCAGCTTCTTTCAGCCTGTATTTGAGTGACTCATCCATGTTCATGCAAATGTCTGCAGCTTGCCTTTCTTGCTGTTTATATACCATTGTACAAAGAGGTTAATGTGGGTGGCTTTGGAATATAAATCCAAGTGTCATCTACAAGGCTGTGATATGAGAGAGTATATCCAGCAAATGGGTTGCACTTACCAATGGACATTTCAATCAATTTCTGTAAAGTATATGCATCTCTATTCAAGCCTCCAGTGTGTTGAGTTAGGAAAATGCTGTCTTTTTCTTATATTTAAAGTTCAGCAATAATGTGGAGCCTAAGGGTGGTCAGTTTGGGAATCTGATCATCAATGACTCCATTTACTGTGTGTTCTCTGGTTTCCAGTTTATTCTCCTTGAGCCTTGGTTTACTTATGAAGCAGGGGAGTTTATTAATACTTCCTACCATCATGTAGTACTCTTAAAAGATACATATGAGAGTTCTTTGGTTACTACTGGGCTCCTGCCACACACAGCACACCCCTCTATGCACTTCTAATAGCTTTATACAAAATTAATTCATTTCTTTGCCTCTCCTTTGGCTCAGAGACCACAAAGCAAATGTGGAGAAAAAAATTGTATCAATGATTAATATGATGTAAGCCCTAGTTTTCTGTGATCAAACAGAGTCTATTCTATTCTTTTATTCATTTAAGATAATAGAATAACTAACCCCTGGAAAGAAGGTAGGAGGGTGCTGGATTTCAATGTTTTTACTTTTTTAACTAGCAGTGGCTTATTACATAAATCGAATTGTTTGTTTTTCTAGTTGTTTCTTTTGAACCAAGAAAGTCTAGACTGGCAGAGTCATTCTAAACTAAAGCTTTTTGTTAACTTATTTTCAAGAGCTATATATATATATATATATATATATATATATATATATATATATATATAGATCCAGAGGTATATATTAGCGAAAAAACAATTTTCTTTTGTCTAAGAGTCTGGCTCTGCCCTCCTGGTGTACCAGACATGAGCCACATGTGTTACTGAACTCCTGAAAAATAACTAGCCTGAGGTAAAATGTGCTCTCCATGTAAAACATACACCAGGCTCCAATGATTTACAATAAACAATTAGTATAACATGCCTCAATATTTCATATTGATTGTATGTCCAAATGATATCATTTATGCATATTGAGTTAAACAAAGTGTGTTATTAAAATGAAATGCATGTTTAGTATAACTTTCTAAAATTTGGCTCCTAGACATAGGCTGGCCTTAGATATGGGAGAATATTGAGAGCAGAAAGGAATTTGCCAAGCACTGAGGTGAATTTTCACCATAGTTAGGTGAGGTGGTACAGATTCCAACAAATAAAACTGAGATACCAAAAGTAAATATATGTTGCTTATATAGCTGATTTTTTGGACTGCTATTGGTAATGTTATACACCCATAGTTTTGTTTCATCTTCAGTACAACCAAAAGGATATAGCATCCATCTTTTAAAAGTATTTTAAAGTTGAAAATTATAAAAGTTAGTGGACTGAATCAAATCACACAGCCAAGGACTTGACTGAGCTGAGAAGTCTTCTTCCAACTCCATCCTTTCAACCCCATGGACCACTGTTTCCCAGACTATGTCTTCAATAAAATGGCTGTGAGGTCAATGCTTTTGGCATATTTGATATATCCTTTCTTCTTCAAGCAATAAGCAAAATACAAACTGTCACCCATGTTGCCTTTCCCAAGATGATTTGATGACTGTCCCTAACTCTAAAAGAAAGTATGTGAAGACTCAAATTCTGTGTTCAAAGACATGCCTAAGAGCTCTCATGCTCCGTTTTAGAGAATAAAAAAAAAGTAGCCTACATGCAGTAATATGTCATTTTTCTTTTTCTTTGTTGTGGAAATGATATAAAACATTTATTTGAATTATTGGACAGTAACAGAGCTAGGTAATCCAGCTCTCCTGCAGCAAACTGTTGGGGATGTTTTTTGTATGCAGTGAATGTGTTGCTCTGATTGATTGATAAATAAAACGCCAATTGGCCAGTAGCCAGGCAGGAAGTATAGTATAGGCGGGATAAGCAGAGAGGAGAATTTTGGGAGGTGGAAGGCTGAGTCAGGAGATGCTGCCAGCTGCCGCCATGAGAAGCATAATGTAAGATACCAGTAAGCCACGAGCCATGTTGCAAAGGTATAGATTTATAGAAATGGGTTAATTTAAGATATAAGAACTAGATGGAAAGAAGCCTGAGCCATTAGGCCAAACAGCTTAAATAATATAAGCGTCTGTGTGTTTATTTGGGTGTGAGTGGCTGCAGGCCCAGGTGGGACTGGAGATAACTCCAGCTACAACAAACCAGCCAGCCCTCAGCACAGTGGAAGAACTTCTGTCAACTAAGACCTAGTGAGAGTGCTGCTGCCCTGCCAAGTACCTCCCATCTCCCCCAAGTCATATAGAGATGTCATTGTTCCCAATTCCATCACTGAGATAAACCATTCTTAAAAATAAAAAATTTCAGAACAGATCAAAGTGCTTGAGTAGCTGCGTGTCCAACTCAAACTCAATCAGCTTTAGTGAGTACACTTGCTTCCCACTAGGAAATCTTTTCTTCACAGGACAATAAATCATCCACACCCATCTTCCTTGCACAGTAATTCAAGGAAAACCTAAAAGGGTCACTAAAGAGAAATGTAGGAATTAACACTCTTTAAATTTGTTTTAGGTATTTTAAGGTGAAAAGATGTTCAAAGTTTGTAACTCATAGTAGGAAAACATGATCTGAATGAAAACTGCCTAGTGACAAACCACTGTAAACTGCATTTGGTGCAGAAGGCAGTGATTGTCTTCAAAACATGCCAGCTTTCCCAACAACCGTGTCAGAGGTACCCTGGTTTGTATTGTTGCAACATCCATCCAGTGATTTAAGTTGTGTTTGCTTTAGCAAGGGCTTTGTCCCATTAGTGTTATGCTTGACCTCCAAATTTGGATGACAATTAACTCATGAGATGTATAACCTTTGGATTGTTCTGATATTTTGACATATTTACTGGTTTCTGGACTACTTCCTGGATGGCCATCATAACTTCCAGATCCTTCACAGAACCTCTGGATGACTGAGAATTCCATGGAGTCCAGATAGTCCTGCAATTCCAGGCATGTCCAAGCCCCCTCATTCCAACCATCCCCTTGGAAGGATAACTAGAAAAAAGCTACACTGAACTCCTGACTGCAGTTGGGTTTTTCCTTTCCTTTTTAAGCTCTACGCAAACTTCCTTAGACCCTTTCTGCTCTTTCATCTCCAGTTCTTTCTGCTGTCGCTCACACTTCCCCAGTGCTCAGCAGTTTCCTGAGCCCTTTGTTGAAGCCTCAGTCTTGTGTTAGCATCCTCCCATAGTCCTGTTTACAGGCATGGGCAAGATCACAGGCTACCTCTTCCCAGTGGCCCAGAGGCTGTGCTTTCCCTCGCTGCGAAGGCTGAGCAGGATACATTTCAGTGGTTCTGTCACCATCCTGAATGGCAGCATTTGGCTTCTGTAATTTCACAAAGACTCTGGCTCTAATGACCTAGAGATTAGCCAGGCAGGGATTTTGTGTGATGAACAAGTGTCTATGAACAATTCAGTGGCTTTCTGCAGCTCCCATCATTTAGGGCTTCAATGGTAACCCTTTCATTTGCTTGCTCTGTCTCTCCTAGGTTACCTCTACATTTTTTGTCTCTCCTCTCTTGAGAGGCACTAGTGTTTGCTTTGATGATTCCTTCACTGTCAATCTCTAGATCTCTTTCCTCATTTGGTGGTTCCTTTGTTTCTGTGGTTTTCCATCTTTTGTCCATTTTTCCCCTTAATATTTTCCTCTGTTTTAGCTTTCTGAATAGCAGTTTCTACTTTACTCCCCGTGCTCTCTACCTGCTCCCTCAAAAAACACGTTACTTCTGGGCGCAGGACAGTCAAATCCCGTTCGTATCTTCACCAAGGCTGCAAGTCCACTCACTTCACTGTGGTCATGATGAGGTGGTGGCAATGGCAGAGGCAGCCATGGCACAGTGCTGTGCCCCGGTGCTGACTCCTCGAGACTCCATAGAAGGGAGTCAGTGTATCCGAATTGTATTTGTGTAGTTCCTTGGCTTATAGTACACTTTCACAGAGGTTCTTCAACAAATTCTGGAGTCAGGGAAGGTTGAATGACTTGCATAAGCTCTAATTCAAGTCTTATGAGTCTTAAAGAAACCACCCCCCACATTGTACCACTTATATTAGAAAAATGATAAAATAAAGGCAATGAGGTTTAGGAAGAGAGAGAGAGAGAGAGAGAGAGAGAGAGAGAGAGAGAGAGAGAGAGAGAGAGAGAGAAAGACGTGGAGAGACAGAGAGACACACAGAGACAGAGACAAAGAGAGACAGACAGAAACAGAGAAGACAGAGAGACACACAGGAGAGATAGAGACAGAGACATAAAAAAGAGATTGTCATATTGCACTGATAAAGAGAGGAGTCACCACAGAGAAGAGCCAATGGGGTAGAGATCATTGGAGGCAGAGCGCACAGGTCTTGGTGTATGACAGCTGTAATGGTTAATGAACGTGCCAACTTGCCTAGGACATGGAGTCCCCTGATACTTGGTTAACATTATTTCTGAGTGTGTCTGTTAGAATACTTTGAATGAGATTAGCATTTAAATGGATTGACTGAATAAAGCAGATTGCCTCCCAAATGTGAGTAGGCCTTATCCAATCTATTGA
This sequence comes from Peromyscus leucopus, assembly GCF_004664715.2. Taxonomy (NCBI): domain Eukaryota; kingdom Metazoa; phylum Chordata; class Mammalia; order Rodentia; family Cricetidae; genus Peromyscus; species Peromyscus leucopus. The sequence goes on from NC_051064.1 coordinate 92,344,847, forward strand.
AGAAATAAAAAGAACAAAAACGTGAAAAAAAAAAAAAAAAGAAAAGTCCCTGTCTGTCTAACTGCTAGAGCAGTCTCCTATACTCACACTAGAGCTTACCTCAGTCAGTTCACCTGGTTCTCAAGCCTTTGGGCTGTAGGTGGAACTATATCATATCTCCTGGGTAACTAGCTTGCTGATTGCAGATAGGGATTTTTTCAGTCTCTGTGTGTATATGTATACATACATGTTCCCTATATGAAATCATATATCACCTATCTTATTGTCTCTGCTTCTCTGGAGATGGCTGACTAAGGCAATGTTGGAAGAAGGATGAGAGAGAAGGCAATGATGTAACACCAAGCTTTTGCTTCAGCATCTAACATGTTACGTTGGGTGGGTGGGCTCATCATTGACCACTGTCAATACTGAAAAACAGAAAACAGCTTTCCATTTTCCAGATGGTGGTGGTTTTCCATTTCTCCCCTCTTCTTAGCAAGCACAAATTCATCAAAATTGGAGTGTTATAGACCTACAGACACATGTTTTTTATTCTTTCTCTAAGTGGGCCTGGCTTTGTTGTGTAGCTTTCTTCACTATGATGCATGAATAAATGAATGGACTTACATTTCTATATAAACAGCATACTAGCTACCCAAAGCATTGGAGAAAGAAAAAATATAACACTATAAAATCCTATAACATAAAACTACATATTAAAAAATATATTTTAAGAAGGGCCTGGAGAGATGGTAAGGTGGCCAAGAGCATTCCAGGTTTGGTTTTCCAGCATCCACACCAGGCAGCTCACAACTGCATGTAACTCCAGGTCCAAGGACTCCAACAGCATATACCTGACACACACAGAGACAAATACACATGCACATGAGTTAAAAACAAAATAAGATTTTTTAAAATTAAAATAGGAGTTCGACAGAAGAGTCATAATTTGTAAGAGTAACCATGTAGCAAGTTGGAGAAAAAAAGACAACATTGAAAGATTTTATTTCTTATCAATAACATCGAGACTACAGGAGGCTTATAAATATATTGTGAATGATAAGATGACCAAGACTTTGTTTAACTCCCTATCACCAGAACCTACTTTTAAATTATGCACTTCACTCCACTGGAAAGGTCAAGTGATGAACTATTGAAATATGCACACTTGGGATCTGAGGGAAAAGTGGCTTCCAATGCTGCAGGGAGCTCCTTCAGCTGGCCACTTTCTAGGAAGCTCTTTGTGGAATTACCCTTTCTCTTCAGAAATGGTCTCCTTTAATGTTATCTTCCCTTTGACGAGTTCTATGTTTAATCAGGACTACAAAGAAGGTAAGAGAAAAATGAGATCCTCAAATTGCTTCTCAGCTGAAAATTGCAGGGAAGAAAATTGCCGGTGGAAATCATACAAAATGTTCAAGCATGCCAAGGGCTCAGTAGTATTTTTTACCATAGGCACCATGCCATATTCATGAGCTCACCCTGCCTTAATGCTGGGTGGTAGCATGTAGTCAGTGCAAGTGTGAATACAAAAGCTGAATAAACGCAGATCTAGTTGACAAACTGTGTTTTACTTTAACATTTTCCAATGTCTACTAGGAGCTGCCTTTCTCAGAATCTAGTAATGCCTTGCAAAATGAAAAGAAGGAGATGTAAGTTTTTAACAACTGTGAAACTGGACTTCCAGGAAAATCTTATACTGAAGTCCAGTAACACAAATCCAATGGGGGAGACTCCTATTCAACCTCTCTCTCTTACAGGAAGTGTAAAATATCTTGACTTCTTCTAGGTACAAGCAGCTCATGATATGAGGTCTGTATATATACTGTAACAAACAGACACACACACATACACAGACACAGACACATGTGCATACATGCACATACACACACACAAATAAATGGGAGAGAATGAAAGAAATTAAGAATCATCTGGAGCTAAGAACAAGAGAACGTAAATAAGTCCATGAAGGAAAGTGAATACTGACCAAAAGACTTCAAACACAGGAAGGCAGGGACTAACCTAAGTTACAACACTGGGCAGATTCACATAGTCCTAGTGTCTTACCCACATACAGCCAAGCTAAGAAGTCTTACAAAAATCAACCTGAAACTTTCATGGATTTTTGCAAGCTGATTATCTTCACATCATTTTATATTAAATAAACTACTATTAGAAATATTTGTTCCAGCCGGGCGGTGGTGGTGCACGCCTTTAATCCCAGCACTCGGGAGGCAGAGGCAGGCGGATCTCTGTGAGTTCGAGGCCAGCCTGGGCTACCAAGTGAGTTCCAGGAAAGGTGCAAAGCTACACAAGAGAAACCCTGTCTCGAAAAACCAAAAAAAAAAAAAAAAAAAAAGAAATATTTGTTCCACAGCAGTTCACAAAGACTACATATCTGAGCCTCTTTTCTTCCCAGTCATTGTTAAATTTTACTCATACACGGCTAACTGCTATAGTAATCATAAACATGACAAACGTTCCTTCCACACAAAACCCAGTGACAGCAGGAGAAGCTGGTTGGACCTCACTGATGCCTACAGAACATTTACATCCAACAGCTGCAGAACACAGACTCTACATGTGTCCAATGGAACATTGACTAAAGCCAATCACATTCCAAGTCAAGATTTCTCAATAAATTTGCATGATTAGAATCATTTACAGTATTTTCTTTCACCACTATGAAAATCATCTAGGAAAAAAAGTATAAAGACAAGATAAATCTCCAACTACTTGTGTGATACAGTAAGGAATATGTGTGGTCTTTTCCCTTGACTCCTGGTTCCTAATGCACAGGTTCAAAAACCCCTATCACCTAGCAAATGGACCCATACATACGTAGACATACTCAGCACATTAGAAAAAAACTAAAATTAAAAAAAAAACAAGTTGTGAAGTTGGGGCTGGGGAGATTGGATCCAGGAGGAGTCAGGTTGAATATGATCAAAATGCACTGTATACATGTATGAAATTCTTGAAGAATTAGTAATATTATATTTGAAAAACCCTAGCCATCTCCTCATAGACTATTCATATTGTAGCACTTTAAATGACTGTGCTATTATCATACCTAGGTTTATGAAAGTGAGATTACTCCGGTGGAACCCTTGCATGATATAAAGAAAGGGGGATTCTTGCTTTAGGAAACTCAAGCTCCAGATGATAGACTCAGAGCTATTAGCCCTTGGCTCAATCTCCAGGAAAAATATTGCTCAACTATGTAGCTGATAGTTATTCAACTATATCCACATAATGAATGACTATAGCAAAAGCTACCCTAGCAAAAGTTACTCACTGAAGTCAAGAGTCCTGGTTGGGGAAAACAGAGGTTTTCTGTGGGACTATTCATCCTGACTCCATGGAATAGAGACAACCGTGTTAACTTTGCTTCAACCGAGTCTCACTGGGTAAACAAACACACTTCCAGCAGTAGAGGGCCAACACAAAGTAAACTCAACAGTATTTTTAGAGGTGCTTTTGTCTCCATAATGTTTTGTCCAGACATTTTGTTTAACCTTACAGGTCTTTCATTTATATATATTGTGTTTCCCAGTTGCATGTTTTTGTGGGATTGTGTCTGCGAATGTGTGTCTGTAAACTGTGTGCATAGCTTGTGATTCTTTGGTTCTTTTTTTTCTACTTGTCTGTCTGTCTTATTCTGATTTGTTTGGTTTTATTTCATCCCATCTTATTATTTTAGTTCCTGTTTGTTTTCTAATGAGGGAGAATAAGAAAGGGTGTGTATTTCGGTGGGTGGGGAAGTGAAGAGGATCTGGGAGAAGTTGAGGTAGGGGAACCATAATCAGAATCTATTATATAAAAATCTATTTTCAATTAAAAAATAAGAAAATAAAAATAAAAGTCAGCAACAAAAAAGATAACATTAAAAAATCATAAATTCAGATAAAATTAAATATTATCAACTAAAGAATTCAAATTAAAAAGGAGTAAAAGTACTAACCCAGGAGATTTAAGAAAATAACAGATGAGTCAGTCATGGTGATGCACACCTTCAGTTCCAGCGCTTGAGAGACTGAGGCAGGAGGATCACAAGTTTGACCCCATGGGGGCCGTGTAATGATACCTTTCCTTAAAAAAAATAGTCAAAAAAAATCAAAATAAAAGATTCTTTGGAGTGAATATATGCCTATAAACTTGAAAACCCGTAAAATTTCAAATATATGACCATAAATTTGAAAAAAGCTACCTGAAGGAGAAAATGCATATCCTTTTATCAAAATTAAATTGAGTTCATATTTTAAAATCTTGTCGTGAAGAAAACTCCAGGTCCAGGCTTTAGAGTTAGTTTTTATAAACATTAAAGAATCAGATAATTGTGATTATTTTTCAAAGAATCATAAAATGAGAATGAGCCTACTCACAGAAGAATTTAATTACTAAACCAAAGAGCCCAATATGAGAAAGTATAGTTAGAGGTCAAACTCACTCCTGAACATAGAGTCTTTTTAAATGTAAAACAAAATCTAGCATATGGAATGAATGGTTATTTCATGGTTTATACTATGAATGCAAAGTTATTTTAACATTGGACTATGAGATGGTGGGAAAGGATTAGGTAAGCTGCCCATTAAACTCACTCTTTTACACTCAAGGTGAAGGTTTAAAATAGATCCCATATGCACTAAATCGGGGGCAGAGTGACAATTCCTGTATGGCATCACTGAATACCCTGGAGGGACCAGGACTTCTGAGCTATTATAACATCTTTATCCTTACCTGGTTTGAGAGATTACAATGTCATCTGCTTTCACACCTCATACTTAAAAGAATTTTCCTCACCCAAATCCCAGTGTATATCATCCATTGTTACAGATGATCTTGATTTCAAGGAAGCAACCATTTCCAGGTACCTCCTATTATAACTATTAATCTGTAGGCACACCGTTTGCATTTTTCCTGATAGTCAGCCAAGACCTGGACTGAGGGGATGGGACATTTAATGCTCCAGGGGAAGCAGAAAGGGAAGAGTTTCAAAAACGGAAGCCCTTCAGGGGCATAAAGCATTGACTTCAGGATCCTGTGCCATTCATCACCATGGTACTGGCATTTCTATCAGGTCACATCTTTGGTTAAACCAAGGTGGCTATCCGATCATAACCTAAGTTTCTGCAGAACAAATCCCTACAATTTTACACGATTAGGGCATCTATCTTTGAACATAACACTTTCAAACTGTGTGAGGGTTGGCATTGTTATTTTTTGTTGTTTGGGCTTCAGGGATGGAGGTCCAACTCCGGGCATTGCACATTCTAGGAGGCACATTCTAGTGAGACCAGTGAAACAGGATCTCACTAAGAAGCTCAGGATAGTCCCTCCTGCCTCAGGATCCCCAGTGTAAAATTATAGGTGAGTTCTTATATTTGATTCTTTAAACATTAGCAAGTGAGGAAACTCCCAAAAGCCTGTTGGGCAATGTTCAAGGTGGCACTTTCACATTAAAATATTGTGTCTCACATACCTTCTGTGGTGTGAACCTTGTTTCAAATGTTTAAAACCAGCTGTTTATGTCTGAATTACTCATGATGTGTCTTCATGACTGGACTAATTCCTCTTTCTGTGCCTAATTAGTTCCTAGGCTGACATTACAGCCTCCTTAAAGTCTTCAGTATTAGTTAGGTTTTCCAGAGTAGCAGATCCAGTAAAGTAGGTGTGTGTGTGTGTGTGTGTGTGTGTGTGTGTGTGTGTGTGTGTGTGTGTGTAAGAGAGAGACACAGGGAGACAGAGAGACAAAGACAGAGATAGAGAGACAGAGAGAAACAGACAGAGAGATTCTCCTGTATCCACTTGCCTGGCACTACTGATATTACAAATATGTGACACTGGGTTCAACTTTTTTACGTTGGTTCTGGGGATGAAACTCGGGTCCTTGTGTTTCAGTGGTGAGCACACTGTTGATGTACTAGCTTCCCAGTCAGGGATCTTCTTCCAGATACAGCTTCACAAATACACCCATAAACAATGCTTTACTGGTTGTCTGGGAACTTGGGAGCTCAGCAAGTCTCACACAGTCGTAACATCACACACACACACACACACACACACACACACACACACATACACACACACAAATCTATTTATTGGACAATCACATTTAATACTTTGGTGATGCCAAACTCATCTCAAGAATTTAAACTGATATAGAAAAATTTTGGTTTATAGAAAAGTAAACTAAGTTTATTGGAAAATAATCACAATGTTCACTTAAGACCACCCTAACAAATTCTAATGTGTAGTTTGCATGATACTTTTTAAAAAAAAATCTTTTTCTGTGCCTACTTCAGGTCGCTGGATGTACTTGAGACTGATATGTTTCCCACATATCCCGCACCAAGCTATGCAGCACTGAATTGCATGCTAGGCTATTGCCAAGCCTTTTCTTAACCGTTTCTTCAACAGGACAAGAAACTCTTGATGTTGATTCTAGAATCATTATGGGTCCATAATACCAAGTCTGAAACCAACCCTGGCTCACTGTTGATGCTCCGCTAACATCTATTTCCTGTGGAATGGGCATGAGACGGACAATAAATGGGGAGGAAACAATATTACACTATTGACAAACAAGAATAAAGAGATGAGAAAATAATGTTCTTTGCCAGTCAGGATTTTTAGTTTTTGTTGCTACATATTCCATATTATCAAAAGAATAAAGGTCTCTCAAAGTGACAAATGTTTAATAAATCCTAGTGGCTGATAGTTGAGCTGTCATTCAGGAATTTATGTCAAGTCTTTTGACAGTCTGTGTCTACTCTTTAGGCTAACATAATCAAACATTCACATAGGCTGAAACAGCCTTTAAGCCTGTGGTTCTGAGTTTTAACCTTCCCCCTCCCCAGATTTAATATAAGGACTTTAAAATATGTGAAATAGCACAATAGGTAGCTTATTCTTTTTTATCTGTTAAGCCATAACCATCACTTTCTTGCTTTCCTCATCCTATGGAATTCTAACTTTTTAAACCTACTTTTTTAATCTGAGAGGAGAATTTTCAACAGTTTTATTCCCATAATCTAGAATGAAGCCACATCCAAGTTTTTTTTCCAAGTAATGGCCTCAAGAGACATTCATTAAGACTTACTCTTATGAGACCTTATATAGTTATAAAAGGCCAGCTGAAAAAACACACATAACTTGAGCAAATGCTAAGGAAAACCCACTTGGTGACTTTGGGTATGCACACACCTCAGAATTATTTTCTATTAGTTAAAAACAAGGTTGATAAAACATTGTAGCTATTTCAAGTAGGTGTCCATTCAAAGGTTATGTTTAAAAGCCTAGTGGTTTTCTTCCTACATTATCATTTTTTGACTTTTTATAGAGTCCCTTCTATTTCATCAACAAGGTATTGTTGTAAGGATTTCCTACAAGAACATTTTTTTTCTGCTCATATCACAAAATAGGCTGTTATGATGTTGTTATAACAGTTCCATGGTATATCATGGAAAAAATAAAAATTTACTAGGATTTAAACTTATCCTTCCTGCAATGTGACTTTTTTTTTTTAAATCACATCTATTTACATTGTCTATTTGTACCCCTTACAACTACAGCAAATGATCTCTGACACCATTTCAACACAGATGGTTATCGGTTATGCTCATTCATAAGCAAGTTACTGGAAAAGGTTGGTGTATTTATTTATTACCAAGACCAATGGTTCTAAGGCTTGGTTGTACATTAGCATTGTACTGGGGTGTGGAGTCAGCAACAGTGTTACTCTGTGACTTCTTTTCCTTTTTACTCTGACTCCAGATATAGAGATAGGCACAATGTGATAGAAAATACAAATATAAGAGTCAACAAAACTGTCAGGTTGTTCTTACCTGGGAAGTCCATATGCTTCCTCAGTGAATGTAAACACAATATAAGGTGGATGCTCATTTGCTGAAGGGATTTAGAGGATTTCAGTGGTCACAGTAGTTGATGCCTCAGCAGCATCCACCCTTAGATGATTAAATCTAGGACAGTGGCTTTCAAAGTTGGCCATATGTAAGAGTTATCTCAGAAACGTTTTGAACTTTGAATGCCCTGGCCATACACCAGGACAATTAAATCACAAAATTGGATGTTTAGTGCAGGTAGTCACAGGTAAAAAGAAAATTTTCCTAGATAATGATAATAATGTACAACCAAGCCTCAGAACCACTGGTCTTGGTAATAAATAAATAAATAAATAAATAAATAAATAAATAAATAAATAAATAAATAACAAATAAACCCTTCCAGTAACTCTCTTATGAATGAGCACATGATTCAGTTCTTGCCAAAAGTGATGTGGGTGGGGGTGGGGCAGGAGACAAGCCATGTGAGGCCTGTAGGAAAGCTTAGGAATGACTTCATTCCACCAAAGACACACAAGAGACGAGCGGACTTTTAAAAGTTCAAGGCTGAAAACACCCCAAAGAGACAGAGCTGCTTCATAAGAGGAAAACAGAACCAAGGTGGAAACAAGTTCTCCACCCTGCCATGATCTTGTTTCAGCAAACAGACTTTCAGATTTCCTGTTACCGATTGAAGCAAATGAAAGTGCTTTTCTGTGAATGAGCATGCTGATTTTGTTCCTGACTGCTGCAACTTAGCTCGATAGTTCCTAAGCCTGGCTATCGACTAGGGTGAGACATATCCGGAGAACCTTAAAAAAAATACCAGTTCTTGAACCTCACCTTAGACACACTGAATCAGTATTTCTAGAAACAGAGTCTAAGAATGTGCATTTATACAAAGGTCACCAGAGGAGTTTTAGCTGTCAGTCTGTACATGTTGTTTTAAGTAACTACTTTTCTTTTTTTTTTTTTTTTTTTGGTTTTTCGAGACAGGGTTTCTCTGTGTAACTTTGCGCCTTTCCTGGACTCACTTGGTAGTCCAGGCTGGCCTCGAACTCATAGAGATCCGCCTGCCTCTGCCTCCCGAGTGCTGGGATTAAAGGCGTGCGCCACCACCGCCCGGCGTAAGTAACTACTTTTCAATAAAGAGAAATGGAATGGAAAATCAAGCCATGACATCATGCAAAGTAAGATGGAGAGAACTTCACACAACATTTAGTACCTCTTTACTACCTCACTCACACAGAAATTGAAGCCTAAAGAAGTAAAATGGCATGTTTGTTTGACACCAATAAAAAAATGTATACATACACTCACATTTGGGCTCCTGGGAACTGGATGTCCCCTTTCATTTTGTGTCACCGGCTTAAGAAACTGACTGATGATTTGTGGATCCTATGTTTTAGATGAACCGTATAGAAATTTTCTGGGCTACTTCCTAAGATATATCCATCTATTGTTTGGTTAATATGAAGCTGACTGTTTTGTGCCCTGCTTATCTTCAAAGATCTTATGAATTATTTCCACTGGAATTTCCTGCCCTTTTCTCTGCTCAGGCTGGATATCATTGGAAACTAGTGGTCTGGAGGTGGGAAGTGTAATTGGCAATAGTTCAAACAATATCTTCTCTCTGTTCTGTTTGATTTGCCTTGACTAATATGCTCTTAAATTTTCCATTGGATGTTTCCCTTCCTTGGGATTCCTTAGCATTCTACTAAGACAATTTTAGATGATTGAGCCAGATAAACTTGTGTTTAGATCAACAGTTCTTTCCCCACACATTGTGTGCAGAATGCTCATTTATGCTATATCCCCTTGGGATAATTTCCCCCACTGACAAGCCCAAGCACTAGAGAAAAGTACATTTCCATTTTGAAGGGAAATGGAAGAGCAAATGTCCTCATCAATGAGGTTCAAGTCTATAGTTGAACCATGTTTGGCTACTATGTGGAAAAGTTCAGCATGCTGAAAAGTGCTAACATTTTCTCCACATCCGCTACTGAATTTGACAGATTACCTCTGTGACTGTGGCTCTTCAGTCAGCCTTGTTCTTTATGGATTTCTTACCAACTGAGAATCTGGATCGTGAGTGCTTTGCCTTGCAGTTAGTTACTATGAGTCTGTACACTGGGGAGATTCATACTCCTTTATGTCTGTTTGATTAAACAATGTTTGCAAATAATTTCAAACTGTCAGTATTATCAGGTTATTTTTATCAGGTTTCTACCCTCATGCAGATCTGATCAAGGGCATTTGAGCTGGTAAAGCTCAATACATAGATAGACCCTAAAATGGCAAGGAAAACAAGCCAGGAAAGGAAACCCATGCATTGCCGTCAACACATGGAAATCTTATGTAAGGAAAGGTGAGAGGTTAAAGTGAGAACAGAGGAAGATGATGGGGTGCCCAAGAATTCAAGAGATCTGGGGGAAGTTCACGTTGAGAGTAATGTCTTTGCACTGAAAAACAGCTTAATGTTCATCACAGTGAGGGAGCTAAGTCTACATTGGTGTCTCCTAAAATACGTTCTTCAGAACAAAAAGTACAGAAGGTCTCAAATAAAGTTACATGAAAATGAAGTGATGAAGGAAAAGATAGTGTGTGTTATCATTTGCTTTCTGTTGCTGTGATAAATACCATCACCAAAACTCAGGGAGGAGAGGGCTTACTTCAGTTTTTGGGTGACAGTCCACCATCCCCCTAAGAAAGGAGCTTGCAGCAGGAACCATGGAGGACAGCTAGTTGCTGGCTTCCTTGGCTACATTCCTTGTAGAGTCCAGGCCTGCCCAGGGATGGCACTGACTATGGGGGCTGGGCCCTCACACATTAATTAATCACCAAGGAAATGCCCCCATAGACAGCCCACAAGCCAGTCTGATGGAGTCAGTTCCTTGAGATTTCCTCTTCTCCGATGTGTCTAGGCTTAGTTCAAGTTGACTAAACTAAACCAGCCAGTGGACAAGTAGTGCTGGTAAAACTAGATTAAATCGGGCCATAAGGGTTCACCCTGGCTGTCACTGGATTGGATTGAAAGACCAGAAAATTAACAAGTGTATTGTGAGTATGTCTGTCAGGTTATTTCTAGAAAAGAGTGGCACATGGGTCAGGGAACTCAGAACCTTCCCTGAGTATGTGTGGCACTGCCCAAAGGGAGATGGCTCAGAAGAGACACAGCAGAATAATGAGGAAACCTGCCCCCAAACAAACTCCATTCTTTTTTTTTTTAGTTGAGAGAGAGAGAGAGAGAGAGAGAGAGAGAGAGAGAGAGAGAGATTGTTTTGTTTTTTGTTTTTTTTTTTATGATGATGACCTACAGATAGGAGACTCCAGCTTTTTCAGTATCTGAATGTGAACTCACCATGGCAACTCTCTGGGAGATTCCACATGATCAGCTACAAACAGGACTGAACAGCATCTTTGGTCCCTCTTATTCTGACACTTCCAAATGCTTAGATTGAGAAGATACTCGTTTTTGAACTCTCCAGATCTCAAACAGTCATGGTTGGAATCTCTTCCCTTTGTGTAAGCCAGTTTTAAATCCCCTTCCAACCAAGCATGTGTTCTATTGGTTCTGTTCCTCTAGGGAACACAAAGTTTTCTTCAGGCCTTCAGGGTTCTGCTACACTGTGACTACAGCCAGGGTGAAGCTTTTCCAAGCATGTCACTGTGTGATTATTCTTTATTGAGGCTTTTCACTATAGCAAACATGAGACAAAAAAGCTCCACAGTGAGAGGTGAAATGGAGTAGATGTCTGAAAGTAGGAGAGAAGTGCAGAGCCTTGTTGTCAGGACTGCCCAGTGCAACCAGACTTCTAGATAAGCAATTTCATAAAGGTTTGTCCCTCAGCCTTAGCACTCAGGTACACCAGAAGCTTACAGCTGCTTCACGGAGGGTCCTCAATATTCATTTCTGAAAATGTATTCCTTAGCTACAGAAATGGCCACTGTGAATTCTTTTTATAATCGACATAGCTTATTTAATTTCATTCTTATTTAAATGTCTGTTTCTGTTTAAACTCATATGCACACACCTACACTACCTTACACCTCCACACAATGATTCATCTTTCCACTCTGTATCCAACAACTGAGCTCACTTTGTTACTGGTGTTGATGTCACGAATTCAGGAGCCAACTCTCTCACAAAGAACTGGCCCTCGACCATGAATGAAGAACTGCATAACAGGATCAAAATGAGGCTCCTGTTTCTCATTCCAGCTTTCTCTTCAAGCATTAAAACCTTAAGTGGCATTTTTTTGAGTCTTGCACTATGGAAGGCATTTTTTTTGCATAATCTCTTCCCTTTAGAACAGCTGTCGGAAGCAACATTATTATCTACATTTTACAGGTAAGGAAATCAAATGGGAGAGTTAAAATGACTGGCCAACATCATGCAATTGACTCCCAATAAGACTATACCATAACAGAAATTGAGGAAAGAGAACATCGATGATCCCAAGAGAACAATAAAAAAGAACAGTAATAGTTACACCTGACAATGGATTCATTGTAAGTATCTAATAAGTCCAAGGTAGACCCTATGTTGTGGAATATTATTTTATGATGTGTTACATTTGTTTATGCTGTGGAACATTTACCTAATGATGCAAATATGTGCTGTGTTCTTTTGTCTTGCATTTGTTTAGCTCCGTGAAGCTGTGTTACTTTGCCTGTCTAAAACACCTGATGGCCTAATAAAGAGATGAACAGCTAATAGCAAGGCAGGAGAAAGGATAGGCAAGGCTGGCAGGCAGAGACAATAAAAAGGAGGAGAAATCTGGGAAGAAAAAGGAGAAAGATCAAGGAAGGAGGAGGACTTCAAGGACCAGCCACCCAGCTACACAGCCAGACATGGAATAAGAAGGAAAGAAAAGATATACAAGAATAGAGAAAAAGATAAAAGCCCTGAGGCCAAAGACAGATGGGATAATTTAACTTAAGAAAAGCTGGATAAAAATAAGCCAAACTAAGACCAGGCATTCATAAGTTCAGAATAAGCCTCCGTGGACTTATTTGGGAGCTGGGTGGTGGGCTCCCCAAAACAGTAAAGAGCCAAAAGAACAGAAGAGTAGGAAAAAACCCAACTACATTTTGGCATAGTAGCGTGGGCTAAATTTCCATGTAGGTCCCGAGAAAGCTGAAAAAAGAAAAGAGAAGAAAAGAAAAGAGAAGAGAAGAAAAGAAAAGAGAAGAAAAGGGAAGGGGAGAAGGGAAGGGAAGGGAAGGGAAGAGAAGGGAAGGGAAGGGAAGGGAAAGGGAGGGAGGGAGGGAGGGAGAGGGAGGAAGGAGGGAAGGGAAGGGAAGGGAAGGGAAGGGAAGGGAAGGGGAAGGGAAGGGAGGGAAGGGAAGGGAAGGGAAGGGAAGGGAGGGAAGGGAAGGGAAGGGAAGGGAAGGGAGGAAGGGAAGGGAAGGGAAGGGAAGGGAAGGGAAGGGAGGAAGGGAAGGAAGGGAAGGGAAGGGAAGGGAAGGGAAGGAAGGAGGAAGGGAAGGAAGGGAAGGGAAAGGGAAGGGAAGGAAGGGAAGGGAAGGAAGGAAGGGAAAGGAAGGAAAGGGAAGGGAAGGAAAGGAAAGGAAAGGAAAGGAAAGGAAAGGAAAGGAAAGGAAAGGAAAGGAAAGGAAAGGAAAGGAAAAAGGAAAAAGGAAAGGAAAGGAAAGGAAAGGAAAAAGGAAAGGAAAAAGGACACGGATCCTTTAAGAGGCGCTGCTGTTCAGCCGGCAATGCTAAATAAAAACAGCAAGCTAAGTATAAAAACCACTTGTGGCAACACAGGTACTGCCTTTCTACAGCTGGGAAGGTTGAATGCAGTTATCAGTTACGAACCTCACACTGGGCTGTGAGCTTTAGACTTGGTGTTCCCGACCCAAGAAGCAAATGGAGGCAGTCTAGAGCCTCATGGAGGACCGAGTTACGGTTTAAAGTTTCAACAGTTTAAAGTTTCCTTGTGCAGTCAAAAAAAATCTAGAGTAGTCGGGCGGTGGTGGCGCACGCCTTTAATCCCAGCACTTGGGAGGCAGAGGCAGGCGGATCTCTGTGAGTTCAAGGCCAGCCTGGGCTACCAAGTGAGTTCCAGGAAAGGCGCAAAGCTAAATAGAGAAACCCTGTATCGGGAAAAAAAAAAAAAAAAAAAAAAAAAAAAGTCTAGAGTAAAAGAGGTGCAGTTGGGGGAAAAAAACTCTAAACAGGTTCCAGTGTGTTTTACAATGTGCGTAGGCTTAAGAAAGAAAATGGGTATAGGCAGTTTTAGAGAGAAATAAATACTTTAACAATAAAATAAAGTCATTAAAGAGACAGTAAAAAGAAAAAGCCATGTAAAGATGGGAAATACACAGGGAGTTTGGATGCTGCATGTTATTGTGTTGATTTTTAATTTTTCGATTGCTGATGGACAAGAGACAGCTGCTGGCAGACATGAGCTTGTGAACAGGACTGCAAAATTGAATCAACCCAGATTCATTAGGGCTATATTAACTTTAAAAAAGAAGTCAAAAAATATTTGTCAAATGGAAATCAAAAATGCTTTGGAGTTTTGTTCCCACAGGAGATGAGAGGCTGTGGATTCCTTCAGGAATGATACTAATCAGGTTTGATCAGGGGAGACCTCTTAATTTTTGACAGGTGATATCTATCAACAAGCGTAATAGCTCATCTTCCCAGGACTTGGCCATTATTTCAAATTTTCTCAGGGCCCCAAAAGATACTCATCCACAGACAGCAGGAAGAAGTTTAGAGAACAGGATGCCAACTTTCCCAAGAGGGGTGTGTGAGGCTTTTGGTTATTTGGTGGGTTATTATGTTATAATTTAGGGGAATATAGGAATATAGGATAAAAAGACAACTATTAACCTCAGATATTTTGCATTGGCATGAATTTTGGTTTATTGATACAAATTTGAAGTTAATTTTGTTATACTGAATGTATGTTTCTACTCTTGTTTGGAGTATTGTACTTATGCAGTTCATTTAAAAATGCAATGTATAAATAAGAAATGAGGTTAGTAGTTAATCTATAGTAATAAAACTTGTAGTCACATTACGTATGTTTTCTAGGTTAAATAAGTTTATTTTAGATAAATGGTCTTCAAACACTTCAAAGACCTACAGAATATGGCATTTAAAATGTTTTGTTAAGGTTTTTCATGACAATAAGAGACATCTGCTCCTGGTAGCACGAATTTACTTCACAAAAAGATGATGGGCATCAAAGAAACTCCATTGGAGTTTGCTTTCACTGTGGCAAGGTTAGCCATTTGGGCAAGAAACTGCTTTTGCCTTGAAAGCTTGACAGTATGCTGTATAAACTGGACATGAGGACCCATAGGACTGCTGAACTTTGTCCAACCAAGGTAGGATGGTCCTTCAGGGTTCCTGCTTCACAGAAGAGTCTGCCAGACATTCTGCAGGACACAGAGGAAAGCCACTGATGAACTTTGCCAATACAAGGCAGGAAAGTCCTTCAAATTTTCTGTTTCACTGAAATTCACAGCTATTCTGGACTGTAGGTTGAGTATGGATGCCCCAATGTTGCAAGCGAACTTTGGGTGACTTTCCAGGCAGCCAAATGTCTCCATTGTTAGATAATATTATATCCTTCTGAGTCTTTGAGGAAGTTGGAGACTAGATAGTTATAGTCACAGTTTTCATTAGTTATGATAGAAAGCAAATTAAGTCTAAAACTTTGGATTCACTAAGATAGGATAGATAATGCATTATTTTCTCTGAATATGCTAACTATGAATAGACAGAATATTATAAATGTAATTCTTGATTGATAACTGTTTCTGTTGTGTATAGGTTTACTGTGTTAAAGTTAAAACCTTTCTTATTTAGACAAAAAGGGGGAAATGTTGTAGAATATTATTTTAAGATGTGTTACCTTTGTTTATGCTGTGGAACATTTGTTAAATGATGTAAAGATGTATTGCATTCTTTTATCTTGCATTTGTTTAACTCTGAGAAGCTGTGTTACTTTGCCTGTCTAAAACACTTGATGATCTAATAAAGAGCTGAATGACCATGAGCAAGGTGGGAGAAAGGATAGGCAGGGCTGGCAGGCAGAGACAAGAAAAAGGAGGAGAAATCTGGAAAGAAAAAAAGAAGGCACAAGGAAAGGAGAAGGAGAGGATGACATCAGGGGACAGCCACTCAGCTACACAACCAGCAAGCCACACAGTAAGAAGTAAAAAGAGGTATACAGAAACAGAGAAAGATAAAAGCCCAGAGGCATAAAGTAGACAGGATAATTTAAATTGAGAAAAGATGGCTAGAGAAATAAACCAAATTAAAGCTGGCATTCATAAGTAAGAATAAGCTCCCATGTGTGATTTATTTGTGAGTTGGGTGACAGACCCCCCCAAAAGAGCAAAAATAAGCAACATCACCTCTATTTCTCTCCTCCTTTCCTCTTAAAAATATCCTTAAATCCCCTATTTTCTTCAATAACCAATTACACAAATCTCCTATAAAAATAAATCAAATCCAATATATGCATGTATGAGGAGGGTAGGTGAAAAAAGTCCTAATGACTTTGTAATCAAAACCTTGGAGTTACAAGTTGTTAAGCCAACCATGGATAAAACCCCCAAATACAAAATTAATGCATTAATGGTGTTTATGTCTTTATTACCCTGTAATTATGTCATTCCTATGATTGTTTTTCTTTTCATGCTGGCCTATAAAATGTTGCTGCCTCAACCTGTTTTAAACATCTACATTTGTAGGATTGGGACTACTGATGTGTTGCCAATTTCCATGAAAGAGAAGCTAAAAGCACTGAACCCATTTATTTGGTAGCTAAAATCCTTCATTAATTTGCTTTCTGGCATTCCTGGCTACACTCTTTTTGGTGGCTTTATTCTGCATTTTAGATAACAGTATGCCCTTTTGTGATTAAAAAAAAAAATATGTGTTTTGAAACTAGTTGTAGAATTGATTTTACACTTCATTAACATAACTTACGTAAGTTTGTATTTACCCCAAGAATGGATTCATAGCCCTGTGTCCAATGCTTCTGTATCATCCCTTCTTTTTGAAATGACATTTTAGTTACTTATTCAAATAAAAATGTCCATGTTATTTATCCCCTTGCTATAGGATTCTTCATCTAAGTGTTCTTTTTAAAAAACCTTTTCTTATATTTTTTTTTGAGTGTCCCAAATGCTGCCAGGATATGCATAAATGCATGGAAGCAAAGCTAAGTCCAGATTCCATGGTGTAAAAGTTAATGGGTTGTTGTGTTTTCTTTCCCAAAGCAGGATTGATTACAGGCTCCCTGAGAAGAGTAAGATTTTGATATGATCAATTTGTAAAAGTCTATTTTCTAGCCATTTTTTAGAAATTAGTCTTATACATAAAGTGAGGTGCCTTATATATGCACAGATATGGGCCTTTTTCAGAAAAGCCTGAGGCTGCCTGGTACTTTATAGACCACAGACAGGAATGGCAGCCCAGACACATGAACTCTGCCTTGGCTTTCAGAATCATTTAGTCTTTCTGTAACAAAGAATAAATAAATAAATATGTCCCTTGCAATGTCAATAAAAAACTTAGTCAATAAAAAATGTCAATGAAAAAATATCCTGTATAAAAGAGTGTGGGTTTGTATCTGGTAGCAGGAAGTGGGTACTAAAAATGTATTAACTTGTGGGTTTGTTTTTTGTTTTTTCAAAAATAATGGGCTCATCTTTTTAAAATATTTATTTCATTTAAAAGTGTGTATCTGTTGGGAGAGCATTTGCACATGAGAGGCCAGAAGATGGTGTTGGGTCCCCTGCAGGTATGGCTGCAGGTGGTGACCCAATGTGAAAGCAGGGAACAAACTCAGGTCCTCTGAAAAGCAGTATGCACGCTCATCAGCTGGCCAGCTCTCCAGCCTCCCAAACTGTACACCTCTGCTAAGATATTTCAGAGTAAGTGTATCTCTACAGCTTATATGTCATACAAATTGTGTGTGTGTGTGTGTGTGTGTGTGTGTGTGTGTGTGTGTTCCCTTTTAACATAAACCCAATAGTACTCATTATTCAACATAAGAAAATTCCTTAGGAAACCACTGGGTTTTTATTTAAGCTAACAAATGATTAAGCTTGTTCAGAATTATTTTTAAGAATGACACAAAATAATTAAATTGTTAATAGGTATTTCTTGTTGAAGTTGGCCCCCTAGGTTTATCTATTCTGCTATGGACAAGTTCCAGACCATTCTGGCTTTGACCTTGTAATACAGTACTTTCCAGTCACAGCAGCATTATAATAGAGCATCCCAGGCTGTTCCTTGACTTAGACATTGCAATCAGCTTTCCTATGCTCCACTCTCCATTCCCTCCCTGCAGTACTTCTTTTAATTATATAATAAAGTAATGCTGGAGAAACAGGGGCCATAGGTTCCATGTGGAAATAAATGTTGCCTACACTGCCTTACTGTGGTATATCTTAAAGGTGACCCTAGATGACATGCACCTGGAATCACTTCTGGTGCCTGAGTAAAATGAAGATACTTGAACCTCACTCCAGACCTATCAGAGCTCAGGGAAAGTTTCCAGAGCCTGCAATTTCAATAAGCTCCCCAGGTGTTCTTGTGTGGTCTGGGGTTCAAAGGCCATTGTCTTTGATGGCCAGAGGAACGTCACTGCTCAGGAGCTAAAAAGAAAAGAAGGATTTTGTTGTTATTTTTGCTCTTTTGGGGGGACCTGCCACGCAGCTCCTAAATAAATCACACATTGAGGCTTATTCTTAATTATGAATGTCCAGCCTTAGCTTGGCTTGCTTCTTGACAGCTTTCCTTAACTTAAATGATCCCATCTACCTTTTGCCCCTGGACTTTTCCCATTCTCTTACTTCTGTGTATCTTATTCTTACTCCATGGCTGGCTGCATAGCTGGGTTACTGGCCCCTGGAGCCCTCTTCCTTTTCTGGCCATTTCTTCCTCTCTCCTCCCAGATTTTTCCTTCTATATATTCTCTCTGCCTGCCAGCCCCACCTATCCTTTCTCCTGCCTTGCTAGTGGCCATTCAGCTCATTATCAGACCGTCAGGTGTTTTAGACAGGCAAAGCAACACAACTTCACAGAGTTAAACAAATGCAACATAAAGAAAAGTAACACAGCTTAAAGTACAACACAGTAATGCCGATGCAACAGAAGGAGAAGGAGGAGGAAGAGGCACAGGAGAAAACAGTGGCATCCCCTCTTAGAGAAATCCCACCAGTATATTTGAAGGGCTCTCAAAGGCCTGATCATGGCAAATATGGCCCTGGCAGGCCTTGCCCTTATCCTTTCCCTGCACCTTGCTAAATGGTTAGATTACATTCCTAAAGCTAGCCACCAAGGTCCATTCCCTTACTTGGCCACTTTCTCTCCTTCTGAGGCCAACTAGAAAGATCCAACTATTAAAGTATTGAAGCCCAGCAATAAAAAGTTCCCTTTTGGCTTACCTAATTAACATGCTCAATCAAAATTAATCAGTTCATCCTAACATGGGGTTTTCCCTCTATCCCTTTCTAAACAGCCACATCTGTCTCCTCTCTATCCAGAGGCAGTCTTTTGTCCCTCCCCCGCCTCTTGTTCTTTTCCTCTTCTACCTGGTCCTCTGTCTCCACTGTCTTTGTCTCTTATCCCCTGTCATTTGTCCCTCTGGATCAAATAAATCTGCTTTGTGTTGAGAACTTGGTGTTGGGGTGTCTTGACACCAGTCCTTTCAATGTTTATAAAGCCATTCAAAGTTAAAAATATCCTTAGAGAGAATGATAAAAGAACGTGGGTGAAGCTTGTGATGCTCTGCACGTGCTTAACTTCAAAAACCTTTCCTTGATAATCATCTGAGAAGTGGGAATCTCTGCTTCATGAAGACTCATGAGGACTAGGCAGAGACACATGAAAAGGCTGGCATAGCACCAGTGCATAGACAGAGTTGAAGACCATGCATGCTTGGCCACTCTTCCCACCAAGGCTTTCTTCAATGCCTGCCCTCCCCAGCCAAGCAACACAAGCCAGTGTTGGCTGACCACACTGAGGTCAGGAGGGTCCGCACTTCATCTGCCATTTTGTCCTGATTGCCAGAGTTTCCAAAAATTTCCCTCTCTTCCTCCTATTTCATTTACTCTCCAGAAACTAATGGCTATAAGTTTAAATCTGAAATGTCTGCCCGAAGTCCCTCGTGTTAAAGTGGGGACTGTGGCACTGTTGGAAAATCATGGAACCTTTAGGAGGTGGAGCACAGTTGGACAAACCCTGTTCTCTACCCCAAACCCCTCTGTTTCCAGCTGCTTTAAGATAAACATGCCTCTTCCACCATGTACCCCACCATGATAGAGTGGGCTGTCATGGGCCTAAGAGCCCATGGATGAAAG
Source organism: Peromyscus leucopus (assembly GCF_004664715.2). Lineage (NCBI taxonomy): Eukaryota > Metazoa > Chordata > Mammalia > Rodentia > Cricetidae > Peromyscus > Peromyscus leucopus. The sequence continues at coordinate 92,365,012 of NC_051064.1, forward strand.
AATAAAAAACCTTTTTCCTTACTAATTTTACTGTCTCGAGTATTTTTTTTTTTTTGATAGTGATGGAAGTTGACTAGCATACCAACTGCTCCTGAGATCTAGAAGTCCCTGTTGGTATCTCCTAGTCCTCATCAGAGCCCACAAGTCTGAGACTCACATTTCTGCTCTTTATGTTTCCATCTTGCCAAAGCCTGGACGAGTTCTCCCTGATGCTCCCAGGCACTTTCCCTGCCAGCCATCATTATTTACCCTCTCACTCTACAAGTGTTTGTTATAGCTTGGAACTTGAACCACTTTCTGCAAGTCCTCATTCAAATGAAAGACAATGGACAAAAGCCTGCCCTTGTCCTTCTGCTGTCTCTAGGCAACCTTCCCTAAACACTATGTAACAAGATGAACCTTAGCTACGAATAACCAATGCTGGCACAGAATGCGACAAAATTGATGCACAGTGATTTACATAATTATAAAATCCGGTGTGATGCTTCAATGCCTTCACAACTCGGGGTGATTGGATTGTGGTAACCTGGTTATCCTTTACCTCAAACACTCAGAAAAAAAAATTGCTCTGGTAACATTAAAAAGTTTCTCTGTTTGAGCTTTTCAAGTATTCTGTTACTTATTGTCAGTCATAGACATCTTTCTGTGCCCCAGAGCATCAAATACTATCCACTCTGCCCAGCCAGACCCCATCAATTATCTCTCTCCCTCTCCACCGTGTCCCAATGCTGCTCACCCCCTAGTTTTTATTATATAAAATATGCTTAAACAGGGGAGTAGTTATTACAACTTAAATCAACAGAGCAAAGATCAAATATGTTTTCTGTGCAAATATTAATTCTGAAAAAATCACCAAGGGAAAACTATCTTTCTCAGGACAAAATAAAAGTGAGACTTGGAAATTTTATATTAAATCTAGGATTGGTGTAAGCACAATACAACATTTCTTGTTCTTGACAACTTTTAAGTATACCACTTGGGAGCCTTTGATTTGTCTTTTACCATTGAGCATCAGTGTCCTGTCAGGAATATATTCATAAATGCTGACGAGATAGGAAAACAATCACTTGAGAGGGTATTTTAGCTGTTGTTGGCCTCAGTGCTTTTTATTTCACACATGCATACACCAGAAAAGAAAGTAAAAATCATATAACTAACTCATTTTAAATAAATATTCAAATGATAGGAAGATTAAATGCTAGTGTTTGTTAGGTTTTGTCAACTTGACATAAGCTAGAGTCTTTTAGAAAAATGGAACCTCAACGAAGGAAATGCCTCCATAAAACTGGTCTGTAGGCAAATCTTGGGGAGTGTTTTCTTGATTAGTGATTGATATGGGAGGGTCCAGTTCATTGTGAGTGATGCCATCACTGGGCAAGTGATCCTAGGCAATATAAAGAAACAATCTGAGCAAGCCAGAGGAAGCAAGTCAGTAAGCAGCACTCCTCCATAACCTCTACAATCCTGCCTCCAGGTTCCTGCCATGAGTTTCTGCCCTGACTTTCCTCCATGATAGACTATGAATTGTAAGCTCAAATAAACCTTTTCTTCTCCAAACTGCTTTTGATCATGACGTTTAATCACAGCAGTAGAGAGTAAACTAAGACAGTGCTATTTCTTAGAGGAGTTTCCTTGACTTCATAGAAACTGAATGCTGAAAGCCAATCCATGTGTAGGTTTCCTTTGCTTATTATTTTCATATACTCACTATAATTCACACTTTGGAAGTCAGTTGAGAAAAATTTTCCTGGGTGGAATGCAGGTCATTCTGATTTATGCACAAGTATGGAGTTTGTTAGGGCTGCGGGTCCCAATGTACCTGTCTGCAGAGAAATCCCAGACACTGCCTTGTTGATCATAGACATTGCACAGGAGTTTTTAAAGCATACCATCTCTCTGGTAGTTATGTATCCATTCAACCAACACATTGCACCACAGACCGTGGTAGATAAGAACAGGAAAATTCACAGATTGGATTAAAGAAATCATTTCCAATAAAACATACATATTAAAAGCTATCAGCTGCTTCTTTTGCCTACAAATAGTTGTTTTGTGCTAGATCTTGGAAGATACATGATAGAGTTGTAGAAAATATACATTTTTTTGCCTATGGAGAAATGGGAATATGGGGATGGAGAGATGGCTCTGTGGGTGAGAGCAATTGCGACTTTTTCAGAGGACTGGGTTGGGTTCTCATCGCCCATATGGTGGTTTACAATCATCTATAACTTCATTCCTAGAAAATCTAATGCCCTCTACTGGTCTCTGTAGGCACCCCATTCATATGATGTACATAAATGCAAACAGAACATTCATGATTATAATATAAAACTAAATAAATATTTTTTAAAACAGTTGATAATAAGCCCAATTGACTTCCTCAGATTTTAAATAATAATTATCATTTTTGAGTGCTCACTATACACCATGCTAAGCTCTTTAAATTTTTATTTCAAATAAACTACACAGTAGTTACATTTTGCATTGGATAAACTTAATCTCCAGGTAACAAATGAAGAAACTGAGTGTGGTAGAGTTATTTGTTATAAGTTACATCATGGATGGCAAAAGGGGACTCAATTTCTTTAAAAATTATTTTTATTAATTCTTTGAGAATTCCATACAGTGCATTTTGTTCATGTTCACCTCCAAGTCTTCCTCTTAACTCCTAACATATCAGTTCCCACCTCCCTATTTTGTATCATTTTCTTTTTATTAATAACTCATCAGCACCAAATTGTGCTGTCCATATACTTCTGGTGTGAGGGCCATCCACTGAGTGTGGCCAGCCTACCAGGAGCCACATCGATAAGCAAAACCCCAGAAGCTATCAACTCTCCACAGCACCCCAGTTAAGAGTAGAAGCTCACAAACCATTTTCTGCTTCTTGCTAGAATGTTGAATGGCTTGATGTGCAGGCAGCAGGCAGCCACAGCTGCTGTGAGTTAATGAATGCAGTCATCCTGTCATATCCAGAAGACACTGCTTCATTTGTTTTCTTCCTGACCTCTCTATCTTACAGTCTTTCCATCCCCTCTTCTGTGATGGCTCCTGAGCCTTTGAGACGTGATGTCAGTGTCCCATTGTGGATGAGCAATGCACAGTCACTTATTCTCTGCACTAGTTGTGAATTTCTACATTAAGTATCATCCACTGCACAAAGGCTCTTCTCTGATGAGGTCTGAGAGAGTTACACTAAACTACAGGGAGAGGCACGTGTTTATAGGGCAGTTTGATATAAATAATAGTAGGTTCACACTTGGGACCTGTAAGCTCCTCAGCCATGTGTTCTTAACCAGACTTACAGTACCAGGCATGTGTTTCTTCCTGTGGAGCAGGCCTTTAAGCCAATCAGAAAGTGGTTGGTTACCTCCAGAACATCTGTGCCACTAGTACAGCCATGGGTGCACATATCTAACCATGCCAGCCATTTAACATCTGTCTAGCCTTTAGGAATACACAAAAAACAAAAAGAGTTGCTGGCTCTTGACCTTCTTCCTTTGACCTTCCTGTTGATTCCAGAAGTCAAATATGCCTCTTGTCGTGTACACCAACTGACACTGGCTTATGTACACAATTTTCTCAAGAAACACTTCTTTTCCTCAGTAAGATCCTAACTGACATAAGTTCCAGTGATTACAGGATGAGGTAAATTCAGGATTCTGTTGTCACCTGAGCTGATGCTGAGGGTGAAGAAAAGGTGGTTATTTAGATTTCTTTTGACACTATGTAGAAAGCATATATTTATAATTTTAGGACCCCCCCCCTTTAGGCTATTGCCACTTCTAAGGCATGATCTTCTTTATCTCTCCATTAGTAAAGCCCCCAGTGGTATTTTGAAAGAAAGTGGCCCTCAAAGGGAGTGGTGCTATTAGGAGGTGTGGCTTTGTTGGAGAAAGTGTGTCACTGTGGAGGCGGGCTTGAGGTCTCATATTGCTCAAGCCATGCCCAGTGGAACACATCACTTCCTGTTGCCTGCCTATCAAAATGTAGGACTCTCAGCTCCAGCACCATGTCTGCTTGGACACCATCATGTTGCACCATGAAACCTTTGAAAATGTAAGTCACCCCAATTAAATGTTTTTCCTTTATAAGACTTGTCATAGTCATGGTATCTCTTCACAGCAATAAAAACTATCTAAGACACCTTCCATAATATGAGACAAGAATAATTGCTCAGGATCTGAGTTGGGGTGAATCATGGAATAGAAAAAGCAAATAGGCTAGGCTTGTCCATTACAATTATCGTTTCCCCAGGCAAAATACAAATGAAAACTTCTGTTCCATGACCTGAGCCATTCTTTTCCATTCCTACTCAATCCTACACCATGGGGATCCTTGAAATTGATATGTGGACTCTCCAGCTCATATGTCTAATGCCTGCCTATATCTTGTGTAGACAGACCTTTGCTATATTTTTTGACTTGGAGTGTGTCCAGTGGAATCAGGGTGTATCTTTGGGAGGAGGAGCAGAGAAAATGCTTCTTGCATCCACATGGGACCAATGTCTCATACCATGGTCTAGGGAAAAGATGCATAGGGTCGGGCTGAATCTGCCTTCCCTCAGTCTCCTAGCCCCATGAGAAAGACACCGTAGGAACACACCTTCACAGCCCTGTGAAATGTGGGGCCAAAAAGTGGTCCTGAATCTTGCTGTGACCTATTTTACAGAATGACAAAATGAAAACTTGGGCATGGATACTATGTGAATCATTCAGGCAAAGGAAATGAGTAAAAAGATGTGGAGTCTGAAACCAAGAATTGCAGTGTGAGATCCAGGATTTCATCACTGTACAGGTTATCCCACTGTATCTCTGTAGGAAATAATAGAAGGTTGCACTAAGGAATTTGAAAGAAAGCCTTCAGGGCAGACAAGCTGCAAATCTCAGTAGGTCCTGGAGGAGCAGAATAGAGATGAGGGAGTAAGACAGCCATGCTGTTTTGAGATAAAGTGGAAAAATTTTTAAGCCAAATATTTTTTTTAAAAAAGTTAAGTCCTGAGAGGATTTTTTTTCCCCAGCAGTTAAGGTCAATTCTTCCTTCAGCCAGCACCAAAAGGGTCATAATAAACTTTCTAACCTGCAGAACCCTGACCTCTAAAGCAAAGAATGGGGCTGATTAAATGATAGCAAAGCTTCGAGGGCTTCTGTCTGCTGTGCAGGACTGTTAAAAGTGACGCTTGTTGTGTTGAAAGAAAATTGAGGTTTTTGTGGTAGCTGTAACCAGAGACATCCTCTTATCATAATAGGTCTTCATCCAAGTAGCTTTCCAGTCTGGACTGCATTGTGGGAAATCAGTGTTTCTCTTTCAAAGACCAAAATGAACAAGGAATCCAGACTATCGGTATCTCTGTGTTACAATTTTACATTTGAAGATTAACTTCATTTATTAGGCCCTTTAGTTTTAAACATGGAGAACTGCATGCCAAAATATGAGGAATACTTAATGAGAGTTTTTCAGATTTCATTTCTATGCCTTTTGTGCTGAAGTCTCTAAATTGAAGAAGTTGAGAGTTCTTATCAGTACTGTGCCTCAGGCTTTAGGTTAAGAAAATAATAATTTCACCAAAGCAGAGCAATCTACCAGTGAGTTCTTTTGATTCCCCATATATGCATGAACAATGGCAGAGAATGAAGTGTGGTTTATTTTTAATTTAGTAAAGCACATAATAAAATTTACAGGCTTAGCTCTGCTTGAGGGAATAGAACAGTCATGGTTAAGGATAGTCACATTGTGACACAAATCTCTAGAACTTTTTAATCATGCAGAATGGAAACTCTGTACCCATTGAAAAACTACTTTCTACCTGCCCCCTATTCCCTGACAATTATTGCCCTACTTAATGGTGTTTTTAGTTTGACTACAAACCTCAAGTGGATGGGGTCTCACAGTGGGCCTTTCTTCATGGTTAGCTCATTTCCTTTGGTATGGGGCCCTCCTGATTCATCCATAATGCACAACGTGTAGCAAGATTCCCTTCTCTCAGTGTTTTTGATCTTAGCCATTCTGACAGGCGTAAGGTGGTATCTCAGAGTTGTTTTGATTTGCATTTCCCTGATGATTAGGGATGTTGAGCAATTCCTTAAATGTCTTTCAGCCATTTGGGTTTCCTCTGTTGAGAATTCTCTGTTTAATTCTAAAGCCCATTTCTCAATTGGACTGTTGGTCGTTTTGATGTCTAATTTCTTGAGTTCCTTATATATTCTGGATATCAGTCCTCTGTCGCCTGTGGGGTTGGTGAAGATCTTTTCCCATTCAGTAGGCTGTCGCTTTGCCTTGTTGACCGTATCCTTTGCTCTACAAAAGCTTCTCAGTTTCAGGAGGTCCCACTGATTGATTGTTTGTCTCAGTGTCTGCGCTACTGGTGTTATATTTAGGAAGTGATCTCCTATGCCAATGCATTCAAGATTACTTCCTACTTTCTCTTCTAGCAGGTTTAGAGTAGCTGGATTTATGTTGAGGTCTTTGATCCACTTGGACTTAAGTTTTGTGCACGGTGACAGATATGGATCTATTTGCAGCCTTCTACACGTTGATATCCAGTTATGCCAGCACCATTTGTTGAAGATGCTTTCTTTTTTCCATTGTACACTTTTGGCTTCTTTGTCAAAAATTATATGTCCATAGGTGTGAGACACTTTATGCTGGAGAGGTTGTGGAGCTAGAGGAACTCTCCTCCACTGCTGGTGGGAATGCAAGCTTGTACAACCACTTTGGAAATCAATATGGCGCTTTCTTAGAAAATTGGGAATCAATCTCCCCCAAGATCCAGCTATACCACTCCTGGGCATATACCCAAGAAATGCTCAATCATACCACAAGAGCACTTGCTCAGCTATGTTCATATCAGCATTGTTTGTAATAGCCAAAACCTGGAAACAACCTAGATGCCCTTCAACTGAAGAATGGATAAATAAATTGTGGCACATATACACAATGGAATACTACTCAGCAGAGAAAAACAATGACATCATACGGTTTGCAGACAAATGGATGGATCTAGAAAAAATCATCCTGAGTGAGGTGACCCAGACTCAGAAAGACAAATATGGTATGTACCCACTCATAGGAAGATACTAGATGTGGAACAAGGATGACTGAACTGCTACTCACATCACCAGTGAGGCTACCTGGAAAACGGGACCCCAAAAAAGACATGGAGAAATGGATGAGATCTACATGAACAGCCTGGTCATGAGTGGGAACAATGAAGAGCGACGGTCGAGGGAAAGAGAGTGGGAGATCCTAGCTGGATCAAGAAAAGAGAGGGAGAACAACGAATAGGAGACCATGGTAAATGAAGACCACATGAGAAGGGGAGGAAGCAGAGAGCTAGGGAGGCCCACGGAGATCCACAAAGATACCGCCAGAAAAGACTGCTGGCAATGGACGAGAGACGGCAGGAACTGACCTACTCCGGTGATGGGATGGCCAGACACCCTGTTAGTTGTGCCATAAACCCCATCCAAGGAAAGTCTGAGGAATCTGGATGCAGACATCCACGGCTGGGCCCTGGTGGAGCACTGGAGTCTAATTAGTGAGAAAGAAGAGGGTTTATATGAGCGAGAATTGTTGAAGCCAGGGTTGGATAAAGCACAGGGACAAATAGCCAAACGAATGGAAGCACAGGATCTATGAACCAAAGGCTGAGGGGCCCCCAACTGCATCAGGCCCCTGACCGGGTGAGACAGTCATTTGGCTTGATCTGTTTGGGAGGCAGCCGTGTGTTGGTGCCGGGTCTGGGCTTGTTGCATGAGTTGGCTGTTTGAATCCTGGACATATGCAGGGACACTTGGCTCGGTCCGGGAGGGGGGACTGGTCCTGGCTGGACTGAGCCTAACAGGTCGATCCCGGTCCTCGGGGAGACCTTGATCTGGAGGAGGTGGGAATGGGGGGTGGGATGGGGGGAGGGGGAGGGGGGCGAGAGTGGGAGAACAGGGGAATCTGTGGCTATTATGTTGAACTAAATGATGTTGTAAAATAAATTTACTTAATAAAAAAAAAATTACAAATTAAAAAAAAAGATTCCCTTCTCTCTTAAAGCAAGTGTTATCTCACTGTCATTGTACACCAGGCTTTCTTCATCTGCTCACCCACTGGTGGTTATTTGGGTTGTTTCCATCTTTGGGCAATTATGACTAGCACAGCTGTTAAATGTGGATGTGCAAAAACCAGCTCTTGTGTGTCCATTGCCTTTTATGATAGGAAGGTCTGTATGCATCCAGAGCTATGTTGAAAGTATTCAAACCTAATAAAGATTTATTTATAAACAAATTTACATTCAACTCGACTTCTTTTAAGTGGAACCTCAATATTTTGCTTTTGACACATTAATAACAAATTGGTTTAAGTGAATGTACTTATCAATAGCTATTTTGATTTTGTTTATAATCAATTTCACAGTGATTTTTCCTCTGGCTATCTGAGATGAAATCTCTCAGAAATCAAGTGGAATTTTCTCTTATCAGAGAGAAGGTACCTTCGACATATTCTCAGGATGTATTCCTAAAACACAAAATGGGAATTGCAAACAGGGAATATGCATACCTACATGTATATTTTTCTGTATTCTAAACCCATGTTTCTTATTAAGTCTTTTAGTGCTGTTATTTTTGTATCATTATTGTTTTTATCTCCATGTTCTATTATATTTCTTGTTAAAGATTGGCTTAATTTCATTGGGTTCTTTCTCTCTTAATGCTATTGTTAATGAATGTATTGTTATATTTCTGTATGTGAACACTTACCAGAAGTCAGGACTGTGTCATTACTTGGCACATGTTTTTCTTTTAATTCTCACACAACTAGGAAGGATTGTTTCTCACAACTGGATAAAATAAGACTCCAAGTTTAAGTAAAGTTCTGCAAGAATACAAAGCTAAAAGCCAGGATTTAACGATACCACCAGCTGATTTTAGTTGCTTGCTATTTATTTTTTAAGTCCACCTGTTAGAAACCATATTGTAGTTCTGTTTGACTAACCAGGATATGTGAGGTCCTGGCTTATTGTTCTAGTGAATATGAAGAAAAGTAACATGAGTTTTGAGTCCTCTGAATGGGCTGTCCTTTCTCATCTAGCGATCTATCCTCATGTTGTTTATAGCGTGTTGGAAAGTGCTGGTTTTATCTAACATCTATGTTAAGTGTTCAGAGTAGAATGAGAATGTAAAAGAATAAGGACAAAGTGCCATGCTTACATTAGGGAAATAAAGGTCTGGACTTGCGAATGCAACCTACATTCTGCCTGTAACACTCAGGAGGCATGCTCAGTAGGTCTCCAGGCTTCTGTGTGAGCTGGTACGGGACCTGAGCAGCTTCCTAGGCTTCCTCCAAATATTCCTCCCATGCCTAAGTCCCAGCAGGAGAACAAGCTTTCTTCATCATCTTTCTGACCATCTTCAGCACATCCTGGAGGCTCACAGAGAGCTAATCTTCCAGGCTTTCCTGCCCTCACAGTCCCTCTGCCCTTCTGAAAGCACAAAACTCACAGTTGAAACAAGTCATTTTTTCCCTTGGGGAACTGAATTCAAACACTAGCTCATCTCTGTGAGCCTGTAATTAAATCTGGTGTGCAGGTCACTAGCGCCACTGGGTCAGGAGGCAGACAAAAAGAGACGTGAAAGAAATGGCATTTGTTTCTTGGATGGCCCTGGTGTTTCTCTGAGAAGAAGGTCCTGGCAGCCACACAGTGGAGTCCCTGTGACCGGAATACTCGTGCTTCTCAGGATCTGCCAATTGGCTCCAAAATAGTTCTTACAGATCAAGGGCTATCTGGCTCACTCAGCCCTTGAAACTGAAGCCCTTTGCTGGTGGTCTGTGGCTGCCCCAAGAGATACTTTCCTACCCACACCTCAGTTTCTAACCAGAAAAGCTGCACATCCTTAACTGTGCACCGAAATCAACTGAGTGGACCAAGGAAAAACCTCTGAGTCTATTCTAAGGATTTTGATTTAGTCAGGCTAGACCAGGACCTGAGAATGCATTTTCCTCTAACTATTCATTTTCCTAATTGACAAAACTTATATATGTATGTATGTATATATTTATATATAATGTAGTATACGTGGATATATAAATATATGCATTTATAGTACTATGTGTGTTTTACAACACACACACACACACACACACACACACACACACACACACATATATATATATATATATATATATATATATATATATATATATAATCTACCTATTAGAAACCATGTTGTAGTTCTATTTGATTCACCAGTACAATTGAGGTCCTGGCTTATTGTTCTAGTGAACATGAAGAAAAGTAACATTAGTTTTGAGCCCTCTGAAGCGACTGTCCTTTCTCATCCAGCTGTCTATCCCCATGTTGTTTAGGTTATGTTGGAGAGCGCTGGTTTTCTCTAACATCTGTGTTAAGTGTTCAGAATAGGATGAGAATGTTACAAGAACAAGGACAAAGTGCCCAGGAGCTTGGTTCTGTTGTCTCTGTAGATTCCCCTTCATGATCTTGACCCCCTTTGCTCGTAGAATCCCTCTTCCCTCTCTTCGACTGGACTCCTGGAGCTCAGCCTGGTGCTTGGCTGTGGATCTCTGCATCTGCTTCCATCAGTTACTGGATGAAGGCTCTATGATGATAGTTAGGTATTCACCAATCTGATTACAGGGGTAGGCCAGCTCAGGCACCCTCACCACTATTGCTAGTAGTCTAAGCTGGGGTCAAACTTGTGGATTCCTGGGAACTTCCCCAGCACCAAGTTTCTCCCTATCCCCATGATGTCTCCATCTATCAAGATATCTCTTTCATTGCTTTCCCACTCATTCCTGTTCCAGTTTGACCATCCTGTTCTTTTATATTCTCATCCCCACATCCCCTACCTTCTATTGACCCTCCTCACCCCCAATTTACTCAGGAAATCTCATCTATTTCCCCTTCCCAGAGTGATCCATGTGTCCCTTTTAGGATCCTCCTTGTTTCCTAGCTTCTCTGGAGCTGTGGGTTGTAGTCTGGTTATCCTTTGCTTTACAACTAGTATCCAGGGACATATCATGTAGCTCACGGGATTCACAGCTGTGTCAGATGACCTGTGCCCCCCACCCCCACAAACACACACAGCAGCCCATATTGTACTATGAAAGCTAGGCAGTAGGGAGGAAGCTTCCTGGTCAGTACCAATTTGATTTCTCTATGTCCTATGACCAAAGTATGGCCACATTTTCTTTAGCCAATCATCTATCGATGGACACTTCAGATTTTCTTCATTTTTTGTTTGTTGTGAATGATGCTGTAATGAACATGGAAAATCAGATGGCTCTTTAATTTACTGACCTAATTTTCTTTGGATATATAACCAGAAATAGGAGTGCCAGATCATTTTTAACCTGGCTTTTTAAATTTTATGTATTTGTTTGTTTGGTTGGTTTTTTGAGACAGGATTTCTCTGTGTAGCCCTGGCTATCCTGGAACTCAAGTAAACCAGGCTGGTTCCAAACTCAGAAATCTACCTGCCTCTGCCTCCCAAGTGCTGGGATTAAAGGCACGTACCACCACACACTGCTGTTTTTTGTTTGTTTGTTTAAGAAATGTCCATACTCTTTTGTATAGGGGCTACACTAAGAATTCACAAGTCTAACAAATTCCCATGTCTTCAGATGTTGCTGGTCAAAAAAGAACCATAAGTAATTGGAGGGCAATAATTGGTGTCTTTGGGACATTGGATTTCATTAAACAAGTTAACTATGGATTTCATGACAATGCTTCTGTTTACCACACCTGCACTATTCTTATCCCAACTGCTTATTTTTCATTTCTATTTTCTTCTCCTTTCATACAGCTTTCACAGAAAAGGGAATGCATGAACTGTAATAATTAAAAACAAGTGGACTTTCCTTCTTGTCTTACTAAATCATCAGGCTTGAAACTAGCTACTACAAATTTTATTTCATTGTAAGATACAAAGAACAAGCAAGACCCCACCAAAACAGATCTTTGAATAATATTGTCCCAGTGAAATAAGAAATACTGGAACCGAGGTCACAGATGAGTGGCTCCTGCAATCACATGGAGTCAAATGAAGTTCTTGGGTTTGACAAGGAATGTTCATGGTTGCCTCCCACTTGTGCTCAGTTTTGACCAGATGCCTGGAGTGTAGTCTCACTGTACTTCTGGTTGGGCTTCTCCCTGTTCTCTTCAGGCAGAAAGAAAAACAGAGAAAGTTAAAAGGATGTGGTTTGTGTGGGCATTCCTTATCTCATAGTTCAGACTCGTGTGTTAGAGTACGTACAGGAAAGAAGGAGAATGTGAGTCAGATACCCTGACAATATATTTACTGCTACTAAAAGAGTGACATGTTTCGATCCACCTTGTTCTGACTAATCCTAACCTACCATCAAAAGTCCATGGTACAGAACTCTGTGTGTATAGATTTATTTATAACTATTTTTAGCATATCAATAAAGTTTTCTACCATTTATACATAATTAAGGAAGGAGGTTTTAAGGCTAAATAATAATAATGCTAAAGGCATTATTTCTTTACCAGCTCATCTGCCTCTCTCCCAAAGAATACTTAGTAAAATGTAAGTGAGCAGAAGCTTTTTATTAGGCAACATAAAACCCTTTATTATTTATAAGACATTAAAATATTGTCTTTTTAAACAGTTGCTTTTTATTAGTAATGCATTTCTTGTCATGTACCACACAGTTTCATGCACACACAAAAATATCTAGACTCTTTTTAAGTTACCACTTTGACTCTTTGTTAATCATTGTTATCTTGGCAGATACTTTCTGTTATATATTGACTTTACATTGAATTCTTTAAAAAATTAAAGCCTCAAACAAGACCCAATGATAATTATGAAGGGATCCATCTCCTGTCATGCAGCACTAATGACCTTTAACTTTCCCAAGCAATTCACTCTAAAAATAAGACAGAGAAAACCCATATGATTGAAGGAGCCAGATAAGATATCCTGTTACCATTTACCTATCTATTAACATCTGTCAATCAGCTCTCCTTCTGGGAGTGGATAAGATAAAGGGAAGAGAGAAAGGGGAAAAGAGGAGAGAAAGAAGGAGAAATTTTAAAGGCAGTTGATACTTTAGAAAAGATAGAATAAAAGGCAAAACATTTGAATAATTTTGCTATTAACAACAAAGTTCCTTGTTTTGAATTTTCAAAGTCTAAAGTGCTAGTCAGAATTGAATTAATTATTGTTATGCCTAATTATTTCATTGAGTAAACTGAAGTTTTTGTGCTAAAGATTTACTGGCTTAAAATGAAGTTTAGAATTCCATTTTTCATGAATGTGATAAATATTTATTGTAAAAGTGTTTGTTTTCCCTCTGTTGTGGTCAACTTTCCTGAAGGAAATCAAGAAAAAGCAAAAAACCACAACTCTATCTTCAACATTTCAACCTGGAAAAGCAACAGGTTTGAGTATAATGACATAAATAATCATTACATTTAGAAAAATGGGTCAAGAAGTGGCAAGAAGCAGCCAGTGGGGTCAAAGAGACTCAGCTACTGTTACTCAAGTCCTAACAGGAGAGAGCTTTGGAAAGTAGGAACAGAGTGATAGCAATAGTGAGATGAGTTGAAAGGAAAAAAAACTCAGAAGGTGATAGACCTTTGTAGTTGGCAAACATGAGTGAGAATTGTCCAGAAGTAGAGCTAATTCATAAACTAGTTAGTCTGAGTGGTGTGGACTCGTCAGAGTGAGCAGATGGGGAATTGCAGGACACTCTCCCAAACCTTAGACATGGAAAGATCTAATCACAGTTGTTTAAGATAAGGATTTGAAGGAAGTGTCCTAGGTCTCAAGAGAACTAAAAATGTCTGTAGGCAAAAGGAGGAAGCAGAAGATGAAAGCAAAGGTGTAAATACTAGAGAAAAGCAACTGGATTTGTGAACTTACATGCAAAGTGCAGGAAGACTCCCGTTGTCAGATATTGGAGGGACAAGGGACAAAGTGAGTAGAAAGAAAGAAAACCATGGATCCAAAGAAATTGGGGGTAGAAAAAAATTGAGACCAGAGGGACTTGTAAAGGTGGGGTTTCTAAGCAGTCTTGGAGTTGAGGAAATCTCTAACCCTGAGTTCTTACGGGGAAACTTGTCATCCACAACCCTACAGGGAATTAGTGAAAATGTGATGGAGTCAATGAGCATGAACTTGTAACAACACTACAGGGCTTGGTTTCTGGGGACAGAGAATCCAAATGAAAGGCAAGGTGGTTTCACCAAGGGGGCAGTTGATGCTGAGGTCATGACTGCATTGTCTCACTGATAGAAAGCAGTCATTTGGGATGAGATGCCAACAAAAGTACCATGAGAGTAGGGGGTTCAAAGACCTTTGAAGTGTTTATAGAGAAAGTAACAATGAAAATAAACTTAGTTAATATGAGGTAGCTTCCTATTGAAAGACAAAAATCTTTCAATAAACTGTTCCTGGTGATCCAATTGGGTCTATCTCAGCTTGAGCCCCTGTGAACTTAGAAATGATTTATATATATGCTCCCTTAACTGGGACAAATCAAAGAGGCTGTGGCTTTGGATAAAGGCACCTCATTTGTTGACAAAATTCCTATGTGAGCTGGGGTGAGGGATTTCAGTTCCAGAGGCTGAAGCTTCCTGGAGGATGCAACAGCAAATTGTGACAGAAATAGCACAGAGTAGACCATTCTGTTCAGACTCCCAAGAAGGTTTCTGTCTGGATGGACTTTACCTCAGAAAGGCAAAATAATAAAGAACAGGTGTCTTCTGTGCGATATGCAATGATGATTTCCATTAAATCCACTGTGGGCCTTCTAGATAATTGTATCCATTTCAGGAAGGAAATCACTTGGGCTCATCAAGTTTAAGGAACTTGTCCAAGTTTACATGGTCACTAATCAGAATTCACACCTGATTCTCTTTCGTACCAAGATTCCTGTCTTTGCAAACACACCCCCCGCCCCGGCCCCTTGGGCTTCATTCAGTGTGTTCATCTGTAAAAGGAAGGCATCTACTACATGGTTCCTCATGTCTACTTGTTCTCCAGCTTCACACTCATGATTTTACATAGATAGAGACATAATAACCATTGGGGTGCAGGGAGATGGAAACACTCAGTATGACTTACTTTAGAATGCATTGTCCTGGGGACTGGACCTGCCTGGACTGAATCTACCAGGTTGAACTCAATCCTCGGGGGAGTCTTTGCCCTGGAGGAGATGAGAATTGGGGGTGGGCTGGGGGGAAGGCGGGGGGAGGGGGAGGGGGAGAACAAGGGAATCCGTGGCTGATATGTAAAATTAAATTAATAAATAAATTTAAAAAATGAAAAAAAGAATGCATTGTCCTAATTTAACACCATCTTTTTTTTCCCTCATTTTGTTTGCTTTTTCTTTTTATTTATTCTTTGTGCCTTTCACACCATGCATCTCAATCCTATTCATTTCCCACCCCTTCCTATCAGTACTCTGCCCTTGCAACCTCACCCCCCTCAAATAAAATAAAACAAAATTTAAGAAATAAAAAGAGGGGGAAAAATCTCACCATGGAAGCTGTAGTGTGACATAGTGAGTCACGCAGTAAACCCTTTTATCTATGTATCTCTGTGTGCACGTGTTCACTGCAAAGAGTCATTGGTCTGGTTGAGGCCTCTGGTTTCTGATGCACTATTGATGCTGGACCATCACTGGGACTCCTCTCATAGAGATTCTGCAGCTTTGGGTCTGCTGGACTGGCCCCTTCACATGCTCCCCCAGAACATAGATGGGGTGAATGTTGGGGTGGGCCAACACATAACCCTGGTTCTGGGCCTGGGCAGTCGCAGGGTTGGTCAGCCCGACAGCTCTTCCCTGTCATCACCCTCAGGGTGAACTCTCCTGCATTGTCCATGTTAGTTCACCCCTTGCAGTGATGAGCAAGGGGCAGGGCTGGTGTCTTGCTTTCACATCTTCAGAGTTGGCTCTCCCACACCTGTATTTTCAGGGCCAGCTCTACTGTGTTGCCCATGTGATGATGTAGAGGCCACTCTCCTAAGTGCTGCAGTTGGTGAGGGGCAGGGACAGCTCTCTCACTTCTATGATCTCAGGGCCAGCTGTCCCACCTGCCTCAGGCATTGAGGGGCGGGAGGAAGGGACATATCTCCCGCCCCCCCCGCCCATGCTTGTGTTCTCGGGGCTGACTTACCTGTGTCCTCATTAACAGGGTTAGATTTGCTGTGCTGCCCAGATGAAATGCAGGCCCCGTTTTCCTAAGTGTTGGAGCTGGTAAAGGGGAGGGTCAGCCATAGGAGTAAGGGAGGAGGGCATCTTTCCCTTGCCCCATCACCACAGTGCAGACAAGGGAGGTGGTACCAGCTATGCCCCCTCACGCTCTCAGGGCTGGTTCACCTGTACCCATATCTACAAAGCCAACTCTACTGTACTGCCAGGCAGGGCTCATTCTCCTGAGTGCTGCAGCTGGTGAGGGGTTGGGTCAGGTGCCCCACCTGCTGCAGGTGTCGAGGGGCAATGGGAAGAGGGCATCTTTCCCTCACCCATGCTACCACATGGCAGGCAAGAGGGGCATAACCTGCTCTCCCATTCTCACACCCTCACGGCCATCTTGGCCATGCCCCTGCAAACATGGTCAGATCTATTGTGCTTCCCAGGTGAGATGTAGGACCCTCTCTCCTGAGTGCTCCAGCCCGGGAGGGGCAGGACCAACTTTGTATAGCCCTATCCTCTCAGCCTTTGGTAGTATCAGGAGTCTCAGACATCAACACAGACTATGGCTGCATCATGGCCATGAACCTAGGCATGGGCCCCTTCAGCAGCTGGACCCAGACATCACTATGGTCCTGGGTGGCAATCAAGCCACCCACCTCAGCCTGCTCCTCACCGCTTCCAACTCTTAAGGTATGCCTCTGTCTACACGAAATCAATCTCTCTCTCTCTCTCTCTCTCTCTCTCTCTCTCTCTCTCTCTCTCTCTCTCTCTCTCTCACTCTCTCTCCCACCCCCATAATACACTATATATTTGCTCACCATAATAGTGCCCCATCTGCCCAGGACAACAAGGCGCCAAGTGGGCTATGTTTCCTCCTCGAAGCCCGAGGCAGTCCTGCGTGTGTGTCTCCTGGCCCCACTCAGTCCGTCATCAACAACACCATCTTCTAAATGTGTAAGAACATATGTCTAAGTTGAAGGTTACAGAAAGATACTTCCTCAGAGTATGTAAAATATATGAATTACACAAAATTTAGTATGAACACTGAGTATTCATTTCATCCACACTTTGAAAACAGATGTCATTAAAAGTTAAATTAAAATTATACAATGCAATAAAAAGCATATGAATTACTGATACCTCTGTTTAAAACACCAACCAGCTTCCATTTTGACATGTTTCTTTTCACTGATTGACAGAATCAATCAGTGAAACAGAATTGTGAACATAGAACAAAAGATGAAGGAATAAACTAGTTAGATCATTCATCTCCAGTGATGGGTGACCATGAACAATAACATCCCAGGAAAATTCCATACTCAAAGCTGCTTCTAAATACAACATTAGACATAAAACAATTAGCCAGACTTGGAAGGCAAACTGTCCTTAAGAAAATCCCTATATGGACACCTTACTAACTATCATAATAATACTTATTTTCATTCATACTTCTAATATACAAAAAAAGATAATCATAATGTCTTGTCCACGTATATAGTCAAAGAAAAGGAGAGTGTGGGCTTTGTGTTTTGAAGAAAGCAAGAAAACAAATGGGGTGGAAGAAAGGAAGGGAGAAAAAAATAAACTTCTGTCAGCCTCTGATAAACTTCTGTCAGCCTCTGAATTCAGTTTTCAGGACATTTCTATTTTCTATTTAAATTACAAAATGGATATTGTCTTTTTAAGTTGTTACTCGTTTAGTAAAATTCTCATAATGAATTACTGTTGATCTTTTATTGTTTTGTAAATGATGGCATGTCTGTTTCCACTATTTATGGATCTGTGTCTATTAATAGTTTGTACAATCAATATATCTGACAGAAAATTCATAATGCTATTCCCCGAACTGTGACATAAAAGTATTCTTATACAGTGTCCCCAGAAAATAATTTCAGTTATTAAATTAGAAATAGAACAAGACAACTACTATGTAGTTGGTAATATTTAGCTAAAATTTTGCTTGACACCTAAATGAAACATCAGAATTTAAAACTGAAATGTTTTCCTCTTTTCCTTGCTATCAGGAGGCTAAGCATAACTTGCCACTGATATTTAAAGTGTTTAGGTAAATTATTTACATCTTTAAAATCTCCAAATGATTCAGCTAACTCTCAATCATCCTCAAAGACAGCATTCCACTGTGCAGTATAAGAGCTTAATTTGTTCAGTTTTCCTACTCCACAGCCTGCCAAGCCATGGGTTGAAGACCAGATTTGCCTAAACCCGCAGAAGGAAAGACGCCCCACATGCCGCACAAGGAGCGGGCAGTTTTTGTTCTAGTTGGCTTTTGGAGGGGGGTGGGTAGTCATGTGTCCAGGTCTCTGAACTTTCTTACTTACCTGGAACTAGAATTTTTTTTGTCTCAGAATATTAGTGCACAGCTATGATCTGACTTGGTTCTGGCAAGTTTTGTGTATGCCGAGAAGTCAATATTCCATGACATATTTGGGAAACATAGGTCTGTAGATCTGTGTGAAAACTTAGCAGAGCATTTAATAACATCATCTGTATTTCCTGTTTCTTTGTTTTATCACAAGTTAATTTATCTTTTAATAGAAAAAAACCAGGTCAAGTTGGTCATAAAATGTGCAAGCAAATCTAAATCCCTGAATATGGGAAGAATATTCATAAGTGAGTAATAGTTATGACTTATTCTTTCTTTCATGCCTACTTGCTTAGTCACTTGTGATTAAGCCTTAATCAACTTGGAACAGAGTTACTGTAAATATAGATAAATACACCAAATTAAATACTGAATGAAACATCAACTGCTGCATGATTTTATCACAAAGGCAAGGTACAACTCATCTCTTCCTTTCTTCTAAGCAAATGACCTGAATATTATGAGGTATCCACTCTCATCTAAAATTTATCATCCTAGTCATCCATCGTTTCTATCAAGTTTTATTCTTTGATAAAATCCCATGATTTTGCCCTTCAAAATGGGTAGGAACAAACCTTGGAATATTTCATCTTTATGACACTACTGAAAATGTTGTATTCAGTTTTAGTGCTTTTATTCATTTAGATAAGTAACATAAACAAAACAATGGGATTCTTGGCTTTTATAGTATCACTTCTGTGTGTGTGTGTGTGTGTGTGTGTGTGTGTGTGTGTGTGCATGTGTGTACTAGTGCACAGAAAGGGATCATAGGACAACTTGTGGGAACTGTTTTTTTCCTTCCACCATGGGTTCCTAGGCTCCAGCTCAGGTCATTGACTTGTGCGGTTAGTGATCTACAAGCTGAGCCTGCCTGTCTTTATGTTGTTGCTTTTTAGTTGGCTGTTTTTGAAATTGAGCTTCGGTTTTCAAAAGCAATTTGAAACATTTGTGTATATTTTCCTAATTACTTAGAAGAGATTCTTGAATATCTGACTTTTCAAGCAACATAGTATTTATAATACACTCTTGCAGGTCTAGCACAGAAGTGGGTTTTTCTATATGGAAGAGATTCCCTACAATTTTTCATCTGATGATTATGGTTTCCGTGGCTTCTCTGAAACATTCCAGGAGTGAAATGTGAGTCCCAGACAGCAGCGTTGTGATTATGGATGTTATGAAGAAGTGCACCGACACTGGATTCACTTCCAGATTGTCAGGGCAGGAGTTCTAAGTGGAAATATCTCCAAATTGTTCGAAATTTCATTATTTTCTTTGTTTTGGTTGTCTGAAAGTGAAAATAAAATGCTGATGGGAAAGAAAAGGAAGATAAATCACTTTTGAATATAATTGACACTTAATAGAACAGAATAAATTTTCTATTTTATAATATGCTAAAGCAAAAGCCAAAAGTGATCTCTACAATGAGGCTGATATGGTTTAATTGTTTTTAAAAAAAAACTTCATTGTAAGCAGTTTTACCACATTTACAATTTTTTAGAGTTCAATTACTTTTAAATAAATGGGCAAATTTACCTTTCTACTTTTAAGTTTTTTCTGCCAGCAATTTTAAAAAATAGAAGAGGAAATTAAACTCTGTGTCTTTCAGTAACAAACTTTTGATGCTAAAAAACAATATTGCTGGAATAAATCATAAATAATTCACATTTACTCAGGATAAAACTTTCCTACACATTACCAGAGTGAAGTGTTAGGTTTTGAATTATCTCTCATTGAGGATAACTTCTAATACCAAGCCAGACTTGAAACTTTTAATAAAAATATGGTTATACATGATTTAAAACTGCAATTATGGGACTGGAAAGATGGCTCAGTAGTTAACAATACTGGGTTCAATTCCCAGCCAACCACACGACAGACAGTTCACAACTGTCTGTGGCTCCAGTTCCAGAGAATCTGGCATTCTCACACAGATATCATGCAGGCAAAACCCCAGTGTACAAAAATAAATAAATGAATTTTAAAAACTCCAGTTATTTTACATATGCATGTACCTTTTAAGTTAATGTTGTTTTCACTCTAATTATTTCTAATTCGTTTGACTTGAGCTTTTCTAACTTTTCTAAGATATAACTACTTCACTTAATCTGGTAAATACAGAAGTTCTGTTCTATCATGGTGTGGGAAACTGGAGAAGCTTCTTAACACTAGTGTAGCCTTTCCTGAACTACTCTGGACTCAGTGTAACAAGCAAAGACAACAGGACATGCAGGCTCATGACTTGACTCTCGACAGTCTGCTGCAGAGATGCCAGCAACCCTGTAGACTGCAGTGTGCTCCACGGACAACTGCCGGATTTAGTCCTGGAAAAGTGACTCCGGGCCTAAGTTTCTCCGTGGAGAATTCTCTGTCGAGAATTCTCCGTCTAGAAAATCGATTTCAGTCCTGAAAGTAATAGTCTTCAAATTTTCTGTACCCTTTGAATAATCTAATATTTTAATCAAGACATAAATGTTATAAATTATGTTTTCCAGTTTAATTCATTAATTTTCTAATTATTTTAAATTTTTTAATAACATTGTATTTTTTTTAATGTACAACGTGATGGCTTGACGTACACAAGCCACTGTGGAATGGCTAAAATATAATTGACAAGTTCACTAACTAGTTGTTTTCATAGTGAGAGTATAGCATACTTTAATATTAATTTAATATTTAATATTGTTTGTTTGACTATTTATTGTTTTTTTTTTTTTTCGAGACAAGATTTCTCTGTGTAACAGCCCTGGCTGTCCTGGAACTCACTTTGTAGACCACGGTGACCTCGAACTCACAGAGATCACCTACTTCTGTCTCTAACTCCCAGGTGCTGGGATTAAAGGCATGTGCTACCACTGCCTGGCTTTTTATATTAATCTTTTTTAAATGAAATTATTCCACAATTTTAAATACTTGTTATGAAATTTAGATAACATAGTGATTTGGTCCCCCATCAATAATACTAAAAACAAAAATTGAGAAATGAGATCTTCATAGAAATTGCAATTTTATATCTTCCTCTTATTTTTTTAGTTCGTTTTCCTTTCTCACTAGATTATATACTAGTTTGATAGGAATTTATTCACATAATATTATTTTACCTTTGAATGATATGAGTTGGTAACTATATTTTTCTAAGAAAAATATAATTAAGTTTAATTTTAATTTTTCCAATAGTTTTTCAATGTTAAAATATTTATAATGTGTTACGTTATAATTCTGTTAGTAAATTGTTTATCAAATACATTCTATTAATAGATTATGTTCAATATAATTACATAAATATGAAAAATGATAAATTAATAAATGAAAACCAACAATGAGCATATTTCAAGGAGATGGATGTGTCTGAGTGTTTTCTACCTATAGGTCTGTGTATGAATGTTATTTATTGCTAGAATAAGTTAAAGTTTAGCATTAATTCTATTCTTTTCTCTTTTTTAAATTTTTAAATGTTTTTTCCTTTTATTGAAAATAGATTCTTTCCACACATAATATATCCTGATTACAGTTTCCCCTTCCTCTACTCCTCCCAGTTCCTCCCCACCTCTCCTCCCATCCAGATTCACTCCCTTTCTGTCTCACATTGGAAAGAGACAATGAAATACAACAAAGTAAAATATAATCAGATAAAAGAGTAACTATCACATTGAAGTTGGACAGGACAAGCCAACAGAAGAAAACAAGCCCAAGAGAAGGCACAGGAATCAAAGCCCCATTGGTTTGTACACTCAGGAATCCCATAAAAGCACTCAACTGGAAGCCGTAGTGTATGTACACAGAGGACCTGGTGGAGACCTGTGCAGGTCCTGTACATGCTGCTGTCTCTGAGTTCACATGAGCTCTGCTCATGTTGATTTAGAAGGACTTGTTCTGGTGTCCTCCATCCCCTCTGACTTTTACACTCTCTACCTCTTCTTCCATGGGGTTCCCTGAGCTCTGAAGGGAGGGCTTGGATAGAGATATCCCATTTAGGGCTGAATGTTCCAAGTTCTCTCACTCTCTAATGTCTCACTGTGGGTCTTTGTATTGCTCCCATTTGCTGCGGGAGGAAGCTTTTTTTGATGGTGGTTTAGCAAGGCATTGATCTATGAGTATAACATCTAATTCTATTCTTATTTAACATTTTAATTGAGATAAGTGTTTAAAACATCCCTTTGTAGATGCAAATAGAGGTATTTTATTATAGGTGTAATGCAATCTTTGGATCTTTGCACAATTTTTGTGTACCAAATTACATGTTTACCTACCATGCAAAAAATTAGTTTTGAAGATCTATCAACTGGAATTTGTTCAGTATCCATTCATTTGTGTGGAGAGAAAATAATTGACACGGATATGAAATTCTTTCACTTTCCACACACAGCAGCAGTCATATGATATTGTCACTCATCCATACATTTAGTATCACTGCTGGTGTGCTCACTCAGGGGGAAATCCTAACAAAATCCCAAGTGTGTGAAAAGAATGACTCTTCTTATGGCATCAAAATAGCAACCTCAATAGGAATGCTTTTCCCACAAATCCCTCTCTTATGGAATTTGAGGGAAATGCATGTCTCTACAACATTCTTAACACTCTACATGGCTTTGAGAGGTCTTGGTGAACTCCTGTATGAATACTTTGGTTGAGGACCATTGTCTTGAAGCAACTGTGGTCCACTAGACACTTAAAAATAATTAAAGAATGCCTGAATAGAAAGATGGGCCATTTTTGTTGCTTTAAAACTGATGGTCTTTCTATAATATTTTATTAAGTGAATGTTTCTTATAATTTTACCAAATAGGTGCCCAACCAAAATCAGTGTAGTTAGTGAGAGAGGCTTGGATTTAAGAGTCTAAAAGTCTGGTTTTAATCATTAACTCTTTTTCTAGCTGGCTATCTGCCTGTAGAAAACTCGGTATACTTTACTGCACCTCAGTTTTCCCATTTAAAGATTAGACAAGACTAGCATTTCCTAAAGTTAAATTACATGATTTGACTAGGTACATGTACACACTTGGTTTATTATCAGGAAAAATAATCAGCGCACTGAATCCATAACCTTGAATACATTTTTTAGAAGGCATCTAAAGTGAATAATTTGGGGTTTATTTCAAAGAGAATTTATTTAAAAATCAAATAGCTATATATGTATTATGAAAAATTAGTAAAGGTGAGAAATACTAGAATTATAAGTAGTGTCAGTATTACATGATTTTATGAAAATCATTTAGAAAAAGTTTAAAAAATGGTGAGGGAGAGAAAAAGGGACCATAAGAATAACATATATTTCTACACAGTCTCATAAAATGCCATAGTCATGAATGGCAACTATTAACCAGCATAAGAAACTCCAAAAGGCAAGTTCAGGCATATTACCCAACTAAGCACTCATGGATAGATGTTTTCAAGACAGAAGACCAATTATGCAAGTCAGACTTCCTGAACCTTCTTTCGTGAGCTAAAAACCTTCTCTCTGTCCACACAGCCAAGGGTGTGGAAATCTGATATAATTACCCAGGCAGGGCTGGCAAATAAAACTGACCACAAAATGTGGAAGACTGAGCTATACACCTACGTCAGCTACCTTCCCTAGTCAGATTGTCCAGGCAACCTGTTAACCCTTTCCATTCCTTGCCTGTGCTGACACAGCCAATCCCAGTGCTGAACTTTTAATTAAGATAGCTTACCTGTAAATAAATGGAGTTTTCCATATCAGTAAAAAATAAAATAAAATAAAATCATCCTTTAAAAAGAGATCCATTACTCGAAGTTTTAAAAAAATAGATTGAATTAATATTAGCTTCATTTATCTTTTGTTTATACAATTTCCTTGAAATTTTAGTAAAATAGCAGGCATAAGATGAAACTTTAAACCTTTTCCCCTTCTTACATTAATCCTTCCTTAAAGAAAAACAGAGTAAGTTTTCATTAACATAAAAAGCCTAATCTCTCTCTCTCTCTCTCTCTCTCTCTCTCTCTCTCTCTCTCTCTCACACACACACACACACACACACACACACACACACACACAGAGAGAGAGAGAGAGAGAGAGAGAGAGAGAGAGAGAGAGAGAAGCCACAAATACTAACAAGACTATCAAAACAGTAGAAAATGAAATGTAATGAGTCCTTGTTATAAAGTAGGCTAATTTAATTCACCAATGGTTTTTCTCTTATATTCTAATTTTAAAAATCACTGCATTTGCTACAATCCTAAACATTTCTTGGATTCCAAATACCTTTTCTCTAAATAACCATAGAAACTCTTTGCTATTTTACAGATTGTTGTTTTATTGTTTTCTCCAATACAACCTTGTGGGATAAGGACTCCTGGAGAAAAATCTTATAATTTCTCTAAATATTTTCTCTTTCTGAAAAAGTTCAAAATGTTAAGAAAACAAAATAACTAGAGGCTGCCATTATATTAGTGCCGAGGAGTTTGCACACGCAGTGCCGTGATCCATGCTGCTTTACTTTACAGATCTGTCTGGGCTTCTCTGAGGTTATTCTTGGAATCCTGCAGTCATGGCCTGGGTATTGAAGCTGTATTGATCTTTTACTGAAGGATTTTCTTCTATTTCACATCATCTTCCTACTAATGGTTCCCATTTCATATTTCCTGGATGAACCAGTACTCAAGCATGCTCTTTCCAAATGGGCTTTGATAGCAGATGGCAGGTCAAATCCCTCAGGAAGCAAAGATCAAAAGAAATGGTTGGAAGTTTTCCAGTTAACTATGAGTAATCGTGAGGTCATCTGGATGATACATAAACCCATTCACATCACCTCTCCTTCAAATTCCCATTATTAATCAGCATGGCAAGCCATAAGAAAAAAAAAAAAAAAAAAAGAATACCAGGCTGTCTGGAAGGAAAGACCGAGCAGGAAGCATGGTGCTCTAACACGAGCAGGCGATTCTACTGTCAATGCAGTCCTGGAGGGCTCCGGTTTCAGCGTTTACCAGCACTGCAAACATCCCGAAGTTTCCTGAGCCACTAGTGATAGCTCTATATTCTTCTAACTAGCCACGCACAGTGAACGCTTAAATGCAAAGTGCCTGAGGATTCCGCTGCCAAGAGCAAGCAGATTGCCATTCTGAACGTGAATGTGGCCGTGAGCTGCAAGCACTGTGAATGCTGGTCTGTAAAACCCCACATGCAAATAGTCCAGGGCTGTACCAGAAGATAAGGGCAGCAAGGCTGTGTTCACAGCCAGGGGAAAAAAGGAGCTTATGGCCAAGAGGAAGTTAGATAACGCTAATGCAGCACACTTGGAAAAGCCTTTTCATATTACTGCATCTGCTCTGCAGCATCTCTGGGCAGCAGAGGATGGCATATTTTATTCTCTTTTTTTTTTGTTCCAAAACGGGAAATAATCTGTATTTAGAACATTATTTGTATTGTCTTACTTAGAGCTTATATGAAGCTTAAGAGATCTTCACCATTAACCCTATTTTAATGACCAAATAAATGATTGGAGGAATCAAGCTTAACAGTCACATTGCTGGTAAGAGATTCCAGAACAGTCCTTTTGACTCCAGGTTCCTTTAGCACCAAACTACATTTAGTTCATTAAAACTTGAGTTGCCCAGGTTTCTAATCTCAGTCCTATCTCTACTACTAAGTCCAAAGCCCTTTATTTTCCACATCTACACTTCATCTACTATTAAATCTGGTGATGGATTTTTTTATTAAAATAAATATAGATTCTTCCTTTCTAAGAAACACTAATGTGGAATTATTTCCCTACAGTGGTTTCCATGCAGAAAAAAAAAAAAGTGTATTTCTCAGGCATAAATACTTTCTGAGCACCCACCACCTACCCCATATTGTGTTAGCACTTGTGAGCTCCCTAAAAGCTGATAGCTTGTGGAATTCCCAACAGCAACGTATTTCTCCAAAACCAGCAAAAGTAGACACTCACAAACTTTTGGGGTTACTCATAACCTGTTTGTGTTTACTTTTAAGAGGTTAAGAGGTGTACAGACGCAAAATTATTCCATTTCTTTTTGTGCTGTTCAAGGAGAGACAATATGAGCCCAGCTTCCTGATGTTGAATCATATGACTTGAACCAGAGGTCAGGTAAAGCAGTGGTCACCTTCAGGTTCCAACCTGCAAAACAGCCCACCTCAGGAAGACTCGTCATCCAGGGAAGTGAGTGTGCCAGACACCACAAACCCAGACTTGCTGCTGGAGGCCCCTCGAGCCAAACAGCCGCACAGCCAGTAAAGGGTGGTGGGAGGTAGGAAGCAAGCTCCGGGCTGGCAAGGGGGCCCAGTGAGTCACTTCTTTGATGTGGAGTGCTTATTACAAACAGAGCAAAGGTGAGCAAGCATTTCCTTCCCTGACTACTGAGACTACTGGGGCAACAGCCCCTTGGTGTAGGAAACTGAGTCACGGGCTAGGAAGGCTTCAGAGTTCCAGGAGAGGAAAATGCTTGTTTATAGTCTAACGTCAATTTTACTAAGATGTATCTTGTCATTCTGATAAAATTACAGTCTGCCGTGTGAGTATAAACCAGTTTTCTATTTATTTAGAAAACATTTTCTCACTGTTTTCCTTTCTTAGCAGGGATGCTCATTGAGAGGTCTAAACATTCAACAGGCTCCTTTATCAGAACTGATTATTTAAAGAAATACATTAATTTTGTAATTCCAACACTAGGAAGGTAGAGGCAGGAAGATCAGAAGTTCAAGGTCTTTCTCAGCTAAATGGCATGTTCAAGGCCAGCCTGGGCTATAAAAGACCCTGTCAAAGAAAATGGGGCTGGGAGGAAGAAAAGAACATGAATTCGTAACAATGGCATCCGAAACACTGAATCACATGAGTCAGAATAATGATGTAGTAAGAGTTTCAGAGAAAGTACCTGTGTGAATTAACTTCTTTCCTTCCCAAAGATCAGGCTTAATATTACTTCTTTTGATCCCTTTTATAAATACATAATTTCTTAACCAGCAAAAAAAAAAAAATGCCTAAGTTTTAAACACTATTTTCCTGAGGCAGAACAGAGTAAGAGGCCCTATACTGAGTAGGGTAAACTTGATGGCCTTGTCATCCTTGGTTAAGGATTTCATCAAATTGCAGGCCATCAAACATCCTGGTATTTAGACGTCGACCATAGTTTGGTGTGCTTCATTTTGCCTGGCTAGGGCACTGTGCTTGCAGACACGCTCTGTGATTTCAGGGATGATTATATTTGTTACTTTCCACATCGCTGTCACAAACTCCCTAGCAGAAAGAACCTGATGGAGGGGGGCGTTTATTTTGGCTCCAGCTAGGGAAGGCCTGGGGTGGGGCGGGGGAGGCACGGAGTCAGGTGGTTCTGCTGTGATCGTCAAGCTTGCAGTAAGGCTTGCTCCCATCTTAGGAGAGCAGGAAGCAGCAGTGTAGAGCCGAAAACAGAGGTAAGTATAGTTTCCAAAGGTGGAACCCATGGCTGCTCACTGGGCCACAGTCCTAAAGGTTCCACAACCTTCTAAAAAACAGTGCTCTCTGTTGCAATTGCTGAAATATGTGAGCCTGACCATAGCAAAGACATCATTTGGTTACGAGACTTTATTAGAAAAAGTCTAGATGTTCCCTGCTGAAACCATATCATCACTCCTTCCATTCACGGTGCCACAGAATTTTCAGGGTAAGTAAGTCACAAAACTGAAAGCTCAAATCATAGGGGGAAAAAAAATGGCTTACAGACTCATCCATTTTCTTACTAATTGGCAAAAATAATAATAGTGAGAATGCCAGAGTCTGCTCTGGTCACCAGGAACATAGCAAAGAACAAATAAACTAGGGGATTTGTCTCTGATAAATTCACATTCTGTTGTAGGAAGTGACAGGAAGGAAAAACAAAATTTGTATGTGTTAATGGTAATAGGTGCTTTTGAGCAAAACCAATTAACATATGGGTAGTGAACAGGAAGATGGGGTGTCATTTCAAATGGGGTGCCCTGGGAAGTCTCACTAAGAAGGGTACATCACAATTATGGTAAACTTGGCTCTCAGTGACTACTGATATCCAAAAATTGTTCTGGACTGATGGTGAAATCCATCAGGTTTGAAAATGATCAAGTGGCCTACGTGAGAACAATTTTCTCATCATTAGGAAATGTATCTTATCCACACCTTGTGACTCAGATGGTATTAATTTTTATCTTCCTAACTCCGGTAGCCAAATGCAAGGACTGAGTCAGGCAAATACTTCCCTAATGAGTTGCAGAATGTACCCTTACTCACTATAATGCCACTAAAACCTGCAGACGTGTTCTTGGCAGTAGAAACTTGTGTCTGAGATATTTGCATATTTAGAGGAGTTTTTATTTCTCTAAAAGAACATGACTGAGAATCATTTTTATTGCTAACATGAAACATAGTAAGTCAAGTTAAGGAATAGGATTTAATTGATAGTTTAGAGGTTGAAAAACGTCAAAGTAAAAGCTAGCCCCAAAGCACTTCATGGTGAAAAAATGTTTAGTAATTACCTTAAAAAATATTCATGACAATAACTGATTCAGCTTTAAAATATTGGCTTTCGTATTCTTTTTCCTCCCATGAAGAAAATGCTTGTAAGAGCAAAAAGTACATTCTAAAGTGGCCGTGAGGGGGTTGTGTTTTGTTTAAGAATTATGGTTTCCCTTGGCTAGCAAACATGCAGAAATAGTCTTCCTGGTGTAAAACATTAGAATGACAGGATCTTGTTGGGAACGGACAGAAGTAGACATAATTGCAGCTAAAACTACAGGGAAAAGAAGGCAAATGATCAAACATTTATCAGACTTAAGCACAGTAAATTGTCAACTCGAAAAGTGAGTGATTTGCTAAAAATTCGATACCTCTGCATTCATGTCCAAATCTAGCGAAAAGCTATTGGGAGCCAAATTGGTAAACTGGGAGTTTATTGGCAGTCCTGTTGGGAGGCATATGCCAGAGAAAAATGAAAGTAGAACTTGGCACACAGAAATGGGTCCTGCAATTCAGGAGCGCAAAGCCGACAGCCAGTCCTTTGCCGGATTCTGCCCAGCTGAGGCAAGCGGTCACCTTCGACCATATCTGAGGCTGGGATTTATCTGTGACTTGTTACCCAGCCAATTGGCAGCTGGGGCATGAATTCCACAGCTGTAAAAGGGAATTTTGGAGCCGGGCGGCAGTGGTGCACGCCTTTAATCCTAGCGCTCGGGAGGCAGAACCAGACGGAGCTCTGTGAGTTCAAGGCCAGCCTGGTCTAGAGAACGAGCTCCAGTACAGGCATCAAAGCTACACAGAGAAACCCTGTCTCAAAATAAATAAATAAATAAATAAAAGCGGGGGCCTTGGTAGACCTCAGCATCCACAGCAGACAGTATGGCTTCATCTCTGATACGAGAACAATGAAAGATGCAAGGACTTCACTGTGTCACTGCACAGTGAGTGCCATAGGATGGAGTGTGGGATGGCATGTCATTTCAAAACTGAAAATCTGGTACCACATTGCAGTTTGTGTGTTTATTAAAGGCAGGGCCAGCTAGCTACCCAACTTCGAGGTCTGGTACAAAAGGAAATGCAGATTCTCTTGTTCAAAAGGAAGAAAGATGCTGCTGACGGTCCCAAGTCATAAAGTGTCAGTTCCTCTCTGATGGGTGCTCTACATTTTAGGGTGTTTTTATTCACTGTTTAATGTTGTTCTAAATAAGGAAAACTTTCTTTAAAATCATAATGCATTTAGGATTTGAACTAAATGAGGTATAATCTGATCTTACCAGAAAACAAAACAAAAAAGGTTATGTAAAAGTGAGGGGGGTGGGAACAGACAGGTATGTTAACTATTCACACAGTGATCTTTTTTTAAACTTTCTATATATAGTCTGCAATATCCTCTTATATGCCTTAAACACACAAAAATTATTTTAAATTTTCATGTTTAACATGCAGACATTAGAACATTTGGCTTGTATAGGCTTATGCATTTTATTTTTGCTAGAGCAGGTAAAGTAGATGTTGAGTCAACTGTTGTATTTAGGGTCCTTATAGAATCATATTGTACTATATGCACTCTCTCCTCTCGACTTAGTCATAAATGTGGATTTAACAGAAAAGCAACTCTGGATTGTCATAGTTTTCCCTTTCCTTTCTCGACCTAATTTTCAGTGTAAATATCTGGCTTGTATGCAGACAATGCAGTTACAGATGGATATGATGGTGTTTCCAGGGTAGTGTGTGTGTGTGTGTGTGTGTGTGTGTGTGTGTGTGTGTGTTTCCTAACTGTGGATGTACTGTAAC
Organism: Peromyscus leucopus; assembly: GCF_004664715.2. Taxonomy (NCBI): domain Eukaryota; kingdom Metazoa; phylum Chordata; class Mammalia; order Rodentia; family Cricetidae; genus Peromyscus; species Peromyscus leucopus. The sequence continues at coordinate 92,395,801 of NC_051064.1, forward strand.
CAGCTGCCTCATTGTCCTAACAGCAGACCTTCACCACCATGACTGTGCCCTCAAATTGTGAGCCAAAATAAATGCTTTCTGCCTGAAGTTGTTTTTGTCTAGTATTTTATCACAGAAAAGGGAAATAATGTAGAAAATAGGTTCCAAGAGTGGTGTCATTGCTGTGATAACAAACCTGACCATGTGGTCCTTAGGATATTTAGGAACTGGTTTGCAAGGGAAGTGTGAGAGAATTTGGAACTTTGGGATAGACAAGCCATAAACTGCTGTAAGCATAGCTTAATGGAAGTTTGAGTGGCAGGGGTTTGAGAGACTGGAATGTCTTTACAAGAAAATGCAGACAGTGGAGGTCTAGTTCATGAAGCTTCATCTAGAAACAAGGATTCTATTGAGAACTGGGCCAGTATCATTTATGTATATTCTGGCAAAGAATTTGGCTACATTTTGCTCATGCTCTGAGACGTTGAGTGAAGCTAAATTCGAAAGTGATGGACTGATGTGTTTGGTGGGGTGTGTCGGGGGGAATGTCAAGACAGGATATCATTCAGTCTGTGTCATGGTTTCTGCTCACTGCTAGTATCCAAGTCTACAATGAGAAAAAGCAACCGTGGGAGCAAGACGATGTGAAAAATGTGTCATTTGGGGAAGAAATGAAGGAGTCTAACATTGCGGACAGAGCCAGTGCTGACAAGGAGGCTGTAACTGTTAAAGATATTAGCACCATGTGATAGTTTAAGTGAAAATGGCTCCAGAGGCTCACAGGGACGGGCACTACTGAGAAGTGTGGCCTTGTTGGAGTAGGAAGTGTGTCACTGGAGGCAGGTTTTGAAATCTCAGATCCTCAAGCCAGGCCTAGTGTGTCTCAGTCTCTTCCTGCTGCCTGGGGATCCAGATGTAGAACACTCAGCTTTTTTTTCCAGCACCATGTCTGCCTGCATGCTGCCATGCTTCCTGCCATGATGATAATGGACTGAAAACTTCTAGAACTGTAAGCCAGCACCAGTTAAATGTTTTCCTTTATAAGCATTGCTGTGGTCATGGTGTCCCTTCACAGCAATAGAAATCCTAACTAAGACACACCATTAAAAAGAAATCTGTGAATATGGACAATAGGAAAAGTGCCCAGAGGGCAAGACCCAGCTACTGAAATCTCTATCTTGTTAAAATTCAAATACATTTAAAAGAAAGGACCAATCCTGAAAATGTTACTAATGGGGTTCCTTCCTTTTTCTAGAGAAGTGTTTCCTCAGAGTCAGCCCTGAAGGCACAGAGGAACTAAGGCAAACGGGTTCAAGAGGGCCAGTTTACATCTCAAGCCAGGCAGTGAACTAGGCAGCATCACCTACATGGTACTGGCTTTGTGGGCATAATACATACAGGAACAAGGGAGTGATAGAAGCTTGTGCCAAGGTTTCAGAAGGCCATTGAAGCCAGACATGCAAGGTGTGGCAAGATTAGAGTTCCTGCAAGGAGGCCCTAAAAGGCCATGATATGGAGCTATGTGGGTGAAGCCTAAGTCATTGGAAAACCCAGGGTGTTAATGATGCCAGTACCATAGGATATCTACTAAGGAAAGTTACATGTAGAAAGTATTATTGGCTCAAGAGAAAAGCTGTGTGTGCTGAATCTCCGGAGCCCTGATGGTTCTGTCATAGCCCCAAGTAGCCAACATCATGCTGCAGGAGCTGGTGTTTTCTCTGCTAGGTTTAGTTTTGTTTTGTTTCAAAATTTCCCTACTATGCCCTGATTCCTCTCTTTGGGGAAAGAAATGCCATTTTATTTTTGGTATTGTGAAATTCTGATGTTGCAGGAGCTCACTGTTAAAGGTTGCCTGAGTTTCATAAGACTACAGGATTTTTGAGGCTTGTGCTGTGAGATGCCACAGGTCTCTGGAGACAAAGAGTGGAGGATTGTGACTTAAAAGTAATGTGGTTGGATGTCAGGTTAACAAAGGGTCGACTTGTGATGGTTAATATTGATTGCCAATTTGACAGAATCTGGAATCACCCAGGAGACAAGCCTTTGGACAGAGAGGAGGGAGTTTATAGGGTGAGGTGGGAAGCCCCATACTAAGCACAGTCAGTAGGATTTCATGGGTTAGAGTCCGGAACTGAATACAAAGGAGAAAGCAAGCTGAGCTCCAGCATCCATTGATCTCTGCTTCTCCAATGCAGATGCAATGTGCCAACTGCCTCATGCTCCCGAGACCATATTTCTCCCACCATGATGGGCCGCACCCTTCAGCAATGAGCCAAAATAATCCCCTCCTTCCTTAAGTTTTATTTTTTTTGGGTATTTTACTGCAGCCATGAGAAAGTAAATAATACAAGTAGGAAAGGCTTTCCGCAATTAAGGAACTAAGATCACTGCAGGCCACAAGACAGTGAATGCCTACGACTTTGGTGAGGCACCAAATCCACTGTCAAGTGATCTCCTCCAGCAATGAGCAGCAGATTGTGAGTAGGCACATGAGAAAAATGCTTGATCCAGGCTCACAGAACGTTTGGTCGGAACCACTGCTAATTCTGACAGAAGTTCCAAAGGGATTGGTCATGTGTGAGCAAAGAAGAAAATCAATCCAGGAGGCACTTGATGCATACTACCTTAAGAACTGTGTGAAAGACCAGCTAGCACTGATTTCACTTGTAGTGAAGGCAGGTGCCGTGCTCGGTCTTTTTGTGCATGGCCTAGTGGAATCGGTCAGCTGTCCTGTGAGACAGGAAATACTGGTAATAGTGCTTTCAAATGACGACACCAAAGATTAAAATGAGCACGGAGCTTAGCAGTTTTCTGCTTCACTTCAGGTCTTTCAACTCAAAACCCGTTAAGACCTAGCAATGCTACTGACAGCAAAAAGTGATGAAGGTTATTAATGCAGGGTTGAAAAGTTACGACAGATGGACAAAATTTTAGATTTAAGTTTTTAAGGTTAAGCAGTCCATCCAGAGGACTGCATGACCCTGAAGAACTGGTGTGTGAGGGACTTAAACAGGTCGGCACTGAACAAATTCAACTCCTCTCAATGAAAGGTGTGTCTAAATTGCCTCTAAGGCCTAGCACTATTCTCAAATTCTCTCTTTTCCACAAAGAAAATTTCCTGATTCTTCATTCAAACAGAATTTCTTTTTCCTTAGACCTTAAAACAATTCCATCTATCTATATAGTATATATATTTCCCTAGATTAAACACTCACTAGGTTATCTGTTCTGTTCATATAATTTTCTAAAACTCTTATGATAGTGTATTAGCTATATAAAATTATTAAGTTTTTAAGTGTTGAGTATACATTAATAAATTCATATGGTAAAAATAAAACTGCAATTATTTTCAAACCTTCGAGTAGGAAGTGGCTTTCAAGTTTCTATTTTAGGTATTTAAGTTCCTTGAAAATTGGACACCTTTTGAAAAGCATGGAAAATCACACTGATTTTTAAATAATACATTTCATTTTCTAACTCAGTACTGAAACTAATTATGTGTTATGAGAGATTTCCTAGCTATACGGTCATGACATTGTGAATATATTTTATATAAGCCAATATTGCAAAAGCATAATCTTTGCATTGGAATGTACTCACTACCAACCATGCTCTTGGGTTAATTTATGACTCAGAGTCCCAAGACTCACAGTCTACTGACATTCAAAAGTTTTAAGGCAGTTCAAAGAAATATGCTTATAAGCCCCAATCTTAACTAGCATGTGATTTATTAAAGGAAATGATGATTTTGATAGGTTTCAATTTATTCCACAATAAAGAAAAAAGTTGGGGGCTGGAGAGATGGCTCAGTGGTTAAGACGATTTTATCCCTCTTCCAGAGGACCCGGATTCATTCACAGCACCCACATCGAGCACGTCACATCTGCCTTTGACTCCAGCTCCAGGGGATCTGATGCCCTCTTCTAGCCTCTGTAGGAATTCATACACATATACCATATACTCCTACACACACACACACACACACACACACACACACACACACACACACACACGAATAAAAAATCTTAAAAAATATTTTAGAAAGAAAAGCTAACCTAAGTTTCCAAGTTTCAAGAAAAATTAATTTTCTTTTAAAAAAATAATAAAATCTATTTTGTTCTTATTGCTACTAATAAAATCATATTTAACTGCTGAAGCATCACTGTCATACAATTCTGAACATGTTTCTGTTGTATTCTAAAACACCTGGAAACACAGCTGAACATTAAATGCTGGCTCCACTAGAGTAAACATAAAGTAATGTGTTTTATTACTTGATTATCATCCTATGAGTCACTTACATCTTATAAATTAAAATTATACTTAGCTATGGTTCAAAAATAAAACACATTTATTTGGTGAGTAGAAGTGTGCATTTTCCAAGGTGGCATACAACATCTAATGTAGTTTAACAGTAATAATACTGCCTTCTAATTGACAAATCACCCAAGAATACCAGTGATATTAGTACAATCCAGCTGCCTTAACAAAGTCCATAGTCTCAGTGGCTAAACTAACAGAATTTTTTTTCTCACAGCTCTGGTGGCTTGAAAAGTCAAAAGCATAAGGTCAGCTGGTTCCACATCTGGAGAGAGAGCTGTTACCCGTTGTCGTTAGCCACCTTCTTATTTTAATACTGGTATGGTGGGAGAGGGGAGGGGGAGGAAGAAAGAACAGGAGGGGAGGCAGAGAAGGGAGGAGGATAGAGGATCTTCCCGTTTTTACAGGGATGCTGTTCTTACTGGATTATAGCACACTCATGTTTTCATATAATCTTTATCACCTTTTTCTAGGGGCCCTGTCTCTAGAGTCACGTTAGGAGTTTAGGGACAGTGCAAGCATTTTATCCATGACAGCAATTACATTAATTTATAGACATGTATGTCCTTCATCCTGACTTGCCTCCATTTTGTCTAGTTAATTTTATTCTTAGTCAGCTGATATTTTACATTTGTGGTTCCACTTAGGCTGCACATTAGAATCATCAAGATTTTGGGGAAGATGCCAATGCTTGGAGTTCAGTCCTAGAAATCTTGATTTAGCTGGTTTGGAATAGAGTCTGTGCAGTAGCATCTGCTGATAATAATGCTGGCGAGTGGTTCACTGGGGGGGGGGAGCAAATCTATGTACTTTATTAAATCATCTAAATCAAATCCGAACTACCTAATACATACGCTTTTGACTGAGGTCAAGGCAAATGCATAATAAAATCTACATATCCATATAATTCATTGAGTTTTGGCAAACATACATACTTATGTAACAGTTGTCCAAACAAAATAAAGTTTATAATAGAATAGTTCTGTTATTACAGAAAACCCCACGGTTTCTCCTTCTATGACCTCCATCCTCCAACCATTCATCAGAGTCTAGCTGATAGTCACATGGCATGTATTCTTTCACGTCCGACATCTCTCCTTTACATAACGTAGATTCGGCCATACTGTTGTGTTCTCTCTTGTTCTTTTATCTCTAGTTAGTATTCCCCTCTTACACACACATCAATAACCATGCCCATCCCCTGTGTTGCTTCTGATCTGGAACTGTTAGGAATGAGTGGCTATGCCCTTTCTTGTACAGAGATGCCACTGTTTAATTCTTTCAGGGTAGATGATCCACTAGTTCTGCCTTCTTCTGTTGATCAGCATGGTTGAACTTGAATTTTCACTGCTTTAGTTAGTATGAGATGGAGTCATTGTGGTTTTCATTTACACATTTTTTTCTTGTCTCTATTAACCATTCATGTATCCTCTGTGATACAACAGAGATCTTTTGCCTATTCTTTTAAAACTGGGATTTACTTTTTAATCTTTTTATTATGCATTAGTGCTAGTTTTTTTCACTTTTATTGAAAATAGCCTTCTTTTCTCAAATATACCCTGAATATCATTTCCCCTCACTCTACTACTCCCAGTTCCTCCCCACCTTTCCTCCCACCTGGATCCAATTCCTTTCTTTCTCTCATTGTAAAATAAACAAATTTCTGAAGGATAATAATAAAATAAAATAAGATGAGATAAAACAAAAACTAATACATGAGAATAGGACAAAATAAAAAGGGAAAGACCCCCCCAAAAAAAAGGGCACATGAAACAGATATAGATGCAGAGACGCATTTGTTCACACACATTGTTCACACACTCAGGAATCCCATAAAAACACTAAACCAAAAGCCATAATATATACACAAAGGATCTGTAAGATAAAAAATAGAATTTTTAACAAATCCCTGACATGACATTATGAGACAAGGAACTTCCAATGATGTTCTGGATGCCTTTGAGTTCATTTTCTGTTGGCCATCTATTGCTGAGCATGCAGACTACCCTTAGGAGTATTTTGTTTCCCAAATGAGAGACTCCATTGGAGGTAGCTTCTAGGTTAGGGATGGGGGCAAGTGTCCACTTCTTTAAGTTCTGGGACCCCATCTGGTGCAGAACTGTGCATGATCCTATACATGCTGCTTTAGTCTCTGAGATTACATGAGCTTTGACCATGTTGATTTCAAGAAATGTTGTTTCCTTGGTGTCTTTCATGTCCTCTGGCTCTTAGATTCTTTCTGCCTCTTCTGCAGGATTCGCTGAGCCTTGAAGGGAGTGATTAGATGGAGATATTCATTTAGGGTTGAGTGTTTCAAGGTCCCTTATCCTCTTCATAATATCTAGATGTGGGTCTCTGTAGTTCCCATCTGCTGTGGGAGGAAGCTTCTCTGCTGATGACTGAGCAAGGCACTGATCTATGAGTATAGCAGAATGTCATTAGGAGTCATTTTGTTGCTATGTTCTTTCATCTGGTTTACCCCAGGTTCCTGGACTAGTCTCATGTTCTTCCCCACCCAAGCAATGTCAGGTATAGGCTTCATTTCATGGAGTGTGCCTTAAGTCTACTCAGATTTTGCTTGATCACTCCCACCATCTTTGTGTCATCATTGCACTAGCATATCTTGCAGGCAAGACACCGTTGTAGATAAAAGGTTTGTGGTTGGGCTGGTGTTCATATTTCTCTCTTTGGTAGTGTGCAGAGTACCCTCCTGTACCAAAGATGCTAGAACAGGGGTAAAGGCTCCATGGAGGCACCATCTTGACTTCTCCATGTTCACTCTGTTGTGTAGGTGTTGTCTTCAACAACGGGGCTTTGCTGTCAGTTTGTGAAGAGCAACCTACAGTCTTGGCAACAGCCTGGATTGATTGGGAGTTCAGTGAGATACCCTTTGGCCAACAACTCAATCAGATGTATGCAATTCCTGGCACTGAAGGTTTCATTTGATGGTAAGAGATGTCTAGTTGGGACTTTGAACCATCCCTGCATCTATGAAATAAAGCCTAATTGTTCAGAGTGAATGATCTTTTTGATGTGTTCTTGGATTCCAAATTTAAGGGTTTTTTTAATTTTTGCATCTTTCATAAAGAAAATTGGTTTGTAGTTCTTAGAGCCTGTAGTAGGTAGCCATTCCAGCTTTGACCTGGAAGTTCCAACCCCCATTGAGGCTTCGGTAATTGTCATGCCTACAAGGTGGGCCTGAGAGAGGATGCTGAAGACTGGAGTTCCAGATGCAGGGTCTCTCTTGGTGCCTGGACCCTGGACGCTGGAGGTAGACCGAACAGAGTTCTCCAAAGAACACCGCCGGACTGCGACACACCTTTCCCAGACCCTGCAACCTACCTATCCCTTCACTTGTAAGTTATGCCACTAAATAAACCTCCCATTTAACTACATGGAGTGGCCTTAATGATTTCACCAATAAGAGCCATTTGCTTGGAATGTATTTTCCATCCTTTTACTCTGAGGTGATGTCTAACCTTGATGTTAAGGTGTGTTTCTAGGATGCAGCAGAAGTGTTAATCCTACCTTCTCATCCATTCTGTTAGTCTAGGTCTTTATTGGGGAATTGAGACCATTGACATTGAGAGGTATCAATGAGCAGTGATTGTTGATTCCTGTTATTTTGCTGTTGTGGTGTGTGTGTGTGTGTGTGTGTGTGTGTGTGTGTGTGTGTGTGATGGTTGGTTTGTTGGTTAGTTTGAGATGAGATCTTAATATGAAGCCCTGATTGGCCTGGGACTCGATATGTAGACCAAGCTGGTCTCAGACTCTCAGAAATCTACCTGTTTCTGTTTCCCAATTGTTGGAATTAAAGGTATGTATCACTAGGCCCAGAGGCCAGCTAGAGTTTTAACTTGAGCAGAATGTGGAACATTCTGGGTAATGTGCTAAATTATATTCTAGTTGAATGTTAAATTCATGTGATAGTTCATTTTAACAAATTCTTTCTGTACAAAATTCCCCCAAATCTAGTGTCAGCCTTTCCTGTTGAGGCCCCAAAGAGTAGATGACATAATAAACACACATCCCACTGGAAACTGCCTTCCAGGTGCATATATATTACTGCTATATTACTGCAGATAGAAGAATTATCAAAAAAATACCTCTTTCTGCAACAAAATGAAATATTGAGAATATTCTCCTCTTTTTTTTTTTTTTTTTTACATGTTAGTATAATGGTATGCTAAGTTAAATGAGACCATCAGTTTTAAATAATGGAGTCAAATTAAATTTAATAGAAGTTTATTTGTGTCTGTGCTCATGACAGAACACACTATAACTTTCTTTAACACATACCGGTCTAGTCTCAGTTCCTCTTCCTCAATTCCTTCAAGTCACTTCAAGTCGCACATCCATGCCTAACTCATTTCAGGATTTATCCCTAATTTTGTCTCTGATGTTCTATTTATCTGACAATTTTTCATTATTCCCATTCATTTTGTATCTTTGTTCTTGCAAAACCATCAGACTTGTCATCCTCGCCCTGGGTTGATCTTATATTCATCCTTTGAGCTATTGCCAGAATTACCTTCCTCAAACAAAACAAAATGTGATCAGGTCAGCCTTTCCAATGACTTTCAAAGTCTTCTTCATGCCCCTAAGGACCAATAACACCTTAGCCAGGCAGCCAAGCCCTACCCCAAATTAACACTCTAACCTTCCCTCAGGATCCTCTCCACCAACTTCTGACTTTCCCTTCTGTGTTTTCACACAAAGTGATACAGCTTTCCAATATCCACTTCCTCCTTCGGGCCTTCTGGTGAGCTTACCTCACTCCAGGTGCAGCACAAACATTGCCTCATTGTTGAAGAATTCCACACCTCTTTCTCCAGAGGTGTCATTAACAAGAAGACAATGTGTGGAAATATGAAGCAGACTGGTTTCTGTTTTAAAAGTCATCAAGAGACAGTGAAGATGCAAAACTAATTGAGTCAGAAGGTAATGGTTAAAAGTATTTGGAGGGAGGCTGTTCAGAGCTTACTAATGCGTTGCTTCCTAACCTATATGCAGCCTTCCGCCCTCACTGACAGGGTTAACATGAACACTGCCCAGTGGTGTATGAAAGCTGCTTCATCTTCCAGTTAAACAATGCTTCCCTTTAAGAAGCATCAGAACACAGAAATCACCACAGGAAACCTGACTCAACTTGTTCCTCCATTGTAGAGAATTTTTTTTTCACCTACTTCCCCCCTCCTCATCCCCACTAGCTCTTAATCCTCTATCCGGCTGATTCACGACAGCTGTGAAATAACTAGACATTTAGGTAAAGGCAGACTGAACCTATAAATCAGTGTGTGTGATATAATAACCAGCCTGCTCATGCCGTCTTGGTTTGCCCTTTTTATGCTGACTCCAGCTGCAGCATCTGTATGAAGGGGTTTAGAGCAAAATACGACTCTCTGGGATGCCAATGTCAACATGGAAATATATACAAGCAGGTGAAACTCCAAGTGCATTCACAGAAATGGGTATGGGATTTTCTGAGAATACACTGAATGAAAAAAAAAGGAATAAAAAGGAAAGAATGGTTAGAGAATGAGGAGGGGAGAAGTAAATGAGAAGGTGGACTTTAAAATTTGAGATCCAATTTGATGGATGGCAAGAGCCAGCAGAAACAAAAGATCTGTGCATGCCTTAGAAGAGTTAGGTCAGCAGCTTGGTTTGGAGCAGCTGGGTTCCTTCTTTATGCCACTCCCGGGTTCAGGCACCAGATGAACTAAAAAAAAATAATAATAATAAGGACATGACTGCTCCTAGGTAGGGTGGAGGAAAAGGTTTATTGTAGATATGAGGGAGAGCATAGCCAGAGCCCAGAGTGAACATGACCCTGAACAGGGTCATGTGAGAAGAACGGGGAGAGGGAAGGGGAAAGTCAGGAGAGTAAAAGGTAGACAAAAAAGGGGGCTTGACCACAGCTCCAGAGAAGCTAGGAAACAAGGAGGACCCTAAGAGGGACACATGGATCACCTTGGGAAGGGGAAACAGAAGAGATCTCTATGAGTAAATTGGGGATGGGGGGGGCAATAAAGGGGAGGAGAAGGGGATGAGAACATGCGGGAATGGGATGGTGGAGCTGGGAGAGGGACAGCGTGGGAGAGCAACGAAAGAGATATCTTGATAGAGGGAGACATTATGGGGTAAGAGAGAAACCTGGTGCTAGGGAAATTCCCAGGAATCCACAAGGATGACCCAAAATTAGACTACTAACAATAGTGGTGAAGGTGCCTAAACTGGCCTACCCTGGTAATCAGATTGGTGAATACCCTCATCAAGAGCCTTTATCCAGTAACTGATGGAAGCAGATGCAGAGATCCATAACTAAGCATGAGGCCGAGCTCCGGCAGCCTAGTCGAAGAGAGGGAAGAGGGAGTCTATGAGCAAGGACATCAAGATCATGATGGGGAAACCTACAGAGAAAACTGAACCAACAGGAACTTACAAATTTCAGACTGAGAGCTGTGGAACCTGCATGAGACCACACTAGACCCTCTGCGTACAGGAGATAGTTGTGTATCTGGGTCTGTTTGAGGGGCCCCTGGCAATGTGATCAGGATCTATCCCTGATGCATGAACTGGCTTTCTGGAGCCCATCACCTATGGTCAGACACCTTGCTCACCCCTGATGCAGGGGGGAGGACCTTGGTCTTGCTCAACTGAATGTACCAGGCTTTGCTCTCCCCTCCATGGGAGGACTTACCTTTTTGGAGGAGGGGGTGGGAGGGGGGAGAAGGAGAGATAAGAGGAGGATCTGTGGTTGGTATGTAAAATGAATAAAAAAATTAAATTAAAAAAAAGGGGGATTGAGTAACCAAAATGGCTAGAGATTATATAGGGAAGGGCATCTGGGGGAAGGGAAGGCAACTCCTGGGCTGGAGAAATTTAGGATGATATGTTAAATAAGCACCTCAGCTGGCCATTTGTCGCAAGTTTGAGATCTAACACATATGTATCCTCCAAACCTGTTAAAAATCTCCCTAGAACTTGAGTGAATATTTGTTAGGACTATGTTGACTGTCAATGACAGAATCCAACATCAGCTGACTTCAGAATCAGAAGACACAGGATATCACAGGGAACCCATTTGCAGAAATGTGTGGTGTCTAGAAAGGGGCTGGCAGCAGAGCCTAGATAGTCATCGAGAATTTCTGTATTTCGCCTCTCTCCCAGTGTACGCATTCATTTTTCTTTCTCTGTGCTAATTTGTTCCCTTTGTGTAGCAGATATTTCTGGTTAAGCAAATCCATTTTCCTTTTCATCTAAGTACATATCAGAATCACATGTCCTATTAATGCAAATATGTAGCTCCATTCTGGCTTCTACTTCAAGGGCTGGCTCAGAAGCATTTAACCTCCACCCACCCACAAGCACGTGCACGACTTATATCTACTCTTTCCATCTGCTGCCAGGATGATGAAGATTGAGACCTTGGAAGAAGTTGGCTGGGAAACAAAAACTCAAAGAAGTTTATTCTTTACATAGCGCAACTTCTACCAGGAAGCTCCTCCCGCTTCAGCAACTACCAGGAAGCCCCTCCCCCTTCAGCATCTACTAGGAAGCTCCTCCCACTTCAGCATCTACCAGGAAGCTCCTCCCACTTCAGCTTGCACTTGATGTGAATGAGAAGTCAAACGCTATTCTAATCCCTACCCACTTAAGTTATTAAAAATTAAGATTTCTCTCGGTAGTGAGTAGTTATCACTCTAAAGTGCCTTTCTTATTATGTCGATTGATCTCTTTCTCCTAATTTATGCAATCCGACAGATTCCTGGCCCAATAGGTCAGTCCTATCCATGATTTTGATGAAGGTGGGTTGTGATGATCAAAATGACCACTAGAGGGTCTACCATGTGCACAAGCAGTTGTTAGAATACAGTAAGTTTGAGGTTTCTTTCAACTCCACTGCTAACTCGGTGAGCCATCTTCACCTATGTACCGTCTCCTTGACCATCAGCCCCCTCCTCTTGGAGCAAGAGCTCTAGATGAAATTACCTCCATAGTCTTTTGCAACCGTAGCATGTACTCCTTAATGCCTCCTACTACACCCACAATGCAACTTTAACGCAGTGAAAGAGGGTTGCCCAGAATCATTTTTGCAATTTAGTATCATAATGCCAAAAATGTCAATGGACCTTTGGGGATTCTGAGATACCTTGCTTAGTGCCCTAACATCATGGGGAAGAAAAAGAAAAAAAAAAGATACTGCTTAAAAGGTAATTCTTTTGTTGTTGTTGTTTTGTTTTGTTGGGGGAGGGTATACCAGTGACATTCTCTACCAAACATTTTTGAAGGTTTCATGATTTCTGGGATTACTGTAACCCAAGATTATATTGTGTACGATCATATATTAGATATTTAAGAGGATAGGTGTTAAAGTCAGATTGTATGAATTCAGATCTTAATTCTATAATTATTTTAACTGAGATGTAATTTTTACCTTAGAAAGTTTGTATAAAGGGTTTTTAAACACCACATACACATGACTCGAGCACCTAAAAATTTACTAAATATTCAGGTAAAAGTAAACTTTTCTGTTTCTATTGTAGTATTATTAAAGTACATGTTTATACCTCTGTTTTTAAGCCCTTAAAATCTAGACACCAAATCTTATTAAAATTATTGCCATTCAGACCCTAGTCTATGAACTGGAACATAACATTTGTTTAATAAGTCTTTTTAAATAAGAATATAATGAAGACACAATCCTACATGGAGCATTAGTGTTCCTTGCAAAGATCCAAATAGTACTTTTTCTCGTTTAAAACTCTTTCACTAGATTACTACGCAATAAGTTTATCTCTTTAGGCCAGAGGAGCATTCCTCTATGTACAGTCCTAAGGGAGGGTCATTGTTTTACCCAATAATTTCAAGCATATGGCTGTAGTCAACATTATCTGGGAGCTGATGAACTCTTTAAACATTGTTTGGAGACTCAGACCTGCTAAGTTAGAATCTTGGGCCTATGTGTCAGGGTAGTTCTAATACCCTGTAAGGTATCAACCAGGGTTTGAGCCTCCACTGTGACCTATCTGTTGTTCAGTGATGTCTCAAACACACATGTGCTTGTTTATTTGTAACTTAGAATTTTCACACTTTCCCTTGCTAAGTATGACCAATTATGCACGGTCCTAGTCAGGGATCTCCAGATTTGCCATTTTAAGGACTTAGCTCACACAACTGGGGGCGGCTTGAAGAATTGAAAATCTGCAGTACAAACTAGAGACCTGGGAAGACTTGTAAAAGTCCTCGGGCTATCTGATGGCTAAATCTGTTCATCTTCCAGGAAGATCAATCTTTTCTACTAAGGCTTCCAACTGACTGAATGATGTCTACTCACAACAGGAAGGGTACGTTTATTTAAAGTCTAACAATGTAAATATTAGACTCGTCTTTAAAAAAATTACCCCAATTAGAAAACTGGGAATCAATCTCCCCCAAGACCCAGCTATACCACTCTTGGGCATATACCTAAGGAATACTCAATCATACCACAAGGGCACATGCTCAGCTATGCTCATAGCAGCATTGTTTGTAATAGCCAGAACCTGGAAACAACCTAAATGTCCATCAACTGAAGAATGGATAAATAAAATGTGGTACATATACACAATGGAGTACTATTCAGCAGAGAAAAACAATGATATCATGAGGGTTGCAGGCAAATGGATGGGTCTAGAAAAAAATCATCCTGGGTGAGGTAATACAGACTCAGAAACACAAACATGGTATGTACTTACTCATAGGAGGACACTAGATGTAAAACAAAGGATGACTAGACTGCTACTCACAACTCCAGGGAGGCTACCTAGTAAAGAGGACCCTAAGAAAGACACAGGGATCACCCAACAACAGAGAAATGGATGAGATCTACATGAGCAAACTTGATGTGAGGGGGTGGGGGTAATGAAGGGCAAGGGTCAGGGGAAAGAGAGCTTAGGGGAGCGGGAGATCCCAGCTGAATCAAGAACAGAGAGGGAGAACAAGGAATAAGAGACCCTGCCCTGATAAATGAAGACCACATGGGAATAGGAAGAAGCAAAGTGCTAGAGAGGTCCCCAGAAATCCACAAAGATACCTCCACAATAGTCTATTGGCAATGGTCGAGAGAGTGCCTGAGCTGACCTGCTCTGGTGATCAGATGGCTGAACACCCTGGCTGTCATGATAGAACTCTCATCCAGTGACTGGTGGAAGCAGATGCAGAGATCCACAGCCGAGCCCCAGGTGGAGCTCTGGGAGTCCAATCGGCAAGAGAGAAGAGGGATTGTATGAGTGAGAGATATTGAGACCATGATTGGAAAAGGCACAGGGACAAGTAGCCAAACTAGTAGAAACACATGAACTGTGAATCAATGGCTGAGGAGCCCCCATGGAACTGAACTGGACTGGGCCTTCTGGATAAGTAGGACAGTTGATTAGCTTGAACTGTTTGGGAGGCCCCTGGGCAGTGGGACCCGGACCTGTCCTTGGAGCATGAGCTGGCTTTTTAGAGCCTGGGGCCTATGCTGGGACATTTTGCTCAGCCTGGGTGAAGCGAGGAGGGGACTGGAACTGCCTTGACTGAATCTAACAGACTGAGCTGAATCCCCAGGGGAGTCCTTGCCCTGGGAGGAGATGGGAATGGGGGGTAGATTGGGGGGAGTTTGGGGGTGTGGGAGGAGGGAGGATGGGGGAATCCGTGGCTGATATGTGAAATTAAGTTAATTATAAAATAAAAATATTTTAAAAAAATCACCCCCCAAAAAATCTACAGTAATATTTGACCAAAAAACTTAGATAACTGTGGCCTTGCCAAGTGGACACATAAAATTAACTATCCTAGACACATGGGGCCCCAGTTTTTGTCAGTATGATCCATTCATGCTCTGGCAGGCAGTGCTTTACAATAATCTCTTTCCCGTGTTGAGGCTGCTGACTGCTCTCCCAGAAGCACAGAATGCAAAGCTGAGAGGAGAGAGTGAAAAGCCTGACTCCCAGCCCGGCTCTCACAATAGCCCCGGAGGATTCTGCATGGCTGCCTTTATCTGCGTGGACTTCTCGGATTTCACGTTCAATTCTCTGTGAACAGCTCTTAGAAAACTGAGCTGTCTGTCAAATGAATGTACACATTCATCCATTCTGATGGGAATTACATCCAGGAAATCTAGATTAATCCCAGATCAAAATTGCCAGTGTAACCAAGAGATTCTTTCTTGAATGTAGACACAATAACTATGTAAACAACTGCACTTTACAAAAAAAAAATCTGCATTCAAAATTTGAAACTTGCCAGAGTTCTTCGGGAGAAGTTTGTAATGTATTTTCATGGATACATGAATGTTAGGTTTTAAAAACACCTGTACAAGGCTGGTTGTGGTCGTTTCTGCTTGACTCCCAGCACTCAGGAGGCTGAACCAGGAGTTCAAGACCTTTCTCAGCCTTATCTTGAGTTTAAGGATATTGTTTTGACCTGTTCCCTCCCTGACATACACACACACACACACACACCACCTGTACAATCTTACCTGTGATTGCAAAACCAAATTATTTGTGTGAAATATTACTGCTCAACATTAGCTTATAGTTGTCTGGACTACTGCATAGTTAAAAAAAATAGATGTACACAGTCTCAGAATTATTGGAAATGTACTAAATCCACTGAACTCCAAGCATCATTAAATAGGTTTTGTTTAAAACATCTGTAAAACGAGTTCGGTGGCCAATGTGACTTTTACACTAAAAATTCCATCATACATATTCTTTAGAATGAAGTAGAGCTTAAAATGATGGTTTTTTGATTAATTGCAGATGATACTATACAGTCTCTCTTCTCTCTCTCTCTCTCTCTCTCTCTCTCTCTCTCTCTCTCTCTCTCTGACTTTTAGTTTGGCTTAATCTTGTAAAATTTTAAGTGTATCTTTGTATAATAGTTTCTGGCTTACACATTCATATGCTGAACCACACAGCATCATTATAATTGAGCTAAATTACCAATAACATAATATTAATAATCACAGTTATTAAAAGGATAATTACCGACTCCTGAATTAATAATACTGCACGTAAGTCCCAACTGCTGCTCATGTTGAAGTTGTATGGAACACCTGCCCCAGACTGCAGGCATCACTCTTTCTGTTGGTTCAGTGGAAATAAAAATACGCTTTAAAAATCTAGTGACAGCCCTTTTTCACCAGGAAGATTGTTGGGTTATATTGTTAGATTGAACTGAATTAAATTTCGGTGTGTTTTCAAAGTCGTCATTAACCCTTCTTATGGCTTGAGCAGCAATTTTTTTTAAAGGTTTATTTATTATGTGCACAGTATTCCCTGCAGGCCCAAAGAGGCTACCAGATCTCATTACAGGTGGTTGTGAGCCACTATGTGGTTGCTGGGAATTGAACTCAGGATCTTTGGAAGAACAGTCAGTGCTCTTAACCACTGAGCCATCTCCAGCCCATTGAGGAGCAATTTTGATAGACTGGAAAACTTGATTCCCCAACGAGCACTGGAAACCATCTGACTATAAATATAAAACTACCCTACTCTCATAATGTCTGAGAATCAAAGGCAGTTCACACCTGCAGATACCCGTAACTGAAGCCTTCAAGCAATATGTCAAGAACACCTACCTACAAGGTACACAGTGAAATATTTATCTCTTGCCAAAAATAAAACCATCACCTCTGTCCATTTTTTTTTTTTTGAGGGAACGTCTTCTTGCCCCCTGAATCGGTTTTAAAATCACACCCTCTGCTCTACAGACTTCACCCAAAGGGGACTCAGCAATCAACAGAAAAATCTGCCAGGCAAGCTAAAGAGCTAAGCTGGGAGGCAGACAAGGGAGGAATAAAACCCAACCAGAGAGACCACATTTGTGAGAGTCACGGAAGGCAATAGGAAAGGAAAGATCTTCAGAGCATTTTTGAAAAGGGAATACTGAAATAGCTAATATTAATATTTTCTTTGCATTTTCCCAGTGAATTGAAGAATTAAATTGCTTCTCAATTGTTTTGAATGTTTCTCTAAATCTAGATGTGAGTTCCTGCAGAAAGAAGCCACAGGGATGGTCAGATTTATTTAGATGATATTACTTAACCAAAATAATGCACATGTTTTTAATAAACTGAAGTGACATTACTTTCCTTTGGTTGCACTCTGGTGTCCCTAAGTGGAGAGAAGACATCAAATTAAAGCTCTCTTGTGAGAAAGGACTAAGCCCTTGATGACCTAAATGCAGAAGAGCAGTTATTTAAGATCAAGAAGAGGGGATAGAAATAAAGGAAGGCTGGAGCTGATAAGTGCACACTCTCAGCACTCATCAAAATATTACGTGGTATTCATCAGTTTTCAGTCACTGTGGCAAAGGGCCTGAGATAATTAACTTAGAAAAGGGAAGGTTTATTTGGCTAAGTCTCTCAGAGGTTATACTGCGTGGTTCCTGTTCCCGTTGTTCTCAGCCTGTGAAGACAACACAGTCCATCTCAATGGGAGCACACACTAAAGAGGCCTGTTCGCTTCAGGGGGCCAGGAAACAAACAAAGGCACAGACCAGGGTCAAATACTCTTTCCAAAGTCAATCACCAGAAAACCCAACTTTTTCTAGTTGAGCCCCACACACAGACACTTCTTAAGGGTGGTATAGACTGGGAACCAGGCCTTGACTATGGGGTATTTGGGGGGGCGGACATTCAAGTTCCAAGATGCAGCTTTCACTGATACCCATTCATATACAGTCCACGAATGCAGCCAGTTTTAAGGGAGAGTTTCATAATCCCAGACTCTGCCCAGTTGTGCTGAAAGCACATTCATGTGACAATCCATTGAACATGCATGACTTGACCTCCGGTGATCATGGATCCTGGGGCTTGCCTTGCTTCACTAGGCTTGTTACATTATCGTAAGTATTCCATGTTCCCTGGACCAAGCTATGCACAAATAGACGCATTGCAGTTAGAAAACTTTCTGCCCGGTCCCACTGGGATTTTGTGGTTTTCCACACTGATATGCCATTATAGGAGAAAAAAAGTTGAACACTGGTTAAAAACAATGACAAAAATGTTCACGGAGTACTTGACCTCTTGAGGATAAAAGGCTTTCTGAAAAGAACCTCCCAGAGGAAACGCCAGATCTAGTGTCTTGAGTGCAATTGTTACTTCTACGTTTTATTTTCAGTTCATTCTGATTCTGAATGCTTTCTGCATACCAAGGAAAAGGCTGATGCTAGAGAGGCTGCAAGGCTTTCTTGTGGTACCTTCTTACCTACCTGTCAGCAATTGGCCTCGGGCAGATTGCATAACCTTCCTGGGTCTTCTTGCCTCATCTGGAAAGGGGGATAATGACGCTGCCTGGAGGCTGGGCATGGCTCCAGATTGTCCCTTGAGATCCCTTCCAACTATGAGACGGAATTTCATAATTCTATCAAGTTAACATACACTGTAGTAGTCATCACTCTGCATTATTCATCTCCAGCTTTTCTCCTTCCCTCTACTTGAAATCATATAGGCACATCTATCTCCCCACTGTGCTATTTCAAGTAGAATTTAGAACATCCATCTGAGAAATTTGCTTTCAGCGTGTTTAAAATATACTTGTTTTTAACATAATTAACCTGTCACTGTCAAAACACCATGCATGTATTAATTATCTAGTTAAGTGGGTGCAGTTGAAATGAATGGGCCTGGCTAGAGAGCCATACTTAAGAAATGTAATAGTAGCCACTTAATTTAACTACCCACTGACCTCATCTAGAATGCATGAGAATGAAATGGAGTGGTAGAGTCTGGCAGGTTTCACACATAGTGGGAACAGCTCAGCAAATATCATTAATAATATCATCTGCAAAATTCAGGAGTTATTATGACATTCAAAATGGATGGATAACTCCTTGTCTGGGCCTGGGATTTCATGCCTGTAATCCCAACACTTGGGAGGCAGAAATAGGAGGAACAGGAGTTCAAGACCAGCCTTAACCACATGGTAAGTTAAGGCCAACATGGGCTATAAATAATCAAAATATTTATGTATCAAAATTGACCTGTTTTCAGCCATATTGGCTATTAATTAGAACTGAAATGCTGCACTCTCTTCTTCTGGCTTCTAACATTTTCCAAAATAGGACCAGGTACTTTTTAGTGTGGAGTGAGACTAGTTTAAGTAACCGCTCATACTCCAAAGAATTCTGTTAATCTCTGAATGCTACATGCAAGCAGCCCCCTGGTCCTAGGCTTGTAAAAAACTTTGCTATGTTTCTATCTTGCCATATAGTTACTTGATTGAATGACATATTAAGACCGAAAGCATGAGAAGCAGACATCTTCACATGACTCCTGCCTCACCAGACATCAAACATTAAGGAAATACCTTAAGTTTCCTCACTAACAATGACATTAAAATTTTTCTACATGGAAGAAGGCTAAGGATCAAAGGAAATGGGGTGTATAAATCACATGTCCGTGAATTCTTACAATAAACAAAATATTACTGTGTGTTTCATATGTGCCTGGCATGATGCAAGTGCCCAGAATATCAAGGGACCACCTAGTCAAGCCCCTACCTTCACTGAGAAGACATTCCAGTGGCCAATCAAAGCCTTTGTCTCCCGGGAGTTGCTCATCAGTTGACAACTGCCCATTGTCATTATTGTCATTTTTGCTATTAAATTCATCTTACTTTATATTTGGTTTTCTGTTTCTTTGCTGAGTTAAGGATTGAACAAAGGGTCTTGGGCATGTTAGCCAAGCGCTGTACTGCTGAGACACACTCCTAGCCCTTAAATATATATTACTTTACTCCAAAATTAAACATTAACTCTTAAAAACCACTAAAATTTTTAACAGCACAGTAATGGGAATTCTGCCTACGGTGACATTTCTCACACCTACATACAGCATTTCTGAACTCAGTTATTAGACCAAGGCTAAAATCCTGAAGTGCAGACCACAGAACTGTTTCATCAGAAGGAAGAATTTTAAAATGAGGTTTAAAATGTAGGTGCAATGAAAACTGTCCAGAAGAGCAGAGCAGGGAGGTGTGAAAGAACATGGATTCTCCAGAAGAACATGGATTCTCCAGGAGAACATGGGTTCTCCAGAAGAACATGGATTCTCCAGAAGAACATGGATTCTCCAGCCATTTGATTAAGTTTGAATCCAGACTCTGCACGTGTCAGCCCAATAACGTTGGAACTTACCTCCATTTTCTTTTTATTTCTAAAGATTTCAAAGGAAACTGTAGGTATATGTGAGTACCTGAGTGTACGTATGTGCAACCCGTGTACAGAAGAACATGCAGAGGCTAAAAGAGGGCATCAGATCCCCTGGAACTGGGGTTCAAGGTGGTTACGAGTTGCCTGACATGGGTGCTGGGAACTAAACTCGGGTCCTCTGTATGAGCAGTAAAAGCTGTTCACCACTGAGCATCTCTCCATCGCTCCATGCCCCTCAGTTTTCTTATACATAGTAACAGTATGGTGGGTAAATTTGATTATATTAAAACATGCCTTGGAATATGACCAATATACATTATATAAGTGTGTAGAAATTTCAAAGAACAAAAAAAAATTCTTTTAATTTTGTTTTAATTGTGAAACTTAACTATAGCCACAGTTGAACATATATTTTAATTAAAATTCAATTGATATTTCAAAGTTAAAAAAAGAGGACTGTCTTGGGCATTAATAAGGAACACTTTTGGATGTGTCTGTGAGGGCATTTCCAAGAAGGATTAACTGGGAGGAGAAAGCCTCTTCTCTCCCCACTCCCTCCAATTTAAGAGGTATCATCTCATGGGCTGGGTTCTATATGGAATGAAAAGAACAAGAGGGGAAGGCTAGCTGAGTGCCAGCATTCATCTCTCTGCTTCCTACTGTCCAGATGTGAGCAAAGAGCCTCACACTCTCATCCCCACAGCCACAGGCCTTCCTGCTGTCAGGCCTTCTCCTCCATGATGGACTTACTCAGACTGTGAACTAAAATGGATCCTTACTTCCTTCTCTAAGTTGTTCTTGTTAGATATTTTGTCTCTGCAGTCGGGTAACTAATACAAATATTTCCTATCTCAAAGATTGCTGTGCATATTATTATTCAGGCCTGGAGAGATGACTCAGCAGTTAAGAGCTCTGGCTGGTCTTCCAGAGAACCTGTTTTCAATTTCCAGCACCCACATGGCAGCTCACAACTGTCTGCAACTCCACTTCCAAGGGATTCCTCACCCTCACACAGACATACATGCAGACAAAACACCAATACACATAAAATAAAAATAAATAAAATTTAAAAATTACATGAACTAATTCACATAATTGCTCACAACACTTTGCAGCACAAAATAAGTAAAAAGTGTCAAATAATGCCGTTATTATGGTTATTAAAGAGGTCACATGACTGTCAACACTAATATAGACAGAAATGTGACACAAAATAGCCATAAAACCACCCACCCCCAGAGAATGATTCAGAACCTGTGTGTGTGTTACGTTTTGGTTGCTAGCTGTATTCTCCAAATTGTGTTCAATAGGATGTTAAAAACATTTCATGGCTGGGCAGCAGTGACACACACCTTTAATCCCAGCTCTCGGGAAGCAGAGCCAGGAGGATCTCTGTAAGTTGGAGTCCAGACTGGTCTACAGAGCAAGATCCAGGACAGGCACCGAAAACCACATGGGAAAACCCTGTCTCGAAAAACAAAAAAACAAAAAACAAAAAAACAAAACAATAACAACAGCAAAAAAAAGCATTTCATGAAAAAGAGAGTTTTGCAGTCTATAAATTTGGGAAGAGTTATTCTCTGAGTATTTTATATGTTCATAAGCTAAGTCAGCTTCAAAGAGATGGAATTCTCAAACTTGTCTTACCAGTCTTGAAAACTAGTGTTAATGGAAATAAAATTTGGGAAAGAGTAGTTCTAGGATGAACATAAAGTAACATCTTCAATTTCCTCTACTGAAAAAGAGAGGTTTGGGGTGTGGTGCTCCACATCTCTCCCTTATTCTGTTCAAAGACCTTCACTTGGCAACGAGAAATCAGCCAGGGTAAGAGCATGTAGATCACTGGAACTGACAAGATTTATGATTTTTGTAGGTTCTGTGATTAGACTGTAGTGAGAAAAAATGCTAATGCAAAATAAATTTTTAAAGTGTGTCATCATTGTAGCGGTTGCTGGGCCAACCGCACAACAAGTAAAAGAAGCATTCTTTCAATATTCAAATGCTGTGACATGAATCAGCAGAGAGATCACATAAATTATTGACCAATGAAGTGAGGCTCCAATTTATGTCTTCATTGCTTCACTTTTATCTTGCTAATTAATCAAAAATATCAACCCCTTGCAGGTCAGAACTAGCTGTAGGACTTCCAGATCAGGCAAACATAGAAATGGTGGGTGATGGGAATATCATTGATGGTAGTTATGTGGAGCAGTAGTTATTAACTCATCCAGAAAGCATTTGATAAATATGTTTTGTCACAATTTGAAAGGCCAAGAACAGTAAGTCTGAACAAAGATAGACTGTCTCTAGGTAATTTATTTTGGGAACTCACTAGGCAGTACATTCTTCAGTATAACCTATTTATGGGTCAAGACAAATTTGCTTTATGGAGAGTTTTAAGGCTAGGTTGACTTTTAGGTCTGATATTTTCTTCCAGTTAAAGACATTATAACTTAGGTTCAATAGTACAGACCCTCAGTAATGAAACATAAACTTTACAATAAACTTGTAGTGTCTGTCTGGAAAGGACTCGGGAAATACCTGATTCACCATAAATACTGGCTGGTCTCACATACTTTCATTGAATGCTTTCATCTTCAGAGACACATCAGAAGACTGCTACACCTTTTCAGTTGTATTTAAAATTTTATAGAAGCTATTAAAAGAAAAGAAAACCAACATTTCTTCACAGACAAGGCTTATGAAATTTTTTAACCATTCAAAGAGTAATTCCACCTTTTTATAGTTGAAATTTATTGATTCCTAGCATTGGATAAAATACTGTATATTTAAACACCCTCTTATCTTTTTAACATTAGTGAAAAGGCTTTACATTTTTTGCTTACTTTTTTCCAACAGAACTTATTTGCTTAGTTCTTCCTCACCAATTGTCTCATCGAATTATTTTAAAGATTACATTCTGTACCCAGCATGGGACCTCTAGTTTGAACAAACAACTGTGATGCAAACTCAGCATTACCAACAACTAGTTCAGAGAAATGTATTACCCATCTTCTTCCACCTTGGCATGCACCTCACGTGCAATAGTAATAACACATCTTGCCATTTCAGTGACCTCTCCCAACGTCAGCACTGATACTCTTCCTATAAAATGTTCAACAATATTTTTCCTAACATAAACCTTCAACTTTTATCATTATATTAATATGAGATAAAAATAGTGGTATTCCCTCAACATATTCTACACATCAGTCTCCTATCTATAGAAAATTAAATTCACAGTTACCCTGATACCCAAACCACACAAAGATGCAACAAAGAAAGAGAATTACAGACCAAACTTCCTCATGAACATTGATGCAAAAATACTCAATAAAATATTGGCAAACTGAATCTAAGAACATATCAAAAAAATTATCCACCATAATCAAGTAGGCTTCATCCCAGGGATGCAAGGATGGTTCAACGTATGAAAGTCGGTCAATGTAATACACCATATAAACAAACTGAAAGAAAAAAACCACATAATCATCTCATTTTATGTTGAAAACGCCTTTGACAAAATCAAACGGTCCTAGAGAGATCAAGAGTACAAGGAACATAACTAAACATAATAAAGGCAATTTACAGCAAGCTGACATCCAACATCAAATTAAATGGAGAGAAATTCAAAGCAATTCCACTAAAATCAGGAACAAGACAAGGCTATCCACTCTCCCCATATTTACCCAATATAGTACTTGAAGTTCTAGCTAGAACAATAAAGACAGCAAAAGGAGATCAAAGGGATAGAAATTAGAAAGGAAGAAGTCAAACTTTCACTATTTGCAGATGATATGATAGTGTAAATAAGTGACCCCAAAAATTCTACCAAGGAACTCCTACAGCTGATAAACTCCTTCAGTAATGTGGCAGGATACAAGATTAACAAAAAAAAAAAAAATCAGTAGCCCTCCTATATACAATGATAAAAGGGCTGAGAAAGAAATCAGAGAACACCACCCTTTACAATAGCCACAAATAATATAAAATACCTTGGGGTAACTCTAACTAAGCAAGTAAAGGACCTGTATGACAAGAACTTTAAGCCTATGAAGAACGAAATTGAAGAAGATGTCAGAAAATGGAAAGATCTCCCATGCTCACGGATAGGTAGGATTAACATAGTAAAAATGGCAATCTTACTAAAAGCAATCTATAGATTCAATGCAATCCCCATCAAAATCTCAACACAATTCTTCACAGACTTGGAAAGAACAATACTCAGCTTCATATTAAAAAAAAAAAAAACAACCCAGGATAACTAATAGAATCTTGTACAATAAAGCAACTTCTGGAGGCATCATAACCCCTGACTTCAAACTCTACTATAGAGCTATAATAATAAAAGCAGCTTGGTACTGGCGTAAAAACTGACATATGGACCAATGGAATCAAATTGAAGACCCTGACATTAATCCACACATACGTATAATTTTTGACAAAGAAGCCAAAACTGTACAGTGGGAAAAAGAAAGCATCTTCAACAAATGGTGCTGGCATAACTGGATGTCAACATGTAGAAGATTGCAAATAGATCCATATCTGTCACTATGCACAAAACTCAGTTCCAAGTGGATCAAAGACCTAAACATAAATCCAGTTACTCTGAACCTGATAGAAGAGAAAGTAGGAAGCAGTCTTGAATGCATTGACACCGAAGATTACTTCCTAAATATAACACCCATAGCACAGACACTGAGAGCAACAATTAATAAATGGGACCTCTTGAAACTGAGAAGCTTTTTTAGGACAAAGGACGGGGTCAATAAGACAGCCTACAGAATGGGAAAAGATCTTTACCAACTCCACATCTGACAGAGGGCTGATCTCCAGAATATATAAAGAACTCAAGAAACTAGACATCAAAATATCTAACAGTCCAATTAAAAAATGGGCTGTAGAGTTAAACAGAGAATTCTCAACAGAAGGAATCTCAAATGGCTGAAAGACATTTAAGGAATTGTTCAACATCCTTAATCATCAGGGATATGCAAATCAAAACGACTCTGAGATACCATCTTACACCTGTCAGAATAGCTAAGATCAAAAACACTGAAAACAGCTTATGTTGGAGAAGAAGTGGAGCAAGGGGAACACTCCTACACTGTTGGTGGGAATGCAAACCGGTACAGTCACTTTGGAAATCAGTATGGCGGTTTCTCAGAAAATTGGGAATCAATCTTCCTCAAGAACCAGCTATATCACTCTTGAGCATATACCCAAGGAATGTTCAGTCATACCACAAGGACACATGCTCAACTATGTTCATAGCAGCATTGTTTGTAATAGCCAGAACCTGGAAACAACCTAGATGCCCCTCAACTGAAGAATGGATAAAGAAAATGTGGTTCATATACACAGTGGAGTTACTCAGCAGAGAAAAACAATGACATCATGAGGTCTGCAAGCAAATGGATGGAACTAGAAAATATCATCCTGAGTGAGGTAACCCAGACTCAGAAGGACAAATATGGTATGTACTCACTCATAAGTGGATACTAGATGTAAAGCAAAGGATAACCAGACTGCAACCCACAGCTCCAGGGAGGCTAGCTAGTAAGGAGGACTCTAGGAAGGATTCATGGATTGCCCAGTGATGGAGAGATGGATGAGATCTACATGAGCAAACTGGGGGTGAGTGGAGGGTAATGGAGAGCAAAGGATGGGGGATGAGAGCTTAGGAGAGTGGGAGGTTTGAGCTGGAATGGGAACAGAGTGGGAGAGCAAGGAAAGAGATACCATGATAAATGAAGACAAAATGGGAATAGGGTTAAGCAGAGTGCTAGGGAGGTTCCCAGGAATCCAAAAGGATGACTCCACCATAGACTACTGGCAATAGTTGAGAGGGTGCCTGAGCTGGCCTACTCTGGTAATCAGATGGCTGAATACTCTGTCATCATAGAACCCTCATCCAGTGACTGATGGAAGCAGATGCTGAGATCCATGGTTGGGTCACAGGTAGAGTTCCAGGAGTTCATTCTATGAGAGAGAGGAAGGATTCTATGAGCAAGGGATATCGAGACCATGATTGGAAAAAGTATAGAGACAACTAGCCAAACTAGTGGAAACACATGAACTGTGGACCAATAGCTAAGGAGCCCCCATGGTACTGGACTAGGCCCTCTGGATAAGCGAGACAGTTTAGCTTGAACAGTTTAGGGGCCCCCCAGGCAGGGGTAGTGCATGAGCCGGCTTTTTGGAGCCTAGTGCCTATGGTGAGACACTTTGCACAGCCTTGTCGCAGGGAGGAGGGGCCTGGACCTGCCTCAACTGAATGTACCAAGCTCTGCTGACTCCCCATGGGAGGCCTTGACTTGGAGAAAGTGGGAATCGGGGGTGGGTTGGGGGGGGAAAGGTGGAGGGCAGGAAGAGGGAGGAGAGGGGAATCTGTGTTTGGTATGTAAAATGAATAGAAAATCTCTTAATAAAAAAATTAAATTCATTGTATATATTACCTGGTCAAGTGTTTTCAAAAGCATGTTATGTAGGGTATTCATGGGCATTTTAACGGTGGCAGGGTGACTGAAAAAAAAATCATAAAAACCTGCAAAATATTAACCAAATGGTGGTTTCTGAGAACATTGAAGAACATAACACTTTCCTGATGTGTGTGTGCAGGGAAAGTTTTCTCTAAAATACCCTCTGAGAACATGCTTTGGTAACCAACACCATCCGCAAATGTAAATGGGGAAATGCTACAAAGCAGCACTGACTGTCCCAGAACCTCTCACATGGACGTGTAAGGACACAGGCAGGCAGGAATCATATGGAAGATGAGAGCCTTGGAGTTTTTTACACACACTAGGTTTCTGAAGTACCATCATGTGGACTACCCACATCCCATGAATCAGTAAGAGTAAATGGTGTTGTAGTTTGTAACTTTGTCTGTGGGCCTTTGCACCATGATTCTTGCACTTTTATTGAAATAGGAGATAAAAGTGCAACAGAAATATATCCCAGAATGATCTGAAGGTCATAGTTGCCAAGAGTTTATTTTTTCCTGTGATAATACGTTAATCTTTCTGATCAGATTTATCTACTTTTATTTAAGAAAATCAAGTCAGTGTAGACAAAAGGCACAAGACATTTAACAATTTTAAAAAAGGTATTCAAAAAGGAGTTCATTGAGGACATACAATGCTGCTGGCATGTGTGTGGATAAAAGGCACAAGACTTTTAACAATTTAAAAAAGGCATTCAATAAAAAAGTTCATTAACATTGCTGCTGGCACGTGTTAATCTCTAAGCACCATGTCTACTAGCTAATAAGCTTCACGTGACACAAAAACACAAATAACATCTACCTCGGTCAGCCTTGAAAAGCAAGAGATCAGGAAGCTCTCCCAGGGTTGGGAGGAGTGATGTTCCACACAAATCTAACAGAGAAGCTGAAGTGGGCAAAAGTGGGACCGGGAAAGCAACCCTAAGCTACAGGCATGTTTTTGAAGGTCTTGAGATTACTAACATGCCTAAGGAATGGAGGTGGAAAGCGTGCAGCCAGAAGTGACCAAGCTGCTAGCAAGCCACTAAAAATCCAGAGTCTTAAGAGAATGAGAGAGACACTAAGGTGCTTTTAGGTGAGGAACTTATCCACTTCAAGGTCCACTGAGGTGGGGAGTGGAGAACAGACAAGAACTGAGGAAACATCAGCTGGAAAGAAGGCTGCTGTAGGCTAGGCACACTGGGGAAAGAGACAGTTGTGGCAGAGGCTGAGGGAGTCCAGTGTGGGCGGGGACATGTGGCGCATATGAAGTGAACTCACAGGACTTTGTGTTGATGTGCAGACACAGGGAACCATTCACAAAACAGAGGTACGAGTGAAGAAAGCATTTGAAGGGGAAAAATGTGCTAACATAAATGTGTAGATGTGGCCATTGTGACTGTGTCTCTTAAGTTAGCATTCTGCATAAACCAAATGCAAAAATGTATGTTTGACATGTCTAGATGCCTCCTGTCATTTTGTTAAAGTTATCACTAAATGCCAATGGGAAATGTAACAATAAGGATTTAATTAGTAAAACTGAAAACAACCTTCATTGCTGCAAACAGGTCAGAAATTTCTAATCTTTAATTCATGTATATGATATGCCTTTCCTGGATTTATGTATATTCTTATACATTAAAGAAAAACAAAAAGTCTAAAGTTGTCTGGTTGTGACCCAGAGATAGATCAAAATTTCTGTCTTTTTTAAAGCATTCTGTGGTTTTGTCTAATATCTACAATTACAGCAGCTGGTATTTGAATCAACCGACAGGGCTGAATTAAACAGTGATTATCTCCGTCCCACTGTGGTTCAAGGAAACAACAAAACCCTTCAGGAAAGCGCTGCGTCT
Organism: Peromyscus leucopus; assembly: GCF_004664715.2. Lineage (NCBI taxonomy): Eukaryota > Metazoa > Chordata > Mammalia > Rodentia > Cricetidae > Peromyscus > Peromyscus leucopus. The sequence goes on from NC_051064.1 coordinate 92,424,619, forward strand.
CAAAGGGTGCCTCGCTGAATTAGGGACCTTATCTTCTGGATGGGAAATACTAGCCTTGGCATAGAAACTGCCAGCCTGGGAAAGTGTCAACAACAAAGAGTTGCAGGAAATAAACCACAAGCTCGATGTGCTGGCTAAGCTGGCAAAGCCTCGGGAATTTACACGTCAGAATGCTGATACATTTTCAGTATTAGAAAGTCAATATAAACTCGCACCTCCTTTATTTAAGAAAGGGTATCAAAGCAATATTAATCTACTTTTAAAACAGCATTTCACATTGAAGAACTGTATTTTTATTGGACCAAACTGTGTTTATCCCTATTTTGTTTTGTATGGAATAAGATTTATTATTTTATTTATATGAAAGCAGTAAAGAAAAACTAGAGAAATTTTATTTACTTCTCTCTATTTTTATGGAAACTGCTTCTACATATGGTAAAACATTGTTGAATGTTGAAAACAATAATCCCTTACAAAGAATGTCTCAAAACTTAAGTTCAGTCACAAGATGTGTAGAACCTGTAGCTAGACAGGCCATAGGCTCCTAAGAAAAAAATACTACTATTAGTCTGCTAAAAGGACATTTATTAATCCAACTTCTAATGAATTCTTGTTATACCCATAGATTAGTGCATCTCTCAAGCCTCATCAAAGAAGCTTCTTTTTGCACTAGATAGAGATTAACACAGAGATTCACAAGTGGTCAGGTGCAGAGAAAAAGTGAGTGTGGTACTCAGTCCTAAATGAGACATCTTCTCCTCCCCCCCCCTCCTCCTCCCAAAGCTCAGAGATCATTCCAGGAGAGGCCAGGGGGAGACTATAGGGAAGTGTTTTCTGGACACAACAGGGCACATGTACATTTGGATTCACAGTGGTTGAGACAGCATGCATAAGACCTATGCAAGTTCAAGCCAGAGAAAATCCCTGCAGGAGTGAGGCAGGAAGCCCTACCCTTAGCTGAGGAACTCCTGACAATGGATAACTGCTGAGAAAGGGGGATTCGTTTTCTTTAAGAGAGTGATCCCTTATAGGTATACCATACTCCAGGAGATAGCCTCATACCAAAGAGTTTGGGGCAGCATAACTGGACTCAGTGAGCTTTGAAAAAAGAGGTCACAAAGTTGTGTGGGTGTGGGATGGGGGTTGGATCTTTCAGGGAGTGGGGGAGGAGGATAAATATGATCAAAATTTAATGTATAAAATTCTCAAGCAATTAATAATATATATGAACAACCAAAATATGATTCATATTTTTCAAGAAAAAAATCTATAAAACTTAAAATTATAATAAGCGTAATTTAAAATTAAAATTTAAGAAGTGAGTTAAAGACCATAGACATCAGAATACTGGAGTTCAATAGAAAGTATTTAGACTGGTGCCCAGTAAAACAGAAGGAGAAAAAAAAATACAGGAAACAAACAAAAGAGGCATCTGGGATTCAGAGAAAAGGCCTTACTACATGTGCCTGAGGTTCCTATAGACTTGAACATTGACCCAAACATTTCCAGACCGATGAAAGACACTGATGAAAAGTTCTTACATAAATGCAAAGAAGTCTTTGTACTCCAAGGAGGATAACTACAGAGCAAACCAGTCATGCTTATACACGTTACAATAAAACTACTAAAAGCCAGAAACAAAGAGAGCATACCAGGAGCACTTAGAGAAAAGGACACATTATCTTCAAAAGGATCATCAGCTGACTTCTCACAGTTTTCAACGGAAGTGTTAGAAACCAGAAGAAAATGAACTGACATCTTAGAACGCCAGACAAAAATCGCTGCCAACTTAGAATTCTCCATCTGGAAAGAAAAGCCTTCTAAAACAAAGATAAAATTGCTATATTCAAAGGAATAAAAAAGAATTTTGCCATCATGAATGAAATGGTTCATGAGTTATTGAAACAGAAGGGAAATTGTCCCAGAAGTCCAGTTAGTTGTTCCAGGAGATATCATCAGCACAAGAAAGAATAAATAAGTAGCAATATATGAACATAACTGGGAAAATGACAAGTAAAATTGTTCCAAAGTAAAAGTTGCAGATTCACAATCTCTACTCCAGCTGGACTTTAGAGTCTGTGTCAAGTGTTTTGTTATGATGGACATGAATTCAAGATGCCTGGGAGAGAAGCACAGGGCATCTAAATATCTTAGAAATGCAGGAAATATTTTCCGGATAAGTCTGTAGCTCTGCCACCCGATTCCTCTCCTTGAAAGATTGCCCCTGACATTTACACTGCCCACAGTTTCCTCTAATGCTTCCTTCTTCACTTAGGATGGTTTTTTGTTTGTTTGGTTGGTTGGTTGGTTGGTTTTTTGTTTTGTTGTGTTTTTTTGTTTGTTTTGTTTTTGTTTTTTTATTTTTGTTTTTGAGACAGGGTTTCTCTGTGTAGCTTTGCGCCTTTCCTGGAACTCATGCTGTAGCACAGGCTGGCCTCGAACTCACAGAGATCCGCTTGACTCTGCATCTCAAGTGCTGTGATTAAAGGTGTGTGCCACCATCGCCCGGCTCAGGATGTTTGTTTACACTGTTTTCTCCAATTTCAAATGTATATGCCCTCTCTTCCTCTTCTCCCAAGATCCACCCAGCCAATGATTTGGGGTTCAAACTTCAGTGCCCTTAGCATTTGAAGGTTTTTCTGTCTGGGCTACCACCATATCTGACAATTGTTTCCAGGTCAAACTGCAGGACTCTTTCTTTCTTTGAAGAACAATTGTTATTCCTACCTGTGAAGATCTGGGGTCCTCAAGAAAATTCTCTTTTTCACCACTGCTTACCTTCCAACAGCCGTCAGAATAGATGAATCAGTGAACGGAAACGGGTCATGGAAAGACAGGTGGGTGAGGGAGAAGATTTTAGGGCCACTGATGAAAATGGATTTTACTGATTTTCGTCTGTTTACCTCCTAATCCCGGCTCATCACTCCCTTTTCTCTCATCTCTATTTTTTCTAGTTTAGATTACAAATGCTGAATCATCAAATAACTCAGTAGAAACATGTTCAACCGAGTAAAATCTCTCAACGGCTATATTTAAGCCAGTTAGGAAGGTACAGTTAAGGGAACAGAAAGAATTGCTGAAAATATGGTTTTAGGGGAAGAGATAGAAAATACAGTGTTTTTAAGAAATTTAACTGGCTTTTAATTTGCAGAGAAAATTTTAAATTATCAGGAAGTGTGTGCCCTTGAGATCAGTGTGTCTCCGTGTGGATGTTTACTTGGATCAAGGGAGAGGTCATAAAGAACACAGTAAAATGAAGACATGTAAAAACTGACCAGTGGTGGTTTTTGACCTGCTAACTTTAGAAAGCTCCTGATGATGTACGCACATTAAGTGAATTTTTCATAACCCTTCGAAGAAAAATTAGTATCTAAAACATATACCATTAAGTTCATTGAACAGCTACATGCCTCCCCAATACCCATTATGCATCTTTTCCTAATATTCATGATTTTATTGGAAACATCAATGACTCAACTGAAAATAAAACAAAGCACAAATAACACTCAAACCTTGTTCTCAGTTTCAGGGTGAGATTTGGGCGGCCTCATTTTAGACGCTCCAAAGCTCTTGGAAGCCTGAACTGTCCATTACTCCCCTCCGCCAGTAAGCGTACTTTTAAGTTGTCGAGAAGCTTGGAATGCAGGGCCTGGCAGATGCCAGATGAGCTGGCTTTAGGGCAGATTCGTGCTTCTCCTTGAGTTACTGTCACCCTCAGACATTCCTAAAGAAAATAAATTACAGTGAGGTTAGGAGGCTGGAACTGCTCCCGATGGCCATGTCTGTGCCAGAGATGACACCACTGTGAGTAATGTTATTGTTAGAGATTTCTTCAAAGAAACACGCCAGGCACTGTGTCCACCGCCAGCTAATTCCCGCCATGCACAGATACACACATTTCTTGAAAGCACTTGCTGCAGTTTTAAACATCACAAAGCAGATGTCCGAATAAAAGATTTTTTTTTTTTTTGAGACGGAGTCCCACTATCTAGCCCTGGCTGGCCCACAACTCACTGTGTAGATCAGGCTGGAACTCACACTCAAAGAGATTTCCCTGCCTCTGCCTCCTGAGTGCTGAGATTAAAGGTGTGAACCACCAAGGCCTGCTAACATTTAAAAAAATCATTTCTGTATTGTCTTTGTGACTCGTTGGATTTTTTACTACCCAAGGGATAGAGGTATTTCTTGGCCTTTTCTCTTTTGGCCTACAACAAGGATAAATGTAATGGCAGAGAATGTATTGTGAAATAAGGCTACTCACTTCCTGGTGGCCAAGACACAAGCAGAAAGAAAAGAAGGGTCCAGGAACAAGATATGTCCTTCAAAGAAACTCCTTGTGACACACTTCCTTCAACTAGACCTGACCTCTTAACAGATCATTCCGCTATGGAAACATCCACCAATGAAGTTAGTGCCTTCCTGGTTCTGTCACCGTTCACTAGCACCATGGCTACAAACCAAGCCTTTTGTGGAGACACTTCATATTCAAACAATAACACAGTATGGATGTTTTTTTTTTTTTTTCCTAATCTATTTCTTCTACCAGTTCTTAACTGTTCCTTTCCCTCAAATGCATAACAACCAGATTTAATGCTCTCCTCAAATGCATAACAACCAGATTTAATGCTCTAGCCCCCTAGAGTGAGGCTGCAGAAGTCTCCGGTGTTAACACCCATGGCCAGGCACAGTGTGGCCAGCAGGCAGCTATTTATTTAAATTTCTAGGGCAAGCTCTACATGAACTCTTAGTCTCCCGGTTTCCTTCATACTGTTCCCACTGTGCTTGGCTCAACATGATGAGGCATGACATAATGGGTGTCAGGAGAAGTCAGGAGAAATATCAGGGAAATTTGTAAAGGGAACAAAACACAAAGGCTCCTGCCAGAGCCTTCGTTGCTGATTTGCTGGAAATTCCAACCTACCATCATAGGCTTTGGTAGTCAAAGCAAACTCTGAATGGTGCTAAGAAACTTTGACATGTGCAAATTGGCAGCTGGTGTTGCTTCTGATTCAGCACAATTTCTTAAGCTGCCTGGCATGTTGATGAGGGGTTAGGAGGCACAGCATCTCCTGTCTCCTTTGAAAAAGCCAAGATCTTCTTTTGTGATTGTGACAATTGACAATGGGATCAAGAAAGCTGGCGTGAGCACTTACCACAGCTGGGATCATAAGGCCTAGTAGGAGATGGGGCAAGAATAGAGATGTCACAGCCCAGGTGTTCTCATGAGTCTACCATACAGACTTCTGCTGAGGGAAACCACCATCTTGCTTTATTCCCATGCCATTGCCTTGTCAAGGGCAGTTCCTTGTCGGCATCTGTAGATCTGAATTAGCCTCTTGGTGTTTAATGCGACATCAGTGACCAGCAGTTGGCTTAGTGAGACATTATTTCTCCAAGGAGGAGTTTAGCTCAAGTCACTCACATTTCAAACTTGCAATCCTTCCTGGTCCTGTTTGGAGCCATAAGTTCAACCATCAGCTCCCAGGGCTGCTGCAGGGAGAGCAGAAAGGTGCTGGGAGGGCAATGCAGTTCCTCTGAAGCAGTGGCTCTCAACCTGGGGGCTCAGACCCAACCAAGTAAACACAGAGACTTACATTGCTTACAAACTGTATGGCTGTGGCAGGCTTCTTGCTAACTGTTCTTACATCTTATATTAATCCATTTCTATAAATCTATGCCTTGCCACGTGGCTTGTGGCTTACCAGCATCTTCACATGCTGCTTGTCATGGTGGCAGCTGGCAGTGTCTCCTTCCGCCTTCCTGTTCTTTCTTTTCTCCTCTCTGTTAGTCCCACCTATACTTCCTGCCTAGCCACTGGCCAATCAGTGTTTTATTTATTGACCAATCAGAGTAATTTGACATACAGACCATCCCACAGCAGTAGTGGGCATTGTATTAACTACCATGTCTACCTCTGCCCTTCCACAAACAGACTCACTCACTTGCCTCACTGACTAACTAAATGGTTGAGCCCTTCCTTTCAAAGTGACCAGAATTCCTCCCCAGTGTCTTCCTAAAAGGGGGGAGGAATTTAGACACATACATGTTCATATGGGAGGGGGTATGAGAACATAGACAAAAGGTGGCCATCTACAAGGCCAGGATAGGGACCTGGACAGATTCCCCCACACACACACCCCTCAGATGGAACCATCTCTGCCAGCACTTTAATCCCAGAATCCCAGACTCCAAACTACAAAAAAAAAAAAATCAAATTTTTGGTTGTTTAACCTATACATTTTGTGGTACTTTCTAATAGAAGCCTTGGCAAATTATTTCCCTACACGATTTACCTACTTGCTATGTCCAGCTCTGTGGGTATAATATTTGCAACTGTATGCAACAACTACCACATTCCATTTTTAAAATATTTCATCACCTTGAAACACTGTATCCTTTAACTCTCAACATCCAATCATCTCATTATCCAGGGCACGAATATATTATCTTGTCTCCATAGATCGTCCCTTTGATGACATTTCATGCAAATAGAATCATATAATGTTTAGCAGTGTGTGACTGTCTCCTTCACTTAGCCTGTGTTCAAGATTCATCAATGATGTGACATTTATGAGGAAAGCACTCCTTATTGTGTCAACTAGCTTGTCCATTTATCAACTGATAGTTTTTTTTTAATTTCCATCTTTAGATTATTGTGAATAATGTTACTATACACATTCATGCAGATAATTTTCTAAGTGAAAACCATGTTTTATTGATCAAAGTAATGAAAACACTACAGCTTCTCTGAATTCATTTCTGGAGAATTTCTACCTCATCTACTTTCCCAAAGGCCCTTCCATCATCCTAATTTTAAAGAAGTTATACTCTATTTTTAAAGGCTGACTCATGGTCTATTTGCTCAATAACCGCATATCACCAAGATGACTGAAGGATACATGAAGACCCTTGGGGAGAAGAAACATGTCACTAAGATCCACTATGATGTAGGACAAAATGGGAAAGATATGTGGGAGAGTGAGTAGGTGACTGTGGGTGTGAAGGGGCATGTTTGTACTCAGAAAAATAAAAGATCTCCTAGGTGTGTGGAAAGGTTGGCCAAATCACATTGAATTTAAGGGCAATGGTTGAAGTGCTGCCAGACAAAGAGAGGTAAGTTAGGTGCGGCACACCTGGCCCATTAGCTCATCGAGCTGCTCTTCAGTCTGCACATAAAGATGTTATTTATAAGAATTCCATTTAACCATTAGTTGTAATGTGAGCCCATAAATGTGAAGGTAGAAAAGACATGGGAATCTTGATTTCTGCCAAATTAAATCATGGAGAGTCTGAAAGAAAAAAATGTATGAGTACACTGTCGGAGCAGCTGCAGAGCGGAGCAGGCCACCACTTCCTGATTTTGACTGAGACTTTCTTTCCAGTTTTTTGGCATGGCACTGCATTTTCTTAAATGACAGCATTCTCACAGCAATGTTACACAGGTAGAGGAGTACATTGTGTCTCTGTGTCAGCTTTGTGATAAAAATGGTGAAAATGTTGGTTCAGCAGCTTACTATGTGGTAAGCATCATGTCAGATGCCAGAGATACTGTTGAGAAATAAGATAGACAGTATCCCAGACGAAATTACTCACTGATTTGTGGATGACAGAATTGTTCCTGACATCTCGACTGGAAATTCCAGCTCTGATAGAATCTGTTCAGACACCTGTGTGTGCCAGAAACTATATTAGGCACAAATCAACTAAATAGTACCTGGCTTCAAAGAACTGTGGTATGCATATTCCATGTATAAGAGACTATGCATATGCAACATAAACAATGAAGATTTCAGAATAGTGCTATTCGACTGAAGAGCACATAAATCACTCATTTTTCAAATATGGTTGGCTGTTGTACAAAGGCTGGAGGATTTCACAGAAAACTGGGGTTTGCACAGACCTGGTAGGATTTTGAGGATTTGGATAGATAGTAAAGTAAAGGAATTCTAATTGGAGAGACCAGCTTGAGGCATGGAAGCAATGTTTGGTAGAACACTGAAGAAGCAGGTCCTGTGTTGACACTTTTCATCCTTTCTTCCCAAAGAGGCAAGGGTCAGGCCTGTTCCATTTCAATGGAAAGGTAAGACCAGTCCGACGCTTCTTGTTTAAACACACGGAAAGTCTCAAAGCACATTAAAGCAGGCACAGGTCTCTAAGGCTTACCACATATTGAGCTTGAATGTCTATAAAAGTAGAAGACAAGTATACTAGGAAAGTTATATTGATTGACAGGATCCAACCACATCAATGCAAAGCAGGCACTAAAGCTTAAGAAGTACAGTGTGGGGCCAGCAAGATGGATGAATAGGTAAAGGCCCCTGCAGTTATGCCTGATGTTCAGGCCAAGCCTGATGACTTAAGTTGGATCCCCAGAACCCAAATGATGAAAAGAGTCAAAGTCAAACACACACACACACACACACACACACACACACACACACACACCACACCATCATCATTATGCACACTATGACACTCACACACTCATATATACAGACATTCAAATGCACTAAATAAATAATAAATAAAATTTCAAAGGCAGTATGCCCTTCAGCAAAATGCATGTTTTCTCTTATTTACAGGTCCTAGATTTTTATTTAATTGCATTAAATCATTTGTGTACATGAAAACAGCAGTAAAAGCAGTCTAGGGAAAAGAAGGGGATGAATGAGAGAGAAAGTGGTAATAAAGGGGAAGATAGTGTGGTATAAGAGGAACAAACTCAGAGTGCACAACATACCTACATGACAACAGCCTTATAATAAAATAAAGGTATCAAACTGACAGTAAGGCATCCTCCAATAGTTATGGGTGATTTTAACGTGGGTATAGTTTGCATGCTCTTGTTGTGGATCTGTGTAGGTTGGCCTAATGCATGTCAAAGGCAAACTGTGTCTAAACCTAGTGGAGATGATACAACATGGTGATAAGCTCTGAAGTCAGTTTGCTTTGGTTCTCAACACCAAATCATACATCTGTAAAGTTTAACCTTTCTGAGTGACACAAACTCCCTTGGCATCTATTATTTTTTCTGTACACAAAGCTGACAGCTGTGCCTACCTTAGGAGGCTGTTGTGAGAATTAAATAAAATAGTGCATGTATTCAGCTGTGGCCCAGACAGCATTCCATGTGAGGTGACGCAGGTCAATGGAAGAATCTGACTTTCTCTGCATTCTCACCACACTCAAACTCTTCCTCAGATCCTTAGCACTGTTCTTTTGATTTCCCCATTAGGACATGATCAATAAGTGCCTTAAAGGGTTATTGTGGGAATTCAATAAAGTTTTCTGTGATCACAAAAGTACCTGGAACACACAGTAGGTATACAAAAAGACAGCTGGGTGTGCAGATTTACCTCAGTGTCAAAGCACTTGGCTCCAAGCAGAGGCCCTGGGTTCATTCCTCAGCTCCAAAGGAAGAGTGGGAAGAATGAAAAAGGGGAAAGTTACAAAAAGTTTCAGTAGTCATAGTTTCTAAACATTTTAAAATAAACTTGGGCGGGGGGATTGCTTGAGTGCCAGGGTTCACTGATAGCTGATAATACCAGTCTTTGTCTCAAAAAGAAAACAAAAATGAAAAAGAATCAAGTAATAAATGTATGATGTTAAAAATGTTAAATGTCCAATAACTTCAACCATCAACAAATGGACTTTTCAGACTCCATGAAGACTTTGTCTTGGGCCAGTCAGAATGGCTGTCATTTAGAATAAAAGAGTGGGAGAGAGGATGTGGGGGAGAGGATCCCTTAAACTCTGCTGCTGGCATGAGATCTGACTTAGCTCAGTGGGCTATGGGACTCAGTTCTCTAAAAACAAAACAAAAAATGAAATGTAAAAGTGCCACGTGATCCAGGCATGCACTTATGCTCATATACAGAGCAAAGTCAACTTACCGTAGAAGCACCTGGAACACGACGTTCATTACCACAGCATCCACAATAGCCACAGCATAAATTAGCCTAGCTGCCTCTCAACAGATGAAGGGGAGAAGAACATGTAGTATCTACACATGGAGTTTTATCAAACTATAAAAAAGAGTGAAATTGTGGCATTTTCAGTAAAATGGATGGACCTAAGTGTCCTCAGGTAAACAAAGTAATCCAGTCTCAAAAAAAAAAAAAAAGCATCGTGTGTACCACAGACAGAATATTAGGCTTGTGGAAGTGGAAAGGGGTGACTAAGGGAGGGTGATAGAGGTGCCTATGCTGAGAGCTACATATTCAGGAAGTAAAAGAATATGATGAAACCCATTATTTTCCACAATTTATGCTAATTAAATTATAACATAGAGAACTATGTGAACAAAATGGTTCATCACATTTGTTTTCCTTCCAGCCTTGTCCATTTCCTTTTTATTTCTGCTGCCCTGGACTCACATGTATAAATGTTTCTTAGGTTTCAGCACATCGTCTCCATTTTGAACTCATTTCCCTAGAACCTGGGCTGAGAGAACACTTAATTACTCACTGCTGACTGTGTCCCCAAACCCAAGGTCTCTAAATATCATCTGCCACCAAATTCTCAGAACAAGCTAATGACACAGACATAAAGAACTGGGGCACCCACCACTAGGCATGTTTCACAGGACCTACAGATAGAAATGGGTAAGTCTAGAATTTTGGCAGAAAAGGCCTAACTCCAGAGTGCATCTGTCTTGCTTAGTTTCTGCAATTAAGTTTGAGAAGCAAATCTATCTCAAAGTTTAATACGTATATACGGTGTAATTTGTGGTGATATTTTGCTTGTGCTCTAACAAATAAAGCTGGCCTGGAGATCAGAGTGTGGAGTTAGCCACTAGTTGACCATAGGGGCCAGGCAGTGGTGGCTCACACCTTTAATCTCAGCACTTGGAATCTCATGCCTTTGATCCCAGTATGGTGGTTTCTCAGAAAATTAGGAATCAAACTACCTCAAGACCCACTCTTGGGCATATACCCAAGGAATGCTGATTCATACCATAAAGATACATGCTCAGCTATGTTCATAGCAGCACTATTTGTAATAGCCAGAACCTGGAAACAACCTAGATGCCTGTCAACGGAAGAATGGATGAAAAAAAATGTGGTACATATACACAATAGAGTATTACTCAGCAGAGAAAAACAATGAAAGCATGAAATTTGCAGGCAAATGGATGGAACTGGAAAAAATCATCCTGAGTGAGATAACTCAAACCCAGAAAGACAGTCATGGTATGTACTCACTCATAAGTGGATTCTAGATATAAAATAAAGAACAATCAGACCACAACCCATAGAACCATGGAGGCTATATATATAGCATGGAGGTCCCTAGGACGACTATGGCTTATAATAAATTTTGGTTTTACTCAATTATTGGAAAAAAATAGCCAAACGAATGGAAACACATGAACTATGAACCAAAGGTTGAGGGGCCCCCAGATGGATCAGGCCCTCTAAATAGGTGAGACAGTTGAATGGCTTGATCAGTTTGGGAGGCAACTAGGCAGTGGGACCGAGTTCTGTGCTCATTGCATTGAGTTGGCTGTTTGAAACCTGGGGCTTATGCAGGGACACTTGGCTCAGTCTGGGAGGAGGGGACTGGACCTGCCTGGACTGAGTCTACCAGGTTGATCGCAGTCCTCGGGGGAGGCTTTGCCCTGGAGGAAGTGAGAATGGGGGGTGGGCTGAGGGTAAGGGGAGGGGTGGGAGGGGGAGAACAGGGGAACCCATGGCTGATATGTAGAACTGAATGCTATTGTAAAATAAAATAAAAGGAAAAAAAGAAAAGAAAGTATTTCTACCCCAAGGTCACAAGAGTGAGAGGGCTAGCCCTGCCCCTCAGCAGCTGCAGCACACTGGAGAGCAGGCCCTGAACCTGCCTGGACTGCACACTAGAGCTTACCTTGTTGCTGGGTGTAGGGCAGATGAGCCAGGACATGAGAGCAGGAGAGCTGATCCTTCCCGCACACGCCCCCAAACTCCCTGCAGCAGTCAGGAGAGAGGGCCCTGCACCTCTCCGGAGCAAAACAGTAGAACTGGCCCTGGTGGTGTGAGTGTGAGTGGTCTGGATCTGGGGACCCGAGGACAGGAGAACTGGCCCTGTCCCTTCCTGCAGGCTGCATTGGGTGAGCTAGCCAAGGCAGTGCTGGAGAGCTCACCAGGGCAGTGACTATGAGGGAAAGCTGGAAGGCTGACCAACCCAGGTACCACCTAGGCCCAGAACCAGGGCTATGAGTTGGCCTACCCCAACATAGACCTCTTCTATGAACTACTGGAACATGAGAAGGGGACAAACCTACTGATCCAAAACTACAGGATCTCTGGGACACAGGACAACAAGAGCATATCCAAGAGGAGCTCTAGAGAGAGTCCATTACCCGTGGCATAGCAGAAGTCAGGGCCTCAAGCCAGACCAAGGACTTGTGGCAATGAACACTTGCAAGTAAAGATGAGTGGACGAAAGGGTAAGCTGTGTGATTGAATGGGCCAGAGGACAGACGCCAGGAGACAGGGAGATAAGTAGGATCAGGATGCATGATGTGAAATCCACAAAGAATCAACAAAGTTGAAAAAAAAAAAAGAAACCATTTCTAAATATTTTACAACTATCACTACCTCTGCAAAATGGTGTTATTAACAAACAGTTTATTATGTTTACCTATTAAATTTTATATCAGTTTTTACATCACCAATAAATGATTCAGGAGTCTCTTAATGGTACTGAAATATAATACAACACCAACTGAAAGCAATCAACCAAAATAAAGTAAATAGGAGAAACTGCAAAGTCACAGAGCTGCGGCCAAGATGAGTACACAGCATAAAGCTACCCATGCTCATGGTGAGTCACATTTTGTTTTATGGTTTATGGCTGCTGACAAGAGGGAGGAAACCCCACCCACCACTGCGTTTCCAGTGTCCACAAGCTGAAAATTAGCCAGTTGTCTAGACGACACTGAAACTAAGCAAAGATAAATTTCTGCGTTGGTTTGAACAAGGACATGAATGGCATCCTCAGCAATATTCTAGCAAATCATATCTATTTTCCTCACCACATATTACATCATAATTATATAAAATAATCCCTGGAACAACTCACTGTGAAGCACTCTATAGCATTCTGACTCAAACCTAGCTCAGCTTTTAGAGGTTCTAATTAAATCAATAAAGCACACCCTAATGCTAATAATAACAATAGTAAAATGCTAATAACTAATCTTTCCTTTGTTCAACAGTTGTTGAACAAATGTTCCATGAAATAGCCGCTAAAGACAGAAGTGAGCAAATCTCATAAAAAGTCCTGATCTGGTGGACTTTTGTTCTATGCAAAGAGGACACGTAACAACCAACAGGTTAAAGATGCAAGATGACTGGTAGAGATAACTACTACAAAATAAATAATGAAGCGGGAAGATAGGATGAAAAAGCAATAGCAGAATTAAAAGTCACTAGTGCAGCAGTGTGCAGCCTCGGGCAATGAACACCCCACAGCATAGACATGAAACATGAAGAAGCACTCATATATTTTTTCTGTAAGTAGCTTTCAACGAAAAGTTTTATGTAATCTGTATGAAGGTTGGTGAACATATTATTAGAGTAAACTTAGTACTATAGAAAGTGAAGTCAGCAAGGAAAACTTCTTTGAAGGTACTACAGTATGGGAGAGAGGGCAGGGGTCAGCCTAACTCAAAATGTATTGAAACAAAAGACAGATTATTCTTTGGGATCTGAGAGGAACCCCTGGAAGAGTTCCAGGGGATGTTTCAGGAGGGGTGGCATGGGTGAGGCTAAGTTTGCAAATACTTTTCTTTGTGATTAGTTCATCTGTGTTTCAAATTGCTGCCCATCAAATTAGACTCCTACTTCCCAGAGAGGAGAGAGTGAGGAATGCCATCTTCTTGCATGATTTCGTTTCAAAGTGTGCCCAAGCCCTTATGAAAGGCTACCCTGAGCTGTAAAACTAGAAAGAGTGTTTTTAGAAGAGATTTATGTGTCAGAGGTGCAAAGAAGGAATGTATAGTTACAGATGTTCTAAAGTAAATGTTCCAAGAAAAAGAAGGTTAGGAGCCTTGAATCAGAGAGAAGCTTGTCAAATTTAGTAAAGCGAACAACCTAAAGACCCTGCTGATCAATGCGCACACAGTCACACACAGCTGTTCACAATGTATTTCCAAAGTATCAGCTATTCTATTGATGTTCACATGCTTCTTTATTATGTCATGTTTACCTGCTAGAATATGAACAAAAAGTATTTTAGAGTATGTTTTTAATTCTATGAAAGTCACCCTATGTCACAGATGACAGCAGATAGCACATTACTAATAGGTTATAATCAGACCAACAAGCACACTATAGAAATTCAATAAAAATTTGAAGGCTGTTTGATTATGCAAGTTATTTCTTCTTGAAATACCATTACATGGCTATTAAACTATTCCTCATATTTTAAAAACACTTGGAAAGTATTTTCTTAGTATGTATCATAGGACAGTTTGTGGCCTGGTGAGATACCACTCTAATCATATTCCCAGAGCCTCCAAAGCAGCCAAGGAGGAAGCTTAGTTGTATTTACACAGGAAATATCTTGGCATTTATGTTTCTATGAGGTGGAAGATCCATTCAACTCAAACTCGGTTACTCTTTTGGTTCTACAGTGAAAAGACATAATAATCAGGAACTGTCTAAGAGTGACCAAGACAAGTCATTCCAGTTGATACCAGAGACCAACAGAGTGAAGAGCTGTCACCTTCTTTCACTGAACTTCATTAAAGACCATAAGAAAATCCTTGAGTGACCAAAGAAGGTTTTTGTCATTACTAACACCAACATATAAAGAATTGACCATCTTAGTGAAGGTCAGTTGTTGATGGTACGGGTCATACAGATAAAAATCTGTGGACATGGATTTTTAAAAGAAGAGAAAATAAAATAGGACCAGGCCAAATACTATTAAATAACAAGTATTTAGCTAACTATTGAAAGAGAAGGATAAAAATTTTGGAGAAATTCTACAAATGTTTCCTTGAAATTTACAAGTCTTTGTCCTTAAGATAGTGGGAACTCCATTTTTATTCCAATGTATACCTTCAATTATTTCAGCAAGACCTTGATTTTGTTCATAATCCCAGAGATAAGAGACCACTCTGGATATTTAAGTTGGGAAACCAGGCCTGAGGGACTCCCAGCTGACCATCATAGATAAGATTTCAGTGCCAAGTGGGGCAGAGAAGATAAACAGGGTGGGCCATTCTGGAGTTGCTCCCATTGGAGGATTACCACCCTCCTATTTCCCCAGTACTTCAAAGCTGAAAGTGTTACAGTGTCATCTCCTAGTAAACACATGAGCAATGTTTAAGGACCCTGGGCAATGCTCCTAGCAAACTGAACTCTCCAAGCTAGCCACTGAAGAACATGGTATACTTTTTAAATACAGGGCAATATTGAACTTAAAGGATTTATCTAAATCTTGACTATAAGGTGGTTCCCTTAAAACTAGAGCTCACTTCCTCCTGTCTCAGCTTCACTGAGAGCCATCAGAAGGCCTACAACATATGAGCACCTGGCATGCCTAAGCTGTCACATCATGGCCCTCCAGCCTTTCATGAGAACGGAGGAATAGGAAGCACTAAATCTCGACTTTTCTTCCCTCGTTTTTATTCCACCTACTTCCACCCATGGCTATCATGTGACTGAGATAATTATGTGCAGAGAAGAAAGCCAAGTGGTAGTATGGGCTTCTATATCTTGTGTATCCAGCTTGATTGATCATTTCAGCAGGAACAGTTCACATACGGAAAATAGACCAGGCAGGATAAATAATCGCTATTCTCTTGGCATTCTAGAAGTTATTAAAAAGAAGGTATCATGTATCTCTTTACTTGGCAATTTCTTTCCTTAAAGGAAAACAGTCAGCTGAAAGGAGCATGGGATTGTTCAAGTGCAGGTCCACGTGCCTCACTTTCAGATGTTTTGTTTGGGGCGGGGAAGGAGGATTTCTGTTTGTTCATTTTTGTTTTAGCTCTCTCAATGTTTTTGAATCCTGACAATCCCGTGAGTCATTAGCACATTGTTAATTACAGTACTCAACCATTCTACCTGAAAAACTGCAGGAAAACTGGCAGGTGTGTGATGCCATCGAGCCTGGGAAAATATAGCAGCGGTTCCCAGGAAGTGGACAAAATTTCTCTCAAATGGCAGAGGGGAGTATCCTATGCTGAGTCCCCTATTAGTTTTTATTATAGTTCCTCATTTGTTCCCATTGCAAAATACAGATACATCAAGGTTTTCAATCTCAACAAGAAACCACTGTGCTTGAAAGATTGTCAAGTAGAGAGTGCTGCTCCTAGATTCCAAGAGGGAGAGAAAACCATTAAACCGTAGAGTTAATAAGCTAACCCTGAAGGGCTCTGGGCTTGTAAATGAAACATGTTGTTTCCTTTATTTCGAACTTCTCCTTTCATGAGAAAAACTCTAAGATACACAGAGAGAGTTCTTCACGGCCTGAGGCTCTCATTCTGCTAATGGCTTTTGACAGTGTGTTACAGCTTGTTTAACCCAATTGAATTTGATTATTCATGTCACTAACAAGATAAACAGGTTGACAGAGGGAATTTTTTCAGTCACTGGGTCATGTTAATGTCTGAAAATTCAGTTGTCCAGAAAAGGAGAGGAGGTGGGAGCGAGGCCAGTGAGATGGCATTTTAAGCAGACAGTTCTTGTGATTAGAATCTGATTGTGGAGAAAGGGTTGGGTGTGAGACTGTTAACAATGTTCATCTAAAAAGCAAGATAGACATTTTTGGTCAAGTACGTGCTTCCCATCAAAATTTAGTTCCAACCTGTGTTATCAAGCAGATCTGATCCACTGGTCTACTACACATGTGTACATGTGCGCACACACACACACACACACACACAGAGAGAGAGAGAGAGAGAGAGAGAGAGAGAGAGAGAGAGAGAGAGAGAGCAGCTATAGAACACCTTGGTGTTTACTAGATATAAGCATTTCCCCTTTCTTTTTTAATACCATTGCATATTGTAATTTTTGTGTTGTTTGCCTAGAATGCCTATGGACTGGCAAACTTCTGAATAGGCAAAAATGATATCCGTTCAGTGAAATTCTCCAGGGTTTCCTCAGTATCCTTCAGAAATATGTATTTCCTCTTAGTCTATGGCCCTCAACTTTTTCTGAACATCCACACCCCTGAGATCTAACATGGTTCTGTCAGTCATGCAGCTTAGTCGGATTCTATATGAAGAGGGGTGCTTGTGGCAGGGGAAAGAGGCTGAATTCTCATTGTTTGAACACAATCTGAAACCTCAACAGTTTCCTACCACCGTAACACCCCATCATAAATCCTCAT
Source organism: Peromyscus leucopus (assembly GCF_004664715.2). Lineage (NCBI taxonomy): Eukaryota > Metazoa > Chordata > Mammalia > Rodentia > Cricetidae > Peromyscus > Peromyscus leucopus. Next base: position 92,441,944 of record NC_051064.1, read on the forward strand.
ATGGCCATCCTTGGTTCCAGAGCCAACCACTGTTCTGCTTTTTGTTTGTTAGATTTTGGTTTGGATAAGGTGGGGTTGGGACACTGTGTAGCCCAGTCTGAACACCAATTCTCAACAACCCTGCTTCAGCCTCACAAGGGCTGGAATTATGGAACTGAGCCACTATGCCCAGCTTATGGTTGCAGTTATTCCTCTTATCTGCCTCTAATGCCAGCTAGGTCTGCTCATCATTAGCCATCAGTCACCCTGCCCCTCTTCCTACTTGTAGTCCTCATATATGGTAGGTGATCAATAAATTAACAAATGAAAGAACCAGAGAGTGGGTGAGTGAGTAGATATCCAAATAAAAGATTAGGGGAAGAAGGTGAGTATGGTCAAAATAAATCGTACAAAACTCTCAAAGAACTAATAGTAAAAAAGAATGGATGCTAAAACTTGTTTTTAAAATCAAAAGTTTTCTATGTATTTATGTAAGAGGTTAAAAAAATCTTTGCAGCAACATGTTCTGAGAGCACACATCCCAAGCACAAAACAGAGAGGGCACACCGGGAATAGCATGAGACTTTGAAACCTCAAAGCCCGTCCCCATTGACATAGTTCCTCCACCAAGGCCACACCTTCTAAGCCTCCCCTAATAATTGGGGATCAAGTATTCAAATATTTGAGCCTGTGGGGGACCTTGTCACTCAAGCCCCTACTCTCAGCTTTGAGGAGTTTAGCACTGGGCAACAGGGAGCTCATCTTAGAAAAGCACATTCAGGTGACCTGCTCCTCTCCCTTCACCCACAGTCTCACTTCCTGAGTTCAACAGAGTGCACCCATTCATTGAAGGATTCAGTCATTCAGTCTCCAACTCTGAAAATAACTTGTTTATGCCCTAGGGTGATAAGGGTGGATGTCAGCCTATCCATCAATGTAAAACACACAAATACACATTAAATCAATAATTTAAATATTAGTATCTGAGCGACAACTGAAACTGCCTATCAATCTCAGGCTTCAGAAATACCTAGATGTTTCAGCAGTGTGATAACAACCTTAGCTATGTTTCTTGTTGCTGTGACAAAATGCCCAAGAAAAACAACCTAAGGAAAGGTTTCTTACAGCTCCCAGAGTGAGAAGCATCCATCATGGCAGGGAAAGCGTGTTGGCAAGAGTTGCTCAAGGTGTCAGAGCCATGAAGTGGCTCCTCACATCATGTTTGAAGCGGGAAACAGGAAGAAAAGAATGCTGGTACTAAGCTCACTTGCCCCTTGTTTCTCTTAATCAGTCTGTGCTCCCAGCCCACAGGATGGTGCTACCCACACTCATGTTGGGTCTCCCCTCCTCAGTTACTCCCCTTGGGAAACTCCCTCACTGACACAGCTGGAGCTGTGTATCCCAGGTGACTCCAAATCCAGTCTAATTGGCATTGAAGATTGGTAATCACAATAACCAAGTAGACTCTAATTTCTTCCAGACAACTAGAAATTGTTGGATAAATCCTTTGAATTGTTTTAAGATTCTTCTAATCATACAAATATTTGACAAAACTCAAATAACTTTTAAAATGGAATTCTCTCATGCTTTTATGTAAGCTGCAAATCCATCCTTAGTGTATAGGCCATGTTCTTAAGCAGCTGTGCCCAGAGCAGAGATTAGTTAGTACTCGTAGACTTGCCTTTTAGCTGTGTTCAAAATTGGCATTTCAAAATATTGTTTACTTTTTCTATATCCAACACTGCTTTGTGCTGGATTAGAATATTCCTTGGAAAAGAGAATATAGTAACAGATAGTAAATTTGGAGACGTGCTGCACATGTGACCGCTACACTAAAATCCGAGCTATGAAAGCAGGGTTTCCAGCTCATCCATGCAAACACCAAGGGCTTTGCTACTGCTGTTGCTGTTTCTATTTCTGTTCTGGATTGTTCTTAAATGCTAGTTGAGTGAAATGGTGCTATCATCGCACTTTTATATGAGTAAACACAAACCCTCTAGCCCTTTTGTCTGAATCACCATGAGTGGCTCTGGGAACCATGATGGCTGGGTCTTTATCTAGCTCATCGTCCTTGGGGCAAGTGCTTGAAAGGTGCTGACTCACTGTCCAGGGAGTACAATGGGCTTCATGTTCAAACTTACTGAGCAAAGCTTCTCCAAGTTTCTAAGTGTTCCCTTTTCCCACCAACACCAAGGAGACTTATTGAAACTGAACTGAGGATTCAAGTCAAACCCAAGGCTCTAATTCTTGATTCTATGACTTTAAAGTCTCTTGCAAAAATAGCAAATAGCTTGTTGCCTCCTTTTTTATTTTATTTTATTTTTTAATTTTACATACCAACCACAGTTCCCCCTTTCTTCCCCTCCTTCTGCTCCCCCTACCTTCCCCTCATCCTACCCCCATCCCCTCCTCAGAGAGGATAAGGCCTCCCATGGGGAGTTAACAAAGCCTAGGCTTACCTCCTTCTTTATGAGATTTTAGAACAGAGGGAACAATTTATACATGTATATATAATTTGCTGAATATCAAACAAAAAGTGGTTAAGACACCATGTCCATTCCCATGGAGCTTACACTATGGAATCAAGGCGGCTAATCAAAGAAGGTACAGTCAAGGTTAAAGTCTGTTAGCAAAGGAAATTCAGTGCTGCAGTATTGAGGAAAATATGAGGACAGAGCTAGACCTAAGTGCTTCCTAAGAGGTACCTGGGGCTGGAAAGATAACTCAGCAGGTAAGAATGCTTGCCAATCAAGCCTGACAATCTGAAAGGACTTGAACACATGAGGTGTTCATCTAATTATTCTTTATCAATAAAAACACAGAAGTCATATATCAGCGTAAGAACCTGAGTGATCAGAGAAGTGGTGAAAAGCAAAGTGACCTCTGTCTCTGTCTCTCTCTCTCTCTCTTTCTCTTTCCCATTCCTCCATCCAAAGGGGCTGAGACCCTCTCTAAGCTCTGCCCTACTACTTCCTGTGTCTATCCATTCTCAGTCCTCCAAAACCCCTATGGTTAATTCTAGCTAGTAGCTAGCTCCACCCCCTGATTCAAAGCAAACTTTGTTGGTAGTCTCAGGAGCATCAGAGTGTGATCAAAATATCACACAACATTTCCCCCCTTTGATCTAAATTAAAAGGGAATGTCTTAACTCTGACACAGAAAAACTTGGGTTTAAAGGAGAGAGCCATGCTCTACCTCCAAAGCCAACTTCAATGTTTAATTAAACTTGGAGCACAAAAAGATCATTTGCCTTATATGTCTGTAGAGAATAGCAGAAACAAACATTTGGGGAGATTTATGAAATTTTCTCCTGTTGGGAATGTGCTATACCATTAGGTCAATTTACTATTTTTCTTGGAACATTTTTTCTGAAATGATTTGTCTTTTTTCTTTAGATGTCTGGTAGTCTTCAGATTCCTTAGTTGGATGCTTTTATTCTCCTAACCTTAATTTTGGGGAGTTAGTCTTATAAGTTAGTTTAGATTGACTTGCCATGCTTTTTGATGAACTGTCACCTCTTCTAATCAAGAGGTCTCTCCTGTTCGAATCTAATCTTTATCAGTTTTGATGGTATCCATAGCTTTTCTTCTCCCATGGAAACAAAAGCAAAACCTCATCCTCAATGTAACACATATCCTGGTTTCCATTCTGAAGTCAACATGTCTTTAAAGTACACAGGCTGATTTAATTTAGCAGTTTTTTCTACTATCCAATGTCTCTGCAGCTGTTGTTCCTGTTTCCTTAGCATTTAAAAACTTTAAAGTTAATAAAGTATTGTGTAATCTGTCTCTGGGGGTCTTTATTACCCCTTTCTGTTTATTAAGCTTTTAAAGTGCAATTAGATCTTTCTATTACTGCTTGCCCTGTAGGATTATGTGATATGCCTGTAATATGGTTTATGTTGTAATGTGTAAAAAGAATGTTTCATTTTACTAGAGACATAAGCTGCAGAATTGTCTGTCTTAAATTGTACAGGTATCCTCTTGTTGACCATAAGTTCTAATAATTACAAAAATCAGCCTTTTCAGAACTCAAATCAGTTGCCTGTTGAAATCCTGAATATGTATCTATGGTATGGTGTACTTATTTTAATTTTCAAAACTCTGTAAAATGAAACACATCTATTTGCAAATTTTATTTCTTTGAGTACCCTTTGGGTTACTTCCTACAGGTAGTGGAGTTTGGTTATAAAAAGAACAAGTAGAACATTTCCTTATAATTTCCTTGGCTTGTTACCAATGTTAGAAAAGTCTTTCTTCAAACCCTTGCTATTAACATAGTGTTTCTTATGAAATTCTGAGGCTTCTAGCACAATTCCTACCAACAGCTGATCAATTTCATTATTACCTTGTGCTAGAGGGCCTGATAGACCAGTATAGGGTCTGATATACAAGGGATGATTTCCATTTCTGATTATTTCTTGTAACTGAATAAATAATAAAGTTGATTCTGGATCATCTGGAGTAGGTTCAGTGGTTTCAATATGTGAAACAACTCTTTCTGCATATTGAGAGTTAGTTATTATATTAAGAGGTTCTAGAAAATCTAATATTACCATGAGAATAGCATATAATTCTGACTTTTGAACAGAATCATAAGAGTTTTTAGACACTTTATTTAAATTCCTGACTTACAACCTGCCTTTTCTGATTAATATGCATTAATACAGAATGTAGGGCCTGCAGAAATTGGTGTTGCCCATACAATGTGAGGAAGGATCCAATTATTTCTCTTTATAAACTGAAGTCTTTTCCTTTGGTGATATTTGTTGTTAATATTTCAAAAAAAAATATTATTGCAAACTCTTTGCAAATGTTCATTTTCTGTCCATAATGAGGAAATTTCAGCATTAGCAAAAGGTACAATTTCTTCTGGATCCTGCTAATTAATAAGGTCTTAATTTTTCTTTTAGAATCAATTCAGAAACCTTTTCTACATAGCTGTTCAATTTTTTACTCAGTTTGTGTGGTAAAAAAAATATCCATTCTAAGATACTGTCTTCTCTCTGAACAAGAATTCCTGTAAAAGAATGCATAGAAGGTAAAATAATCAGAATACAATCAAGCTCTGAATCCATATGATCCACATGTGAATTCTGTATTTCTTTTCTACCAAAGCTAATTCTCCCTCAGCCTCAGATGATAATTTTCTTAGACTATTTAAGTCCTTATCACCTTGTAAGGTTTGAAATAAATTACTTAGTTCTTGAGTTGTTAATCCAAATGTAGACTGTAGCCAGTTAATATCTCCCAGAAATTTTTGAAAATCATTAAGAGTTCATAATTGATCCCTCCTGATTTGTACTTTCTGTGTTTGAACTTTTTGTAAACCTATCTTATATCCTAGGTAATTAACAGAATCTCTTCCTTGCATTTTTTTTCAGGAGCAATTTGTAAGCCCAAACAAGGCAAAATTTTCTTTACTTCTTCAAATACTTTCTCTTAGGTATCTGCATCTGAATCAGCTAGAAAGATATTATCCATATAATGGTAAATTAGAGATTGAGGAAACTATTGATGAATTATTTCCAATGGCTGTTGTACAAAATATTGACATTAGGTAAGGCTGTTTAACATTCCTTTTGGAAGAACTTTACACTGATCTCTTTTAACAGTCTGGGAATTACTATACGTAAGCACTCTGAAGGTAAATTTTTCTCTATCCTGTTCTTGTAAAGGCATAATAAAAAAGCAGTCTTCTAAATTGATCACTTTAATAGACTATCCTTTAGGTAATAGAGAAGGCAAGGGAATTCCAGGCTGAAAAGAGCCCATTGGCTGAATCACCTTATTAATAGCTCAAAGATCTGTTACCACTCTCTATTTTCCACATTTCTTTTTTATGAAAAATATAGGAGAATTTCAAGGACTTGTCAGTTCTTCAAAATGTTGGATCCTTTACCAGCCATTCTAATGCTTGTAATACTTGTGATGTCAAATGACATTGTTACACCCAGGCAGGTTTGTCAGTTAACCAATTTAAAGATAGAGCTGATGGTGTCTTTGAAAGATCAGTAGCTATTGTACCCTGCTTATGTACATCCTGAACATTTGGTGACTGTTCTTAATAATAGCTTTTAATATTCTTCTGAAAATTTTTTATGGTTTTTTCTGATTGGAGTGTTATTGGTATTCATTGCTTTTAATCAATATTCATTGCTTTTAGCAATTTCTTTATTTTCTCTTGTCTTTCTGCTTACTTACATCTTGATTTGTTTTATGGATAATTCATTGAAGCTGAAATTTACTCTGAAGTTCTGATGCCAAGATTTTGGTGAAATTATTGTTACATCTTCTGTTCACCAACTTCATTTTATTTATTTTATTTTACTTGGTCTTTGATCATTGACAGAAGTTTGCCAATATTTGTTTTATGGTCTCTCTGAAAATTTTGTTTTATCAAATGAAGCTGTTCTGTCATTGAGAGAGGTATGGTTTTTCACAACAGGCATTAAGTCTTTTAATTGCTCTGTGGAGGAGTTTCCCCAATGCTGACAGGTAATGAACCAAATTTGACATATGGGGCCTGTGAGAGGCCCTATGAGGTATTTTCTGATGGCAAAGGGTTACCTTAACTGTCCCATGTTGATCTGCATTCATTAGTCCAATGTCAACCTTTGCCACACCTTCTGTATATTTCAGAAATCTGGAGCCTTCTGTTTGGATTATCTCTAGAAAAAAAACATCGTTTCTAAGAATACCTTGCCTACAATATCTTCTCAGGTTTACCACAATTAAAAAGTCTAACCTCGCTGGGCGGCGGCGGCGGCAGCGCACGCCTTTAATCCCAGCACTTGGGAGGCAGAGCCAGGCAGATCTTTGTGAATTCAAGGCCAGCCTGGTTTACAGAGTGAGATCCAGGAAAGGTGCAAAGCTACACAGAGTAACCCTGTCTTGAAAAACTAAAATAAAATAAAATAAAATAAAAATAAAAGGGGTTGGGGATTTAGCTCAGTGGTAGAGCACTTGCCTGGGTTTGGTCCTCAGCTTTGAAAAAAAAATCTAACCTTTTCATTTTTCTTCAAATTTTTAGAAATCATTTCTCCTATTCAACTATCATCATAAGTGTAAGATCCAATAATAGCTATATTTTTAAACTATTCATCTATAGGTGCTGACCTTGCCTTTAAAGGCCTAATCAGCCTTTTGCATTCTGAATTAGCTTTTCAAAAGTCAAATATTCAAACAATATTTGTCTAACTTCTGGATCTGATATCATTTTTATTTATAGTTGTGGTCAATCTTTGTAAAAAAAAAAAATCAGTGAAGGCTTCTTTTGGGTTTTGTATAATTTTAGTAAATGATTCAATCCTCTTTCCTGATTATTTAACCCTGTCCTAAGCATTCAAAACTTATATAAGGCATAGAGTCAAGGTGTGATCATCAAAGATAATCTGTCTTTGCAAATCAGCAAATTGGGCCTCACCGAGAAGTTGTCCTTGGGAAATTTCCATACCTCTAGCCCTACTTCATTGTTCTATGACCCTAGCTTCCTCTCTCCACCATGTTTCCATTGTAACTGAGGACTAGCTTCTAATACTGCTATAACTAAGTCTTTCCAGTCTTGTGGAATAATTCTGTTCTGAGTGGCACATGGATTTAACATCTGTTTACAAAATGTGAATGCATACCATGTGAAACTATTGCTTCCTTAAATCTCTTCAAATTTAACATTTCTATAGGATCCCAGTTAACTTCTGAATATCTCTGTGGATGCCTCTCATCTGGTGGTCATTCTTGAATGGTAATTGGATAAATTAAGGTTGGTTTTCTGGTAACCGTTGGCTACTCTTTAGTTTCATAATGCAATGGTGCAGTGGGTTCTGTTCTAAACTTCTCTGTCAGTGTGTGAATATTTTTCTTCATTTCATTAGGTCTTTCTGAGGATTGTATCTTAGCAGTCAATTTTTTGTATTTGGCACTGATATCAAACAACTTTTTTAAGGATAAAAAATGAATTGCCAAACTGATAATGATTATAATTGACATTATGTCAATCCCAGCTAAGTTGATTATCCTTCATTTAATTGTTCCATTCTCATACCATCTCCCTGCATAGTAATATTGTTCCCCATTCTTAATGTGGGGAACTTTTCAAAAAACAATAATAATTCCTTACATATTGAGCAGAAACCACAGAAGCACACTGCTTACTGGTTTGCTTTCCATGGTGTGCTCAGCTTTCTTATACAACGTATGACCACCTGCCCAGGAGTGGCACCACTTACAGTAAACTGGGCCCTTCTATATCACTTGTCATTCTAGAAAATGCTCCCATAGACCTGTCCCCAGGACAATCTGATGAGGCAATTTCTCAGTTGTGGTTCCCTTATTCCATGTGACTCTAGCTAGTGTCAACTTGACAAAAATAACCAATGTACACACACACACACACACACACACACACACTACCACCACCATCATCATAATCATCCATACATGCAGATTATTTTAAAAAAATACAATTTTAAAGATAAAAATAACCGTTCCACCTTAATCCAGCTCGGGGCAGAGCAGGCGATCTCTGTGATTCGGCCAGCTGGCTACAAGTGATAAAAGCGCAAAGCTAACAAGAAACTTTAAAAAAAAAAAAAAAAAAAAAAAAAAAAAAAATAAAAGTTACCTGAACGTTGGGGGATGTGATGGCTAATCTCGGTTGTCAACTTGAATATGTAATGAACTAAAACCTAACCAACTGGGCATGCCCATGAAGGATATTTTTGATTGGATCATTTGAGGTTAGAAGACCCAGCCTAAATCTGGGCCACACCTCCAGGTAGCAACCTATATAAAAAAGACACAGAAGAAGGAAGCTTTTGCTTTTTACCTACTTGCCCTTATTCTCCACAGCAAGTTCATCTATCCAGCTGTTGAGGCATTCCTTCACTGGCATTAAAGCTACTTTGTCAGGATTCAATGTAGACTGAAGATCCACTGAGACATCCAGCTTCAGGACTAAATAACTATGAGGTTCTTAGCTTTTCTGTTGGAAGACAGCCATTGTTGGATGAGCTGGACCACAGCCTGTAAGCCACTCTAATAAATCCCATATACTCATGCTATCAATTCTGTTCCTCTAAAAAAAAACCCAGGCTAATACAAAAGAGTTGGAATTCGCCAATGCAAGAAGGGGAGGAGGAAGGAAGAGGTTTAAGGCATTCCCAAACATTCACTTGTTCTTGCAAAGAGAACAATGTAAAAACAAGGAGCCTACAGAAACTCAGAACTTCTCAAGATTGTGGGGGAATGTGTGCTGTGAAAGTTTAAGTGGTGGAAAGTTAATCCCTGAATTCATAGATTGATGATATGAGGAAATGGAGTTGTATGGTGCATAATTACACAGGATTATGATGGTAGAGCCCCTATAATGGCATTAACGGATTTGTGAGAAGGAAGAGAGACCTAATCTAGCATTCTTTCTCTATCTCACCATTCCATGTCTTCTGCTTTGTTATAGTGCAATAAGACTGCCCTTGAGAGTCAGGCTGTGGTGGTGCACACCTTTAATTCTAGCACTTAGGAGGCAGAGCCAGGCAGATCTCTGTGAGTTTGAGGCCAGCCTGGTCTACAGAGTGAGACCCAGGACAGGCACCAAAACTACACAGAGAAACCCTGTCTCAAAAAAAAAAAAAAAAAAAAAAAAAGACTGCCCTTGACAAGTGAAGATACATTTGGACTACCTAGTCTCCAGAACTGTGAGCTAAAATAAATCTCCACTACTCATAATTTATTCACTTGTGGTCATTCAGGTTTAGTAACAGAAAACAGACTAAGACATTAGAATATGATGAGGGAATGGAAGGTGTCTTTGGAGCAGAGGGAACCTTGAGGGAATGTGTAAGAAACAGATGAAGTCTTGAGTGAATGTGTGTTGTTGACATGGATACAGCCATATCAGGGACCCCAATGCCTTAAACACACAGGAGTGACAAAACCTTCCCTGGGTGAGACTAAGAGGCATGGCAAAGTCTTCCTCTAGTCCAAGTATGAGTGTTCATGAGTGATTGACCAGGGTGTGCAAAACCTAGCAACCACAGCTTTCTCCTTTTGGATGACAGCAACCTGAAACAGCTGGCCTGCAAAGACTCTACCCTCCCAACAAGGTTAATTAAATCTGCTTCCTTGTTTACCAGTATACCATGAAGCTGCCTCCTTACATGGTTGTGTACAATAAACCTACCTCCTCAATTCAGACAAACAAGCTGAGTTTCTAGCTGCTGCTGCTGCTGCTGTCGATAGTGTCCTCTATGAGAATGAGCACAGACCACCTCCCAGCTTTCCTGTATGAGTGTCTGTGTGTCTATCCTTTCTTCATCCCCTTATGTCCCCAGTTAGGTCAATCCCTGAAGCTATGCAGAGCATGACAATGGTGGAGTATTGTGAGATGAATCTGAAATCTAACAGTGAGGCTGTAGAGGAAATGGTTAGGATGTTAAAGTTAAAGTTAAACATGTAAACTGTTCTAACGAAAATAGGGAGTCAGTTAAACAGCATTTTTACTCTCCCATCCTCCTCTTCTCCTCTTTCTCCTCTCCTAGAAACGATGGCACTAGAAGCAATATGACCATGGAATAAGGGCAAATTAGGATGTAAGATCAAGAAATAGGTATGAATGTAAGTGATGACTTACTCTAAGAAGAAAGAGGAAAAGATGGAGTAGGGATTATTAGAAATTCAGATGCACTAAAGGAATGGGAAACAATGAAGAGAGTATTAGAGGCATTAGGGAGAGAGCTCAGTTGGTGCTTGCTGCACATACAGGAGGATCTGAGTTTAGATCCTGGGCAATCACATAAAAGGCCGCCGTGGAGGTACATGTCTATGGCGGAACAGACACACATGAATTCCTGGAGCTCAATGGTGGACCTACTAGCATATCAATAAATTCCAGGATAAGTGAGAGGCCCTGTTTCAAAAAGTAAGGTGCATATCAATGAGGAAAACACCTCACATTGACCTCTAGCCTCCATGTACACACATGCACACACCCACCTGAACATACACATCATACCTAAAAAGAAATAAGTAAAAAAGAAAGGGGAAGAGAGAACTGGATACATAGGAATTAAGATGATTGCTTGAAAGCATGGCTATTTGCAGAGCTTAAACCTAGGATTCCAGAAAACTGAGACAGAGCTTTAAAGCAAACAAACAAAAAACCCTAAAAAATAGTTGTCACTCAGAGCCTTTCTGTTCACTGTTTCTTTCTTTCTTTCTTTTTTTTTTTTAACAAGTCATTTGCTGGAGACCATCTAATTTTCAAGACACCTTTAGCTTGCAAGTGAAACCTACAGTACTATTTGTGAAACACCACACAGAAGTTTATAAATCGGTTCTCAAAACAGGGGGAAATATCCTGGTTTATAAGGGAGAGCCAATGCAATCTGAGAATGATTGAGTACTAAAGAGGGAGCTGGAAGAGTTAGTGTCAAGTGAAGCAGCAACTGGCTGTTGCTGACTTCAAAGAAGAAAGGGAGTCACTCAGCAAAACCCTGGGCAGCCTTAGGATCAGGTAAATGAAAGGAGACCTTCTCCACAGACTCCAAGAGCCATACAGTCCACCCACACCTTGATTTTAGGTCTACATCAGGCTTCCAAGCTTTAGAACAAAGAGGCAAATCTGTGGTTTCAAGGAAGCCTGTGATTAGTTCTTGTATACAAGGATGTAGCATCATAGCACTTAATTTTATGTACAACATTTTGAGTTCCAATTTAGAAGAGTTAATTGCTTCAATATGCAAATACTTGATCATAATGAAGTTTCATAGCTTGAACAGAAGAGAGGCGCTCAGATACAATGTTTCTGGTTTCTTTCATTTCTAAAAATAAAGTTTATTTATTATTATTGTATGTGTCCTGCATGTGGCACATGACATGGCATGGAGGTCAGAGGACAGCTTGGGAAGTCCCTTCTCTCCTTGGTCTTGATGTGGGTCCTAAGGATTGGAGCCAGGTTTCTAGGCTTGCACAGCTAACGTCAATGCTTGTTGAGATATCTTAAAGACCCTAGTTTCTGTTTATCTAATGACTACCATTTTATCCACTCTCACTGCCCCCTAATAGTTGTGTGGCACTGATAAGTTGTACTTATAATCATATAACATATGGCTGTAAAAACTAAAAAAAAAAAGAATCCTTCTGTGCATAACAAAGGAACTATCTGAGATGTAACTCAGTCATAGGATGGGTCATTTACATAGCTGAAGAGGCAGAGGGATCCTCACCAATAACACACAGTTTTCTGCATCAACGAAGTTCAAGGACTCAAAGTTGTAGCTGGAAGATTTCCTGTGTCTCGGCCTGCTGGCAGCCGGGACAAATCTCTCACACCCGCATCCCCCAAGTAAACACACAGAGGCTTATATTAATTATAACTGCATGGCCATGGCTCAGACTTTTTCCTAACTAGCTCTTATATCTTAAATTAGCTCATAATTATTAATCTATGTATCGCCACATGTTCCGTGGCTTTACCTGCGTCCCATTACATGTAGATCCTTGGGTGGCTCGCTGGCATCTTTTGACTCAGCCTTCCTCTTCCCAGAATTCTCCTTATCTGCTTATCCTTCCTATATGACCTGCCTGGCTACTGGCCAATCAGCATTTTGTTAAACCAGTGCACAAGAGTATTATCCCACAGCACAAAGTAGATAAATGGGAGTTAGCACCATGAGGAAATCTATGGCTTAAGCCGGGAATAACTGGACATCTCTAGGCAAGCCCTATTAAAGCAAACAGTACTGCTGTCTGCTCCACAAAGTTGTCCCTCTTGATATAAACCTGCTGCTAACGGCATCTTTGTCATCCTGTAGCAGAGCCTCAGTACTGGTGCCAAGATCCTTCAGGGTACCAGACACACCACACCAGCGTATTTTATGATAAGCTTCATATGTGTTTCATTAACTATTATAGTAAATCCCACCTGCAAAACTATGAATAATATATCGCTGTGGTAATTCCTTCATCAGGCAATGATCTAGACTGAGACAAAAACTGCCTTGAGCAACTTCATTTTTAATCCTTTGTTCCAGTGACTTTAATCTACAGCTTATTTCATAAGCAAACTATACCAGTATTTCTAATAAAGCCTAAGCCCTATTTAGCTGAAGGTGGCATTCTACAGGGATATGAAGTAAGATGAGGTCGATTTAGTAACATGACAGCTACGTTTAGCAATTCACTAATTTCCCTTGTAAGGCTGCAGGGCAGAGAGCCAAGACAGCCATTGCTTTATCCCTTTGTTCCTTAGCCCATTTCCAGTGACAGGCAGCCTTTGCCTGCCTTTTAGGATGGAGCTTACAAGTCTAGCTGGAGAAGCACACTTTCCCTGGCAGGAATTTCCTCCACCTTTCACCCTGCAGCTCACCCTGGTCCAGCAAGTAAACACAGCAATCATTCTGTCCCTCATGCTCAGGCCATGAACCCAGGAACCTTCATCATGGAAACTTCATTTGTGACTTTCTCTATTGATTAACTCAGAAAGAAAAAAAAAACAATAGTTTACTTCTTCTTCTGCACATCCAGTAAATTTCAGTGTATATCATGTCTATATTGGTGGCCTGGAAGTACAATATTAATATGTATGTGTGTGTATGTGCGTGTGTGTGTGTGTGTGTGTGTGTGTGTGTGTGTGTGTGTGTATACACTAAATGTTCAGTGTCATTTATTCTTACATTATAGGTCTTTAGATACATAATTTGGTTAACCTGGACTCTATTTTGAGCTGTAAGCTAGCTTACCTTGGCTTCCTCTATAAGGTCATTCCAAATTGGTCCCAGGTATGTTGATTCTAGGAAATAGCTATTTAGGCCATGTTCTTATTCTGAAATTCTAGAACACAAGAGGCCAAGATGAGTGTTCAAGCACATTTCTGGTCTTTTCTGTGTTACCAAGATCCTCGTGGCCAAAACAAGTTACGAGTTTAAGCCCAAAGTTGAGGAGTAGGAAAATGTAGCTCACTAGCATGAGGGCCAGGTAAGAAAGGACATGATGCAACTGTATTGCAAGCCAAAGAACCTCTGAGGCCAACTTGCTGGTCTTGGCATCCAGGGGATGTGCTGCATTTTCTCCTGAGCTAAGTGCAGGGAAGAGCAGAAAGGAGAAAGGGGAAGAAAAGAAAGATGCATTTGGGGTAGACTTGGGATAGCTGAGTTCCCACCAGTAAATTCTAAGGCAGTTCCAGATTCAGATAACACCAGCAGGCTTTATTTGGTAGTGAATTTTGTTCTTGTTATTTTAGTATAGGACATCCACGCCATATTCTACAGCGGCTTTCCCCATGTCCCACACACCTAGATATTCTGTTACTAGTGCTGAGACACATGAAAACTATGCTAGATCTGAAGTTTGAAAGACTTGAGTTTCAACTATAGACCTTTGAGATAGTTGTTAAGGAACCTTCAACAAACCCTTTATTTTGGGCCTAACTTCTTGCTCCTCTTTAAATTATGAGGACACCTGCTGCAAAGTTCTTGCAAAAATTAGCTCATTAAACAGTGTGTATGGTATATAGAAGGGATACAATAAATAGTTAATTTTCTTGTAATTAGTACTTAGTTCCTGCCCTTCTGTCCTGTCTTTTTTGCTCAGGACTCTACTGCAAGGTCGGAATGGTCAACTGACAGCAGTGATCATCTGAGCTGCGACACTGGGGGTTCTTGAGAGCATGCCTGTAATATAAACTATAGTGATAAGATGTCATGGGTCTTCATGCTTGATGGGAGCTTAAATCTGAGAACGAGAGGCAGGTGCCCTTGCCCCAGATGCAACATGTTTGTCTGAGCTGTCCTCTGAGATCCCTTGTCCTGGTCGAGCTAACTCCACAACAGGGATGAAAGAAACAACACATGGCTCAGGATAGCAAATGCTTTGTGCCTTTGAGCCAATAAGATGGCCAGTGGCTAGGGGTGCTCCCCACCAAGGCTGATGATCTGAGCTCAATCCCTGGGACCCACATGGCAGAAGGGCACTACTGACTCCTGAAAGTTGTCCTCTGACATTCACAAGTATGCTGTGGTGGGTGTGTGTGCATGCACACACACAAATTAAAAAAAGAAAGAGAAGAAAGAAAGAAAAAAGAAAATGTAATAAACATTCTTAAAATTAAGAACAGCTATAAGGTAAGCCATTTCCAGCTGAGGTTACTATGGTTTAATCCTGTGACATGAAAAAAGCCTCTGATGGAAATGAGAAGCTGGAAGTTTGACCATGGAGAGAAAACTCCGCTCTGTCTGTGAGTCAGGCAGGAGCCCCAACATGACTGTTTCAGCAGGAATTCCCCAGTCATTTCTGCCTGATACTGTAAGTGTCCAATTTGATAATGGACTACTATCTATCTGCTACCCTCAGTTTATTCTTTTATTTTTGCTTGCTATACATAGTTAATAAAATCACTCATTTGAAACTGAAAATACAGCTCTCTTAGCTCATTCTCTGGACAGAGAAACACTGTCTGGAGAACCTTTCGGGCTAGCAAACCTTGGTCCTGCTCTAATTCCTCTTCCACGAACCTATAGTATGTGGTATGTGTAACACAAATTTCTAAATGGTCTTATTAAATAAAAAAACTCAGGAGCCAGGTATGAATTCAGGGTGAATTCTGAGAGATGGGACAAGCAAAACAAGCCACAGCTAACCTCACCTCGCCAGCTTCTCAGCCGATCCTGTTTCCTCAAACTGAAAGCCTCTGAATCCTCATCCGAATGGATCTCAGCTGAACTGCTGCTAAAAGCCTAAAAGCTTAAAAAGCCTAAAAGCCTCTAGTTCCTGGTCCTCGTGCCTTATATGCCTTTCTGCCATCACTTCTTGGGATTAAAGGTGTGTGTCACCATGCCTGGCTGTTTCCAGTGTGGTCTTAAACTCAAAGCAATCCAGATGGATCTCCGCCTCCAGAATGCTAGGATCAAAGGTGTGTGACACCACTGCCTGAGCTCTATGTTTAATGTAATGGCTGTTCTGTTCTCTGACCCCTAGATAAGTTTATTGGGATGCACAATATTTCAACTACAGGTATTTACTAGAGGAAACACAGATAGGGACTTTGAAGAGTATTTGTGTGGGGTTATATGGTCAGTTCCCATTAACTACTAGAAAATTCCACCTCCTGCCAGGGTGCTTCAGGTCAGTGGGATTTAGAAACTGTCAATATTCCTTTGTAAGACAGAAGAAAGGTCCTCATCAATATCCTCTTTCATGTCGATTTCCCCTGCAGTTTCCTAATATGTGGTGTCTTAGTCATGGTTTCTATTGCTGCGGCAAAACACCATGACCAAAGCAACTTGGGGAGAAAATGGTTTATTTGGTTTAAACTTCCATATTACTGTTCATCATCAAAGGAAGTCAGGACAAGAACTCAAACATGGCAGGAACCTGGAGGCAGGAGCTGATGCAGAGGCCATGGAGGAGCACTGTTGCTGGCTTGCTCCTCATGGCTTTCTCGGACTGTTTTCTTTTCTTTTTTTTTTTCATTTTTTTCCTCTTATTCTTCTCTCATATATTACATCCCAACTGCAGCTTCCCCTCCCTCCACTCTTTCAATCCCCACTCCACCTCCCCTCTCCCCCAGATCCACTCCTCCTCTGTTTCCCTTCAAAATAAGGAGCAGACCTCCCAGGGCCTATCAACCAAACAAGGTGTGGTAGTTTGAATGTAATTGGCCCCCGTAAGCTCATAGGGAGTGGCACTATTGGGAAGTGTGGCTTTGTTGGAGTAGGTGTAATGATTTAGAGGAAGCATGTCACTGTGGGAGTTGGCTTTGAGGTCTCCTTTGCTCAAGCTTCATTCAATGAGACACTCAATTCACTTCCTGTTGCCTTTGGATCAAGATGTAGAATTCTCAGTTCCTTCTCCAGCACCATGTCTGCTTGCATGCCGCCATGTCCTGCCATGATGATAATGCACTAAAACCTCTGAACTGTAAGCCACCCAATTAAATCCTTTACAAGAGTTGCCAGGGTCATGGTGTTCTTCACAGCAACAGAAACCCTAAGACACATAACATAACAAATTACAGTAAGACTAGACACATTTCTTATATCAAGGCTGGATGAAGCCATCCAGTAGGAGAAAAAAGGTCCCTAGTGTATTAGCCTGCTTTCTTCTAGAACCCAGGACCACCATCCTAGGGATAACACCACCCACAATGGGCTGGGTCTGGCCCTCCCCCATAAATCACGAATTAAGAAAATACCTTACAGGCTTGCCTACAGCCTGATCTTATGGAGGCATTTTCTTAATTGAGGTTCTCTCCTGTCAAATGACTTTAGCTTATGTCAAGTTGACATAAAACTAGCTGTCACATGTTATGATATTTTGTGTATGATTTAACAAATAAAGCTTGCCTGAAGATCAAAAGGCAAAGCCAGCCACTAGTTAGCCATAGAAGCCAGGCAGTGGTGGCACACACCTTTAATCCCAGCCCTTGGGATCTCATGCCTTTGCTCCCAGTACTTGGGAGGCACACACACCTTTAATCTCAGCACTAGGGAAGTTGAAACAGGAAGTGAGACAGGGCAAAGAAAGGAATATAAGACAGGAGGAGAAAGGAGCTTAGTCTTTTCAGCTGAGGAGTTGGTGAGGTGAGAGGTGGCTGTGTCTTGTTCCTTTGTCTCTCTGATCTTTCAGCATTTTCCCCGACATCTGGCTCCAGATTTTTATTAATACGAGCAATTAGAATTTGTGCTACAATCACATATATCATAGTTTTAATTTGTTAATAGATCATGTAATTATTTTTGAAAAGGTCCAGTTCATTTCGTGTTAGTACTTGGTACAGCAGATATTCTAAAAACATTAGGCAGGTAAATAAATATTTTAAAGTATGGATAAACTTGAGTTTTAAACAACCTGAGGGCATTCCTAATTAAATACATACTAAGCCCGGTGATTTTACTTCTCTACTCAAAATGCATTCATTACTGTCTTATATCTCATCTTTAAGCTATTAGTGCAAATGATTGTTAGCCTAAGGTGTTAACACTTGAATCATAATAAACTGGTTTCTAAGTGACTTATTATACAATAGCTTAATTTCCTACTTTGTATGCAAAATGCAAAATTTCAGTTAAAGGAGGACACTACAATCTAAACAGAGATAAATTTGAATCTATAAAATGAAAGGAAATGTTCAAATGGAGCTTCCATTATCACATAATATGATTTTAAAACAACTGGACTAATTTTTTTATTTCTAACAAAATGATATAATTGCCCTTAGACTTATTTTCTCTGATGTTTTTTTTTTTCTTTAGAATAAAAATAAGATATTTGGCAAAATTTTCAAATGGTAATCATAAAGTCAGACTTCAGATTTTGAACTGAATTAGTAGTTGGAGGGCTGAAAAAGAATTAGATAAGCACAGACTCATGCATGTGTGCTTGGAGAGAACACATATTCTGATTTGTTGCTTGATATAAGTATGTGTACTGTACATAAATTTATTTATATATAGTTTTATATACCATGCATACAGTGCAATATCTAATTTTAAGCAATGCATAAAATTTCAGAGTGCCTTTTTGTGGAAAGGTTCTAAACAACATAATTTTAATGAAAATTATATGTGAATGTATTATGTACATGTGTGTATACACAGAGGAAATTAGCAAAACTGAAGTGATATTGCATAGTATTGTTTCTTCTTGTCATTCAACAATACATGTTATAGAATGATAATTTATTTCAATCTTTATTTGCATCATTTCAATTACCATACAGCATCCCATAGTGTGTAGTTACCCTATGCTCTATTGTCAGAATCACAGGATGTTTTGAAAACCCTATTGTTATATGAAAGACAGTAAAGGCTGTGGGAGCTGGCAGCGCCTCACTTCTCCCAGAAATAGAGTTTGAACTAAATAGCAATTGCTGAATTCTCAAACCAAGCCAATTAATCAATAATTAAACTATAAATTGGCTGTTCCCTGACCAGGTATGAATGCTGATTCAAACAGTCAGAATCAGCAAAGATCATTCTACTCATGAGTGCTGTGTGACTTGTGCTGGGATGAGATGGAAATGGGTGCTCATCCCAGATAGTGTACCAATGATGGACCTAAGAAATGATTCGCTCAAGTCTAGCTCCGTCAACTGTGACTTCATTTGAATGTACTTATGGAAGCATGCTTGAGGGGTTTCTTACAGGGTCACTTCATAAAAGCTGCATCTCTGAAGGTCCCTACACAACTTGGAGTCAGTGCCGGAGAACAATCTCCTCTTCCCCCAGCAACAACTTTGTGGATTTTATAACTTTTATGAGCTTTCCAAGCCTTATAACTTCATCTTCCTGAGTCCTGAGCCTCTTCACACACCCACAAACCCTCACCCCACTAAGGATAGTTTCAATTCACAGGAAACAGCTGCACAATACGATAGGAAAGCACTACTCCAGGTCTAGCACCTGCAGAAACATTCAGAGGATCTCAAGACAACTACAGGTAGAACATGAAAAAGCAATGCCTTTTCCATGAACAATAAATTGCTATCAGGCCTGGGAAATTGGCTCAGTAGGTAAAAGTTCTTGCTGTGCAAGTCTGAGCATCCAAGTTTCAACCCCCTACAGAAAGCCAAGCATGGCCACGTGTGCCTGTAATTCCTGGAGGTGGGTCTCAAGAGCTCACTTGCCAGACAGTATACCCTAAATGGTGAAAGCTGGGTTAAGTGAAAGACCTTGTCTCAAGGCAATAAGGTGGAAAGCCCTAGAGGCAGATACCCCCAATCCTGCTCAGTCCAGCCATGTGTGCCATACCAGTGGGTGAGCCTGCATACTCATGTTCCTCATGCATATAACACATACCCATACACACAAACACAACACAAAATACACACACACACACACACACACACACACACACACACACACACACACGGGAGGGGACTTGTTTAGAGCTGTTTTAAAATTCATTCATTGAATAAATATTGAGACTATGCATTCATCAGGGATGCTACTGTAAACAGAATAGAGAAACCTTCTACCCTTAAGAGGCTTATATTTTGGCATGAAAACAAATATGGAGTAAACAAATATTAAAGTTTAAGTAGTGAAGAGAAACATGGAGGAAATATCAAAAGGTAAAGGAATGAGAAATGGCTAGGCAGATTGACTTCAATTCCACAGGAAGGTCTGGGAATGTCTTTGCTTTGAAGGCACCCTTTTTTTGGATAAGGAAAGGAGCCTCATGAAGAAGTAGGAGATCGTGATTCTGGGCAGAATGGCGGTCAACTTGGTGCATAAGAGGGAGCAAGTCCAGGCAGCTTGGCTAAGTGGACTGAACAGGGTGATTCACAGTTGAGAAGGGTCCATTGCTCTGATAAAATATGTTGACTAAGACGACTTATAGAAGAAGGCATTTACTTTGGGGCTCACAGTTCCAAGGAGTTGGAGTTCATGACCATCATGACAGAGGAACATGGCAGGCAGGCATGGTATTGGAGCAGGTGACTGAGCTCACATCTCAACCCACAAGCACAAGACAAAAAGAGTTCATTGGGATTTGCATGGACTTTTGAGACCTCAAAGCTGGCTCCTAGTGAGATATCTCCTCCAACAAGGCCACACTTCCTAATCCTTCCCAAACAGTTTCACCAACTGGAGACCAAACATTCAAATATTTGAGTCTATGGAGGCATTCTCCTTCAAACCCCAATGGTAAGCTTGGGTAAGGACTTCCCTTGCTCTTGGTTTCAAAGTAACCCATGGGAGAGTATTAAGCCAAGATAACTAAACATATTTATGTTTTGAAAAATAATCCACCCATGTGTGGAAAATTTATTAGAAGGACATAGGAACAGAAATAGGAATGTCAGCTAGAAAAATTAATTTCACGTCACAGTCAGATATAACAATGTGGATTTGGCATTTGTCTTAGTTAGGGTTTCTATTGCTTTGAAGATACACTATGACCACAGTAACTCTTATAAAGGAAAACATTTAATTGGAGCTGGCTTACAGTTTCACAGGTTTAGTCCATTATCATCATGTCAGGAAGCATGGCAGCATGCAGGCAGATATGGTGCTGGAGAAGGAGGTGAGAAGATGAGACCCACCTTCAAGAGTTACAGGCACATGCAGCCATGCCTGGCTTTTTATAGTTTCTGGGGGTTGGAACTTGGGTTCTCAAACTTGCACAGTAAGAACTTTTACCTACTGAGCCGTCTGCCCAGGCCTGATAGCGATTTACTGTTCATGAAAAAGGCATTGCTATTCATCTGGATCAGCAGGCAGCAGGAAGTAAATGTTACACTAGCCCTGGCTTGAGCATTTAAGACCTCAAAGCCCTGCCCCTAGTGACACACTTCCTCCAACAAAGCCACACCTATTCCAACAAGGCCACACCTTGTAATAGTGCCACTGCCTATAAGCCTATGGGGGCCATTTTCTTTCAAAAAGCCACATTCCACTCCCTGACCCCCAAAAGCTTGTAGCCATATCATACCATAATGCAGAAATGTATTAAGTCCAACTTTAAAAGTCCCCATAGTCTACAACAGTCTCAAATTTGTATAGAAGCCCAAAGTCTCGTCTGAGATTTATGCAATCTTTTAACTATAACTCCTGTAAAAATCAAAATGAAAAAAACAATCACATACTTCCAACATATAATGGCATAGGATATACGTTACAATTCCAAAAGGGAGCATAGTGAGGAAATACTGTACCAAAGCAAGACCAAAAAACCAACTGGGAAAACGCCAAACTCTACATCTCTATTTCTAATGTCAAAATGCTTTTCAGATCTCCAACTCCTTTCAGCTTTGTTGACTGTAACACACTTCTTTCTCTTGGGCTGGTTTCACTCCCTGTTAACAGCTCTCCTCTGTAAGTATCCCATGGCTCTGGCATCTTTTGGGGTCTCCAAGGCAATCCAGGCTTCACCTCCACAGCTTCACACAATGGCCTCTCTAGGTCACCGCTCTCTTTATTCCATTTGACATCAGAATTTTCTTTAATTTGCTTTTCTCCCTGAACACAGGATTTAGCTCCATTCCATTTCCTGGTGGCCCCTTTCTCCTTGAACTGTATGTTTTATATTTTTGCTTGCTTCTTTTCATAAGAGTGAACACTAATGACCACATGACATAGTCAATACTAACCTGTTTTGAACAATGAAGTTAACTGCAGGAGAAGGGATGGACAATGTTTTGTTGTGTTACAGTGAAATAAAGACAGAGGCAAATTTTTCTGCTAGCATTTCTGGATTGTAGCTTTACCTGGCTTCAATTATTTTAAGTATGCTAACATGTGTAAACACAAACAGTGCTCTTTTCTTTTAACTCCTGGAAAGAACAAAATTAAAATAGCTTCAGCCAAGACTTGATGTATTAATATGTGCTTAATGTTATAGGAAGAAATCAATAATTCTAGCCTACAAGCATGCACATTAAACATCATTTGATTTAAGGACATGAACAAAAGATATACAAGAGCCTGCAAGAAGAAATGTAAATGGCAAATAAGCAAAATAGCAAAACTTCAAAAATTAGTATTTTACTTCCCCAGTGGTTATATACCTGCTACTGAAAAGATGCTTGAAATACTGACACATTTGAAATACTGTGACTCAGAATAGCTATTTTAGAAAGTTACGTTGAAAGGTCGTTTTGTATAAAGTTCATGTTTTATCTTTGACAATTCTACTTGCTAAACAACAACAACAACAACAAAAATCAATAGAACTAATTCAAAATGTTTCAAGATGTTCACTGCAGAATCATTTATAGTTACAAAGTAATAATGTCACATGTCCTAAAACAGGGATCATTGTAGTGTGATCCTGTAAAAGAGGAATGACAGTTTTAATAGCTGTAATTCAACAATTCCATGTAATTATTAGATATTCTCCTCACAAAGTTTATACAGCCATGTGAAAAGGATATTCATAGAGATAAATGAAAAAAAAAAAGCTTAACATTGTGTGTAAACTGAGATTACATCCAATAAAAATAGAAACTACTATGAAATGAACCATGCTTCTAGCATGATTCTTTAAAGTCCGGTAACCAGGTAGCTAATATTTACTGGGCACTTACTATGTAACAGACCTTACTCTGAGAGCTTTGGATACTTAATCTGGCATAATCCTCAAGCAGGCTTATTAAATAGATAGTATTGCATAAGTGAGGAAAATGGATTGAAAATAGGCTTATGACATTTTTCAAGGTCACATGGCTTCAGAAAAGCACAGAGAGAAATCAAACTCAGGTAACCAGTCTCGTTATGGTAGATCCACAGGTTACGTGCCCTTTGCAGTCTGTCCTATGCATGCTTGTGGTGTGATTAAAATGCTGGGGATGGGGATTGATGTTTTGTTTTTTAAGAACTTTCAGGGCAAAAAAAAAAACAAAACCAAAACCAAACAAACAAATAAATAAACAAACAAAAACCCCATTCTGCTCCTACAAAGGACCTAAATTCAGTTACCACCACCCCTTGGGGCTGCTCACAACTACTGGTAGCTCCAACTCCAGAGAACTGGATGCCTCCTTGGAGAATGTGTTTTCACGTGCATGAAAACACTCAGGCATGCGTGCACACACGCATACCGCACACATACCGCACACACAATTAGAAACAAAAATCTTACAAAATAAAATCTTGAGAGCATTTTCTGTAACTATTTCTACAGGGAGAAAATTAAAGTATTGGAAAACAATTTTTTTAAACTTTTTAACTACATTTATTTTTTGTTAATTAAATGTATTTATTTTACATCCCGACCACAGGCTCCCCTCCTCCTCTCCTTCCATTCCTTCTCTCACCTCCCCCTTGCCCCTGACAATCCCCTTCTCCATGTCTGAAGGGCAGGCCTCCCATGGATATCAACAAAACATAGTATCAAGTAAGACTAAACACCTCTCCTTGTAGGAAGGCTGGGCAAGGCAACTGAGTATGGGGAATGGGTTCCCAAAACCCTGCCAAAGTGTTAGGGAACAGCCCTGCTCCCACTGTCAGGAGCCCTGTAAGTAGACCAAGCTACACAACTGTCACATATATGTAGAGGGCCTAGGTCAGTCCCAGGCAGGCTCCCTGGTTGTCAGTTCGGACTCTGTGAGCTCCTATGAGCCTAGGTTGGTTGATTTTGTGGGATTCTTGTGTTGTCCTTGATCCCCCTGGCTCCTATAATCCTTCCTCTCTCACTTCAGCAGGATTCCTTGAGCTCTGTCTAACGTTTGGCTGTGGGTCTCTGCATCTGTTTCTGTCAGTTACTGGATGAAGCCTCTCTGATGACAACTGGGGTGGGCACCCAATTCTTCTGGGTCCTGGTGCTCCCGGCAGTGTCAGGGGTGGGCTCACTCTTGTGGCATGGGTCTCAGGTTGAACTAGTCATTGGTTGGACACTCCCATAATCTCTGTGCCACCCTTACCTCAGCACATCTTATAGGCAGGACAGACTATAGGTTGGAGGTTATGTGGCTGGGTTTGTGTCCCAATCCCTACACTGAAAGTCTTCCCTGGTCACAGGAGATGGCCAGTTCAGGCTACAGATCCATGCTATTGCTAGTAGACTTAGCTAGGTACATCACTGTAGATCCCTGGGAGTTTTCCTTGCACCAGGTTTCCACCTGACCCTGAAAATGCTCCCCTTTTCCAGTCATCTCTTTTAGTATTATCCCCCTCCATCCACACCCCCAACCTGATCCCTCATGTTCCCATCCCCATCTGCCCCGAGTCTACCCATGAGATCTCTTCTATTTCCCCTTGGACCCTCTTTGTTATCTAGCCTCTCTGAGTCTGTGGATTGTAGTATGGTTATCCTTTACTTTACAGATATAAAATATCTGTAATATCTACTTATAAGTGAGTACATACCATGTTTCTCTTTCTGAGTCTGGGTTACCTCACTCAGGATGATTTTTTCTAGTTCCATCCATTCACCTTCAAGTTTCGTGATGTTATTGTTTTTAACAGCCGAGTAATACTCCATTGTGTATATGTACCACATTTTCTTTATCCATTCTTCAATTGAGTGACATTTAGGTTGTTTCAAGGTTCTGGCTATAATGAATAAAGCGGCTATGAACATGGTTGAGCAAGTGTCCTTGTGGTATGATTGAGCATCTTTTGGATATATGCCCAAGAGTGATACAGCTGGGTCTTGAGGTAGATCAATTCCCAGTTTTTAGAGAAACCGCCATATTAATTTCCAAAGTGTCTATACAAGTTTGCATTCCTAACAACAATGAAGGAATGAATGTTCTCATGCTGATAGAAAACATCTTAATGGTGCTTTGCAAAGTCCCATGATTTCTCTTTGAGAATGATTAAGTTAGAAAAGCACCTGGGAAAATGTGCATTAGCACTCCACTGTGAACAAAGCTTTCACACCGGGCTTCATCTGTAGGTCCACCAAGGGAGGTTAGTGCAGCTGGCTGTCAGGAACCATCAGCTCCATAGTGCCAGCCATGAAAAGACTATGGCTATGTGTTTTCATTTACCTGATGAAAACTCTCTGTGCATACTGCTGTGAGAACTCCCACTCTGGAGTAAGAACTACAGTGAAATTATAGTCAACCATGACTTTCCTGAGACAGAGGCTCAGATTATGAAAAGGTTACAATAGCCGGGGTTTCCCCTTTCATAAATAAACACCTTCTGGGAATTTCTAACAAGCTTTTTCCTAGATGACATAATGATCAGTTTTGCTTTCACTCAGGGTTCTGCCTGCACAAACACTCACTGCAGATATATTTAGGGCACAGTCATCAGATTCCCTTTCACAGTGTAGGAGCACAAGATTGGAATGACATTTGGGGGAGATCTCAGGTATCTACTCACCATTTCAAATGACTGCTCTCTAACGCATGCCTAACAACAAACTCTTTGTGTTTTTATTTTTGAATATGTTTTAGTTTTTAATATGAACATAGTTGAGCTGGTGTCCTTGTGGTATTAAATATTTCAAAAGTCTTTTCTACCACTTTTCAGCCATAAGGAGAGATCTAAAATAGGAGAAGGAAGCAGCAACTGCCCAAAGATGGCTTTGCATTTGAGATGCTTGACGTCCATGTATCTGACGATGAGACACTGTTTTTCCGGTTGAATAACTGCAACCGCTTGAACTTGGCTGGCTTGTCTCTTAGAGTTCATATCAGTGACTCAGAAAGTGTGTAATACCTTCGGCAAGTGGATAAAGGAAATCATCAGTTTAACACACTTCTGAACTACCAAGCAAATTCCCTTGCCACTGAAATTCCAGAAATGCCTTCTTCACAGCACCAGAAGTTGGTCTGCAAGGCTAACGGACAGAATGAAAGTGTCCCTGGCCAGTCAGGCCAGCCTTGTTTGGACTTCTCCACTTGGCAGGAGTCACTTCAACTATGGTGTGTTGCTTAGTGGGCAGATGAGGCGAAGGGCAGTCAAAACCTAGCAGGTTGCAGTTCCTAACACATAGAAATGATAATATTTGAGGAGATGAGAGTGTTAATTGCCCTGATTACTTTTGTTTTGTTGTTGTTTAACTAGTCACTGAAATGTTCATACATCCATATTCTATGTTTTAAGCATCTTCACATACAGTTCTTGGCCTCTTTCATCCATCCCCTTCCTGGATCATTTCTTCTTCATCTCACAGTACTCCTCCTACTTGGATGTTTGTCTGGTTTTTTACTCCGAACTTTAATTAAGCCTCCTTGCATAAGCATGAGGGGGTGAGGGGTTATTTACTGAACAATTTATCAGTGGCTAAATGTCACTGAGGAAAATGACAGCCCTTCTATGGCACCCATTATCTTCCCATAAAGCCTCTGTGAGGACTGGGGTCTCATAAGCCCCTCCCATATGCCTGATAAATGGCGGTGGGTCCAAGATTTTGCAATCTTGTTCACTGAATGTGGTGGCTGTGTCATGTCCATAAAACGCTGTTTTAAAGCATTCTTCTACCATCTTGGGCTCTTAATTCTTTCTACCACTTCTTCCATGATGTTCCCAAAGCCTGGGTGGAGGATTGATTTAGATGTCTCATGTAGGGTCAACCCCCCACACACACACATACACACAGTCACTTTTTCTCAGCACTCTGACCAGTGGTGAGACTCTGTGTTAACCACACCCAGTGCAAAGACAGGCTTCTCTGATGAAGGCTGAGAACTTACTTGATTTTCTTGAGACAAGGTCTCTATGTAACCCAGGTTGTTTTTTTTTTTTTTTTTTTTTTTATTTTTTTTTTTATTATGTATACAGTGAGTGTTCAGCCTGCAGCCAGAGGGCCGATCTCATTAGATGTTGTGAGCACCATGGTTACTGGATTGATCAGGACTTGAAGAACAGCAGTGCTCTACTCTGAGCCTCTCAGCCCAGGTTGGTTTTAAACACCAGGTCATCTTGCCTCGTGCTGAGATTACAGATGCCCACCCCTACAATGAGCCTACATGACCCGATTTAATCATTAAATATTGTATACACATATTTAGTTACACCATAACAAATATAAGCAGTATATGACAGCTAGGACATGTGTGAGAAACGAAAGCCTACTCTTGACCTATTTTTATAATGACACTTTGAATGCTCCTAATGGGATTTCTCCTACAAAGTACAAAACAATAAATTACATCAACTATCTTGAATGCTACACTGAGGGGGAAATTAGATACAATTTATGACAGGTTAAATTTAATATGTATAAAGTGCTATTGCTGTGCTGAACAGAAAATTTACATATAAAACACATGACATCATATATTACTTGATACATAAGCTAGACACCTGAAAGTTAACACTTTCTTCTAGAAAGCCTAGTGTCTTACATTTACAGTTTTTTAAAGTTCTATTTGAGAAGGGCATAGAGAAAACTTCCCCAAAGACAAAGGACATTTTTCATAAGATATCATTCAACATAAAATCTGAAATAGCTAATCTGAACAGAGATTTATGAACAATATCCAAGACCTTCGTTTTCAAGGATTAAAGCCAGTGTGTTTGGCTTTCCTTGGCATGACCATGGGAGATGTGGCAGCAAGCATCTGCTGCTTTACAGGGGAATGGAGACATGCTTCTCAAAGTCTATGGGAGAGGGGCTGGGGCTTATTTCAATGTCAGATAGAAGCTTAGAATATATTCTCACCTAGTTGGTTCTATCCAGATGCTAGAAACTAGAATTATTTGCGGACTAGGGACATTCTCAGAGAAAATTTTAGGAAAAAACAACATTCATTTTATTATTATTATTATTATTATTATTATTATTATTATTTATTATCAGTGGAATTCATTCACAGGTCAGAATTAGTTGGTGCCTGTGTGTGAACTCTGATTCTACTTCTCTTCTGGTCTTCTGCTTTGATTACAATAATCTGTTTGTACTCTGATCTCCTTCACTAGGATCCTTGAGGACAAAATATGTCACTCATTGATAGAAGCCTGCAGCTTGGAGGCCATAGAACTTAATGCTCAACCTTGGACAATTGTGAAAGCAAAAGGAGAATTTCAGATCCCTTCATTCATTTGTATAAACATGTGTGTGACTGCATGATTTTATGTACACTTGATGCATACAGTAGCTGTGGAGACCAGAAGAGGATGGTGGATTCCCTGGAACTGGAGTTACACTGATAAGGGTCCTTTAAACTCAGCCCAGGGACAATGCAAGAGCAATAAGTGCTCTAAGCTGATAAGCCATCTCCCCAGACCCCAAAGGAGGATTTAATCAATACTCAAGAACAGTAGTTATGAACCTGGACTGGCTTTAGTGACTCAGCCATGTTTTCATCTTGCCTACAGCCTTGAATACAAGGCATGGTGCTGCATAGAACTGTAACCTCTGGGTCTAGACACATTTAGTTCAAATGTGATTCTCACGCCAGCCACCCACCTAGTCTTCAGCTGCTGATTTTCTCCATGCTGCTGTTTCCTCATCTGAACACTTGGTACAATTTTGATATTAGTTCTTCGAGAACCTTTCTCAGAGATTAGTTGGCTTAACTCAAGGGGCTAGGGTCCTGGAAACTCAATGGCTGTCAGAGCCACTCTGAGCCAGTGATTCCAAGTTTGTTGACTTAGGCTCAAAAAGAATAAGAAAACATGGACAAGGAAACACATTCATGGAGTAAGTAGGGCAGACACAGATGTATTAAGGAAAAGTGAGAGAAAAAATAAAACTCCACAGAGTGGGAAGGGCTCCAGGTTAGGAAGACCCTTCCCAGTGGTCTTTGATGCATTTTATGACAGTAATCAGATGGAGACTGAGTTCATCTCTATTGTGATTGGCATTTTTCAGCTGAGGTAGTAAGGAGACAGCTCATCCCATGTATGTCCCTCAACTTAACCAATTCCTCCATTTCAGGGAGGAGATCGCATGTTCTACCTGACTAGTTCATAACATATCCCAGGCCCATCCCTCACTGCCTAAGAGAAGGTAACTCTTATTCCAATAGTCTTACCTATTTCAAACTGATAAAACAACTCAGTGAGATAATTTATAAGAAATGCTACATGTCATGCTGTTCTATGTTCAATACTTTTCTCTGGACTATGACCAAAACTACCTGACATGAAACAACCTTAGGTAAGATTTCCTTTGGATCGTGGTTTTTACAACCCATGGAGGCGGGGAAGGCGAGTTGATGGTAGCATTGTGTGTGCAGTCAAGAAGTAAAAGAATGATGAAAGCTGGTGCTCAGCTTCTGCCTTTTGTTCTTTCCGTTCAGCCTATGACCCCAGCTGTGGAGTGGGGTGGGACCATTGGCATTCAGAGTGGGTTGACCCTCCTCAGTTGAGCCTCTCTGGAAATACCCTCATAAACACACCTAAAGGTGTATGTCCCAGATGATTCAAAATCCAGCCATGTTGAAAAAGAATTATGAACATCACTTATAGCAAGTGTTTGGGGTCAGAGGGCTGAATCCTTCAATTAAATCAAATCTCTTGTTTTTCTTCCAAATATCTGGTTTTCTTTCAACTTTTACTTTCTCTCCTTAGTGATCTTCATGTGGCTTTACTACTTTTTGTAGGCAGACTTTTCTTTCCCACCCATCAGTTTCCAAACAACTACATGGAATCTTAATTATAAATGCTCAGCCCATAGCTCACACTTGTTACTAGCTAACTTACATTTTCAATTAACCCATATTTTCATCTACTTTGCCACGTAGCTTGGTACCTTTTCTCAGTACGGCATGTCCATCTTGCTTCTCTGCTTCTGCTCACTACTCCTCTGACTCCATCCCCCTTCTTCCCTTCTTCTGTTTGGCTCTCCCCTAGCCATATCCTATCCAGCTCTTGGCAGTCAGCTTCTTTATTAAACTAATCACAGTGACATACGTTCACAGAATATAAAGGAATATTTCACAACTTTCATCTGGAACTGATTTAGGAATTTGTGGGTTTGTCTCTCTGTTTTGCATTGTTATAGTGACAGAGAGGATTTTTAATTTATTCACTCCATGAGCACCTGCAGAAGACTGCTTGTATGCTCAAGGCTATAACAAAGCTGTATGCCAAGAAACATTTCACACTATAGGCCTTCCTATACCTCTATCTTTCTGATCTTTCCCACGTCTCCTCTGAGTAATTCCTTTTGAAGTCTTCATTTCCAGTGTATGCTAGGTTGGCATTTATAAATCTTTGACTTCCTTGAGTATGATTCCTCATAGCAGTGTTGGCACAGTTCCCATGAAGTTGGTTTGCTGACTTAATAGGCCATGAACTGATCTATGTAATCTGCACCCACAGATATGAACAGCTGAACTAACTATATAGGTGGTTCTCCAGTCACAGCCTGCTCTTCTTCAGTCTCATCATCTTGCTCTCTCTGAGGATGAGTGAAAAGCTTGTTGGTACGAATTGGTTTGGTCCACTTTCCCAAGCTCCACAGGGTTCCTAGTTCCTCCTGCGGTTGCCTACTACCAATAAATTCTAGTTATAGTACATGCAGGTACCATTGAGTCTTCAATTTATGGGCAAGTTAAAAATAAATAAAATGAAGGGGCCCACCCACCTCCTCACGGCTAGATGATGACGGCGAAAAGGGAGAGATGGAAAAGTGGAGTAGTGCATTCGCTGTGGAGAAAGGTGGAACTGGATACTCAATAGTGTTGAGGACCAAGTTGGCATAAGTGGCCTATGCTGCCATGTGAGCCCATGGTGATATCCTGATCTGTGCTGCTGTGAAGGGCCTGTCTGCTGGGCCAAGGTCCTCCTGCAGCTGGGATCTCTGTTGATGTCAGTGGCCCATGTTACCACTGATGGCCATGTAGATGTCCATGGTCTGGGCTGGCGCCTGAAGCCATGTTGATATCTATGGGGCACACTGCCACTGGGGGCCATATTGATCTGAGGGTCCTCTGCTGCCACCAGAGGCCATGGTGATATCTAGATCTGTGCTGCCACCAAGGGCCATGTCTGGATCTGTGGTCCTGCTACAGCTGGGGTCTGTGTTGATGTCCATGGCTCATGCTGCCAATGAGAGCCATGTGGATGTTCATGGTCTAGGTGGATGCCTGAAGCCATGCTGATGTCCAGATCTATGCTGCCATGTCTGGGTCCATGATCCTACCATAGTCGGTCTGTGTAGATGTTGGTGGCACATGTTACCATCAAAGGCTTTATGGATGTCCATGATCTGGGCCGCCACCTGAAGCCATGTTGATATCCAAGGGCCGTGCTGCCCTCGGGGCCATATTGATGTGAGTGACCAGCATGGCCACACAAGGCCATGGTGATGTCCGGATCCATGCTGCTGCCAAAGGCCACGTCCGCCTGTGCTGGCACTAGAGAACATGTGAAAGTCCATGATCCATGCTCCTGCTGACCGTGAAAATCAGGGAAGCTACTTTTGCAATGATATGGATGATTGCAGGTGCACAGTTGAGAGAGAGGGACATGGAAGGCTTCTGTGACAACCCCTATCTCCCCCCTGCAAAAGGAAAAGTAATGGCCTAGACAGAAAGCCTTCGAGAAGCTGCTAAAGTACAGCTCTCCACAGTTGATAGCTTCTGGTGGGGATGTGGGAGGGTCACAACTCAGTTCTGTTTGAAGGGCACGCCACTGAGAGCTTGACCATACTCCAGTGAGTATATGGATAACACAGATAGGACTTTTTCTTAAATTTCCACTTTTGTTTTTTTTTTTGGGGGGGACAAGGGTAGGGGACAGACATGGAAGGACTGGGAAATGAGTGTGATGGGGATGCATGATGTGAAATTCTCAAAGAATCAATAAAAACATATTAAAGAATGATGAAGGGCTGGAGAGACTGCTCAGTGGTTAAGATCACTTGCTGCTCTTGCAGAGGACCCAAGTTCAATTACCAGCATCCACATGATGCCTCACAACTATCCATAACTCTCCTTCCAGGGTTTCCAGTGCCCTCTTCTGGCCTCCAAGGACACCAGGCACACATGTGGTACACAGACATAAATGAGAACAATATATTCATTCACATATAATAAAATGAAGAATGTTTAGATGACCCACTTCTGCCAATGCATTGGGTAGGGGAATCAGTTTCACTAAAGGTGGGCTGATCCTTTGTGTTTCTCATCCCTCCAACAAGCCACAACGATGTTAAGCCATCAACAAGCCATGAAAATTTTATTTCTTTTTACTAGATTTTTGTGACCTAATATAGATATTCTATAGAATAAACACATGCCAGGGAATGCAGTGAGAGTGATGTTGATGTCAGCCCAGCCCACAAATTAACATGAAAACCTATTGCAAAATTATAGCTTGCCACTTTCAACAAGTGAGCTAAGAGAAATTTGAGCAGCTTTGAGTTTTCTGGGATTTTACAAATATTTTATTTAATAATCATGTGTTCACATGAAATGTTTTGATTAAATACACCTCCATTCCCTCCCCTCCAATCCCTTCCCTACTACTTTTCCCTCCAAACCTTGTGAGTTCTTTTTTTATTATTTAATACCCACTGAGTCCATTTAGTGTTGCCTTTAAATGTAGTTTAAAGAACTTGTACAAAGTACACATTTAAATTCATGCATTTCAACTTGCCTGATATAACAATCTAGTGATTGTATTGTTGTAATAACTTGTAATAACTTCTTAGACCATTTAGGATTCTAGCACTGAATGTTAGAATCTGAGAACAACGTTTAAAATTCAAAACTCAGAACAATGAATGGAGACAATAGAAAAGGGTGAAAATTGCTCTATAATTTTACAGTCTTTCTATTTGAGTCTAGACTTCAGATCAATGTGATGCCTCACATGCACATAGCTGCTTCATGGTTTGTGGGCCAGGCTGCAGGCTGCACAAGTGGTTCTCACACATGGGACCACAGGTCTCACTCTGCTTCTTGTATCATGGCTTCTTGTGCTCCAGTTTACATTGCAGTATGAGAGTGGGGATAAATAGTCTTTCCTAGAGAAGAGCACACCAATTGGTTATCTAATACCAATATCCAATACCTGAAAACATACATATGTGTCATTATACAGACTGATCAGATTGTACTTATGTACTTAGAAATACATTTGTGTGTGTGTGTGTGTGTGTGTGTGTGTGTGTGTGTGTGTGTGTATTCATGTAACAACAATTAATGGAAAAAGAGACCATGAATTTGCAATAAAGCAATTATGGCAGGATTTAGAAGAAGGAAAAGGAAAGGGGAAATGATACAATTATTTTTGATCTCCAAAAATAAGAGAAGTAATAAAGGAAAGCAAAAGACAGATTGTTGGTTACTTGGGCTGAGTTAGAAAACCTTATTACTTTCCATTAAATCCTGGAGCAGATATTAATTATGTCCATTTTTTTTTTCAGATAAATCTAATAAGGCTTTAGGATGTGTAGCTTTGGTAAAAACAGATTCAACAAGGAGTGCACATACTGTATAGTGAAAACTTGTCCAAATTCACACATCTAAGACAAGGACATTCCTCTCCATACCAAACTGGAATGACCATCGGCATGTCTGTCAGGATCTGCACCCCTGCTCCGAGTAAGCAACACTATCAATAGGCCTTTTGAAGAAGAACTGACAAAGATCTTGCACACAGAAGCTTCTCTGTGTGTGATTAGTGAATGTTAAATATAACTATCAAATTTGTTTCTCAGGGAGAGGCACCCTCTCCCTGACAACCTGTATCACACAGACAAGTCTACACCCAGATGTTAATATCATGCATCATTTGGGTTAAGCTCTGCTTAACAACAGTCTATAGGTTATTGTGAAGGTACATTTTACCTTGGTGCTAATGTGATTAACATTTAATCCAGCAGCCTTTGAGGGGAGCACATTCATCTTCATGATGCAGGCAAACTTCATGAAGTCAACTGAAGTGCTTAAAAGACTGGCAGCCACCAAAAAGAACAAGTTCTATCTCCAGACTCTTTAGACCTAAGGCTGCAGTATCAGCTCTTTTGTTGGCCTCTGAAATGCTGGCCTGGGATGGCTGGGATGGCTCAGTGGGTAAAGGCACTTGCTGTGCAAAGATGGCAACCTAAATTCAATCCCCAGAACCCATGTGAATGTAGAAGGAGAGAACCAATTCTACAAAGTTACGCTCTGACCTTCTGACCTACACATAAGTGCTATGGCATGTGAATACACACATACACACACACACAAATAATTAATAGTGATAATATAATTCATAATAATTTAACATAAATTAATTAGATACAAATCAATGAAATTCTGGCCTGCTCTGAAAATTTTAGATATATGCACATATATTTATATACACAAATGCCATGTGTTTGCACATGTATAGGTTCTATTGATTCTGATACACATTCTGTGTGTGTGTGTGTGTGTGTGTGCATCCTATTGTTCTCTTTTTCTTGAAAATCCTAATCCTAATATATCTAGCATAGTTCTCCCACTAAAAACCAACCAGTGTTGTTACAGAATGCCATATCCCCCCCGCCCCCGGAATCAACCAGTGTTCCAACCGAAGGCCATAGACTAAATACAGAATTAGTTCATCCCCTTCTCATCACTAACTTCCTGTCCCTCGCTCCTTTGACTAAAGAAAACGGGTGTGTGATGCTTCATGCTGGTCTGCGTCCTTCCACAGTCCGATCCAGGCACAGCTGCTTCTGCCCTGCCTCTGGTAATTCCCAGGAGCACTAATCACAGCTCAGGATGGAAGCCCTGAGGTATGTCTATACATCAGTCCAGTTTAAAATAATACCTCTCCTCTACAAAGTCATAAATTATCCCAAATGAGAAGTTACCTTTACTATTAAGAGGAAACTTTAGAAACAAATCTCATTCTACATGAAATATTTTACTACCTTTTAATAAATGTGTGTTGTACCAGCCCCTTCCTTATTAAATATATGAATTCCCTTTAATCCTTTTCCAGACATATCAATATCTGAATTTTAGTTCTTCATTATCAATTCCAGTGGAGCCATCTGTTGATGTTTAAAGGATTTGCCAAAGTAGAATGAGACTTCTTAAAGGGCTCACATCCATCTAAAGGTAATAAAACACACTTGGCTGAAACATGGATCACTCCTCCACAACAGTATCAGAGACTGCAATTTCCCAAGAGTAGAATCTATTGTCTAACAAAATTTAGCAGTAAAATGTAATGACCCTCAGTTGCCCTTACATATAAACAGTCGTAACTTATCATGAAGCTTTCATTAAAGGATTAAAACTATTTATTATGTCTTCCTTCAATTTATCCTCCAGACAAAACTATAAATCAGAAGACTATAGAATCTACTAGCTAAAGAACATCCATTTTCTGCATACCCTGTGGAATAAAAGCAGAGCTCCTTAGAGACATGTGGAAAGATCAGAGATGCCAGCATGTGTAGGACTCAAGGTAACATAGACGGCTAAATGAGTTGAGGTTAATCTGGGGCCAGAGGACATTGAGTGTCATCCATGGAAACTGTTCTAGATTACAGAATGAAAGCATAGACAGTCTAACTTCCCTGGAAATCCTAAAATTTCAGGGTTTCTTACTTAAAAAATACCACATTTCAAATGCTGACATTTCTTTTTTGAATGGGGGATGTTGCATGCATGTGGGTGTGCGTATTTGCATGTGTGTGAGCATGTTTGTGTGCTGATGTGTATTTACTTTAGTACAGACATGTAGAAGTTGATGTCTCACATCTTTTTCCGTCATTTTCCACCTCATATACTGAAGCAGGGTCTCTAGTTGAACTCAGAGCTCACTGACCATCTCGTCTAGCTGGCCAGTTTCGCCCCAGGGATCTGCTGCCTCTGCCTCGGAATGACAGGTGGCTACCCCATCTGCTCAGCATTCACATGGGCTCTGGTAATCTGGTAATCCGAACTCCTGTCCTCAAGCTTGCCTGGCACAGGCTTTATCCAGAGTCATCTCCCCAGCCCAACATTATTTTTAAAACAAAAAACACTGGATGAGCCAAAGAAAACTTATCTATTTCAAAAGTTCTGCCCAGGGCCCTCCCACAGCGCTGCACTCTGACCTCTGGCCACTTGTGGGACTTCATTTCTCACCACCCTCTAACATACAAAGTCCATGCTCAGATCACACTCCAACAATGGCGATTCTGCAACTCTAACGCGCTGCTTCACACTTGGGTGTCTCCAGTTTATGTCCTCTAGCCCGGCTTCAGTCAGTGTGTAAAAGCCCCCTCTTTGCCCCTTTCTTGTCTGTGAACATGTAGAAAGTTTCTCTCACCCCTAGCTGGGCTAAACGTACCATCCTTGCGCTCCTCAGCTGCAATCTCTAGAGCTCCGGCGTTCAACTATACATGATAGTTTGCTCTGACTTAGCTGACACATGCTAAAAGCCACAAAGCTCCCCAAAGTAGGGGAAGTGCTTAGTCATTCTCCATATTCACCTCTCTCTCTCTCTCTCTCCTTTTTTTTGTTTTTTTTTTTTTTTTTTTTTTTTTTTTTTTTTTTGTTTTTGTTTTTTTTTTTTTTTTTTTTTTTTTTTTTTGGTTCTTTTTCAAGACAGGGTTTTTGTGTAGCCTTGGCTGTCCTGGAACTCACTCTGTAGACCAGGCTGGCCTTGAACTCAGAAATCTACCTGCCTCTACTTCCCAAGCCATGTGCCACCACAGCCAGGTCATATTCACAACTTTCTATGCAACTCCTGCTACCGAAACACAGTCATCACCACCACCACCACCACCACCACGACAGGTACTTATCAGGATCTGTATCTCACACTAGCTCTGTAGACTCACCCTAGTTTCACAGATGAAGAAACAAATGGTCAATGTGATGAGCTTCAACAGCACACAGACAGCACCAGAGACCATGGTTCTAGGCCAGGCTTCTGCATCGTACTTCCCCCGACATGGAACAGTCAATCAATTGAATCCAAAGCTCACTCCCTAGAACCCGGCCATTCTTCAACATTGCTAGTCCCTTTCCTGTGTCTTTCCGTTGGTAATCAAATATAAACCTCGGCAACAGTCTTTCCAGGAGTGATTTTATGAAAATAGAGTTCAAAGACTAACCCAGCTAGCCTTCCCGAATGCACACTCACTGACTCAGTGAAAACAAGCCTGAGAGGCCTGACCCTCTGGTAATCCCCCTAGGCGGTTTCTTTTGGTGCAAAGAGCAGTTTAACCAAATACGACCTCCTGTTTTTTCTAGTGCTTTGTCATTGCAGCGAGATCCAAGTTGGGCTTCCCAGGAGAAATCAAACAGCAAAGGCTGGGAGGTTTGTTTTTTGTTGTTGTTGGTTTTTTTTTTTTTTTTTGGTCATACATAAAAATGCACCAGAATGCCTTTTATTCCCATTCAAGCAGGTATTCCTTATCTACATGACTAAGGAAGAGTGGATCTAAAGAGAAGCTCAGTGCAGGTCTGGCCTCTGCTCCTGCACCCGGATAGAAGTTTCACAGGCATGTTTGAAGTTTCAGGTCAAGGGCGGTCACTCCCAGAAACCAGTGTGTCTGCATTTTCTTTTATGTTACAAGGGCTGGGACTTCAGACACTGTTCCTCATTTTATCTGATTACAAATATCCAACTAAAGTTGTTAAATGTTTAGAAAAGGTGAAGGCCTGAGAATACATGAGGTCCTCTGTTGACAGTTGAATAATTTAGTGGGGGACGGCAGAGAAGTCAGTCCACACCATCAATCACCAATGCAAGAGCATTGTGTCCGTGTGCATTGTCATTCTCTGGCTGACATCTGTGAACTAGCCAGTCACAGTCTGATAAAGGAATGTTCGAAGCGTTTATTGTTGAACATACACGACTCCTATCAATCACAGTCCACCTTTTGTAAGGATTAGACTTGACTTCTGATATCTTTGTTGTCACTTGCTTCAAAATGAATCATGTACTGTGGTTAAAATTCTACATCCCTTTGTCTTGCACTTGCAACATAAAAGGTTTAATCTTCTGTTTCACTTCGATTTTACTTCTCTAGTTTTTAAGTAGGGTTTCATTCCCTAGACATGTTTTATTTCTCCCTCAATATCTGTTTTTATGTTCCTGACTCGGGAGCGGTGCTGCCACCTGCTGATCATCGGGATGTAACGCCTTATAAACTTCGGTCAGGCTCCGTGAAGAACCATGGGACTGGAGCTGTACTCTACAACTAACTGAATGAAGTACAACAAAATAAATTTACCGCTGTAGAACCAGCCTTTAGGTTAAACACTTTTCACACGCTTTTAGGCTATCTTCCTTTCTTTTTCACACAGGAAGCCAATATTACTGAAGTGCAGGACTATGTTGAAAGCCCATTGAGTAGGGGAGGGAGAAAAAAAAAAAGCACACTTTACTGCCCCCTGCTGTTCAGGCTCAACATGTCACACTATTTTTGACTGACATGACGTAATTGCATATGTCTGGAGTTACAGTGTGATGTGTCAGTGAACCAGTACAGGGGTAGTAATCATATCATTGTGATTGGCAGGTCTACCACTCTGACGCTTGTCGTTTCCTTGTTAAGGACACATAAAATCCTCTCTAGAAGCTATTCTGAATTATTTGATTCATGATCCTATTGTGCTTGAGAACATCAGAAGCCTTTTCTCCTAAGCAACTGCACCAAAATAATCAGTGGGTGCTTTCATTTTTTCATTTGCTCAATTATTCATTCAGTGAGTGAATATAAATTCCGCTGAGTCTATGAACCATTCGAGACTACTGAATTTCTAAATTGTGATCAATGTGGGGAAAAGAGGAAGAATTTCAAGACAAGATTACATGGAGATAAGTTTCAAGAGTTCCTGGGGTGACCTATTCAGTGGCTGAAGCAATGTCTGGAGACAGGAAAAGAGGACAGGAAGAAATCAGATGGGGAGAAGAAAGGGAGGGCATGACAGGGAAGAGGAGGGCAAGGGAGAGGGAAGGCCAGGACCCATGAAGTGAGAGAAAGGAGGGATGGGGAAGACATGATGCAGCCAGTCCTGGAGAGCCCTGCTTGATGCTTCCTCTTAAGTGCATTAAATGCACGAAACTCTTAAAATAAGGGCTAGACAGGGGTAATGCGAGCAAGATCTGCCTAATATTTTAGCCTAATTATGGCTATTGCTGTCAGATGGTCTAGAATAAACTCTTGCATCTGGTCAAGATGTCTGGTAAGGCCTGGGAAACTTTTAGCAGCATCCCTTGTCTCTGTTTTTCATGTGTTGCCTAGAGACCAAGTTACTACTCAGTTTGTGGTTTGGTGGGAAGAGGATACTGTTAACTTTTCAGTTAAAGACACTTGATTTTTTTTTTTCATAATCACTGGTCCTGTGTGGGGAAAACTGTACAAACTACAAGCATGTACAAAGTAATTTCAACTTTAAAATTAAATATGTAACAAAAGCCAGAAAACATCCATCATGATTGCAAAATACTTTCAATAAAATGTGGGATCTAAAATACTTTTAATAATATATATTATATACTCTCAATTATATAATATATAAACACAGTGTTCACCAGAAGAAGGCACCAGATCTCATTACAGATGGCTGTGAGCTACCATGTGGTCACTGGGAACTGAACTCAGTTCCTTTGGAAGAACAGCCAGTGTTCTTAACCTCTGAGCCATCTCTCCAGCCTGTGGGTTATATATTTTACAAAAAACAAACAAAAAAAAAACAGAGAAAAAACAAAATTACTAGACTAAATTCAATCAAGAACATGTCATTCATACTGATATATATATATACATACATATACTGATATATGTGTGTATCATAAAATATACTAAGAACCATCAGACATTAGTGAAAGGAATTGAAGATGACATATATAAACAAAAGTTTTTTGTGTGTTCTTGGATTGAAAGAATTAATATCACAGGTATGTCCATTCTACTAAAAGTATTCTACTAATTCAGTGACATCCATATCAAAATCCCAATGACATTCTCCATAGAAAAAGATAATCTACAACTTTATATAATAGTAAATACAAGACCCCAAGTAGGCAAAACCAGTCTTAAATGAAAAGAAATAAAGCTGGAACATCACAGTACTAGGTATAATTTGTATGAATGTTATCACTACACACACACACACACACACACACACAGAGAGAGAGAGAGAGAGAGAGAGAGAGAGAGAAATTGAAACCCATAGCTACATTAACAAAACATTATTCTCTTCTATTTTTCCCAAGGACTATTTTGGTGTGTGTGGATATGATACACACACACCACACACACACACACACACACACACACACACACACACGCGCGCGTGTGTGTGTGTGTGTGTGTGTGTGTGTGTGTGTGTGTGTGTATGGGTGTTCACATTTGTGTGGTTATATGTTGGGAGGTTGTGTGTGTGTGTTCATGACAGCATGCACATATGGAAACAAGAGGTTGGGTGGTTTTTTTGATCTCTCTTCACCTGACATTTGGAAGCAGGGTCTCTCACTTGAGCCCAGAGCACAGATTCAGCTAGCTAGATTATTTGGGGGAGCCCAGCTCTCTGAGTGTAGGCAGTCACCACATCAGCTCGGTCATAGGTGGGCTCTGGAAATGTGAACTCTGGTCCTCAGGCTTGCATGGCCAGAAATTAGAAGACTGTAGTTTCTACACCATTGTTGCTTGTTTCTGAATTGGTACCAGGCTGTCTTTGTCTATGGTTTTGTACTCTATTTCTTTTTTTTTTAAAAGATTTATTTATTTATTATGTATACAGTGTTCTATTTGCATGTATCCCTGCTGGCCAGAAGAGGGAGCCAGATCTCACTACAGATGGTTGTGAGCCACCATATGGGTGCTGGGAATTGAACTCAGGACCTCTGGAAGAACCAGTGTTTTTAACTTCTGAGCCATCTCTCCAGGCCGGGTTTTGTACTCTATTTCAAACTCAGGTATGATAATGTCTTCAGCATTTTTCTTTCTGCTTAGGATTACCTTGGCTATTCTGGATCTTCTGATTTATATGATTTTTTTCAATTTCTCCAAAGAAAAGTTAGTGGAATTTTGATAGGACTTTATTGAATTTGTATACCAATTGGAGTAATGCATCTATTTTTACAGTATAGTCTATTAATCCATGAGCATAGCAGGTCTCAGTTTCTTGTTTTGGTGTTTTAAAGTTTTCATCATAGGGATCTTTTGCCCTCTTGGTTAGGCTTATTCTTAGGTATTTTATTTTTAAGCTATTATGAACAGAATTTTTGCTGTTTTTTTTTCCGCACCAAGTTCATTACTGTATATAGATGAACTGTTGACTTCTGTGTATCAATTTTTATCTTAAACCTTGGCCTGAAAGTATTTATCAAATCTGAGAGCTTTCTAGTATAGTCTTTAATGTTTATTAAGTATGGGCTCATCTTGTATGCAAATAGACACACAATGGTTTCTTCCTTTCTTTCTCTTTCTTGTCTTATTGCTACAGGTAAAACTTTGAGCATTATATGTTTTGCTGCCTGGGGTGGGGGGCAGCCTCCAGCAGTGCAAGTCTCAAAGGGAATCCACAGAGTCTGTGTGTACTAAGACCTTTTTTATCTGAGGGAGTAAAGGGAAAAGAAACACACATTCTCTTGCTGGTTTCCTTCAGACCTTTTCTTTATTCTTCTTTTGCACTCTCTATTCTTTATTTTCCTGGTGATTTCCTTCTGTCGTTCTTGATGTTTTCCTTCTAACTCTATCTTGTGTGTGTGTGTGTGTTTGTGTGCCTGTCCTGGATCTCGCTCTGTAGACCAGGCTGGCCTTGAACTCACAGAGATCCACCTGGCTCTGCCTCCCGAGTGCTGAGATTAAAGGTGTGCACCACCACTGCCTGGCTCAAATTGTTTTTCTTAATCATTAACCTAAGCCACAGTCTTTGTAGCTCCTCAATAGAAACTCATATGTTCTAGTTTGACACTTCATTTTATTTTTTATCATCAAAACTCTATTTAAACTAACATTATTATTATCAATTAGACAGTACAAATTAGGAAGAAATCATCTTTATAATCCACAGTTAAAAGTGCCCAGTAGAATAGGATGTTTCCATAAGATAAACACACTACATTACAGAAAATGGGGATCTCCCCATACCCATTTACACCACGCCAGATACCAGAGAAAGATAGCAGCAGCAAACATGTGAAGACACAGCAGAAGCAAATAACATCCTGGAGTCTGTGGCCTTGGGGCCTTGCCTATCTGAAATTCACCCATCAGGGTTTCACCTCCTGGTGGGCTGAGACCCTGAAGTCAACTGCCATCTGCTGCTCCCCTGACTTGGCTGCTGGCAATATACAAAAACAGTGGAAAATGACCACCCTTCCCTTATTGATTTTAGAGGAAATGCTCTCACTTGTTCACCATTTAGTATAATGTAACTTGTATGCAGACACTACTGTGTTGAGATATGTTTCTTCTATTCCTAGTTTCTTCCATGTTTTTGTGGGGAAGGTATTTTGAACTCTGTCAAAGGCCTTTTGAGCCGCTCTTGAAATAATCAGGTGACTTCTGTCCCATAAGCCTGTTTATACCATGCATTACATGTACTGAAGAGATCTGCTTCCGGCAGTCAAGGGCTACTTTTCCATGTGTCCTTCATCAGTGGAGCCTAAGCATCCAGCCAGATGCATCTCAGTTTATCAGTTTGGTCTCCTGCTCTCTTCAGCTGCCTCCCAAGGCTCTCTCTTTCCTTGAGGCCATGGCAGATTAAATTCAGGTTACTTGTCTTACAGAAGTTCTTCAAATCCATGCCCCTAGGGAAGGTTAGATTTATACAACTGATTCTTTCCCAAGGTGGTACCCAGCTCCCTGTGGTCTGAGTCCTACAGACTAAAAACGGGATTTGGGTTCACTGCTGACTATCTGCTAGAGGTATCATTGTCTTACCAAACACACAATTGACTTTGAAGCTGGTGTGGGCTGTGTGCTTGTCTTGAAGGTAGGATTTGTATTCTCTTTTTGCTAGTGCTCTCTGGCTAAGTTTTTGGTGAAGGCTTCTGATCCCCCTCCCAGATTGTGGAAGAACAGCATGGCTGGAATTGTGTTGCATTTGGCTTCTTTTCCATGAATCTATGGTCTTTTTCTCTTTTTTTCTGTACTTTTCAGGTATCCAATCAATACCAGGCAATTTTCTCTTTCTCCCACTGACAGTCTATTTTTTTTTAATTCTGGTTTAATTCTCATTTTCTTCTTTTTAAGGGTGTATAAAATGATGACATGATCACTCCATTGTATGGTTAAGGGAAGGTTTTTATTATAGATGTGTGTGTGTGTGTGTGTGTGTGTGAGAGAGAGAGAGAGAGAGAGAGAGAGAGAGAGAGAGAGAGAGAGAGAGAGAGAGAGAATAGTCAAGAGGCTTCTGGAGGAGTCCAGAGCAGAGAGAGAAAGAAGTAGACTGAAAATGACCAGCAGATTGTACCTGGCCAGGGCTCTCTGTGAGAGAGGGGAGAATAGCAGGGCTATAAGGAGAATGAGTAGCTATGGGGAGGGAAGCCCATGAGCTAGAAGAAGTTCAGGGTAGGGGAGGAGGCAAGAAGGGCTAGGTTGCTAGCATGGACTTTAAAATATGTAACAGGAACTCCTGATACTGAGGGAGCCTGAAGGCCAGCATGCATTTTGATATGCTAATAGGCATAACAGGTAAGTCATATATCCCTTCTGCCAGAGGTAATAAATAATTCCTTTTGGTAGATGGGAAATGGCTTCACAAGTTCCTGAGGAATGCTGGCTTTTATCTAACCACCAGAAATCCTCCTATGGTCCAAGGTGAGGTCAATTCTGGATATTTGGTCTGCCTTTTGGAATCTGGGGAATTGGGAGTTGTCTTTGGACCTGACAAAGAGAGGTACCTTCTAACCCTCCATCCTACCCAAAATTCTATTATTTGTGAGTTTTGGGGGGTAGGGGAGGTTGTTTGGATGTGTTTTTTTGTTTGTTTGTTTGGTTGGTTGGTTGGTTGGTTGGTTAGTTGGTTGCACTCTGCAACCTGGTATGGCCTGGAACTTACTATGTAGCCTTGGCTGGCTTTGATCTCCCAGCAGTCCTCCTACCTCAGCCTCCTGAAGGTAGTGATTTCACGTGGACATTTTCTACCACACTGCAATACTTAAGCATTAACAAATTCCACTACAACCCCAACCTTATCCCAGGTCACCCTTTCCACCTCCTTGCCTTTATTTAAGTTGCATCTGTCTTCTCTCTAAATAGCTCTCTTGAAGTGGATATTCTTGCTCTCCTGATTTACCATGGGACAGCATTCACCTGGTCCTCCTCTACTCATTGAAGGCCAGTTTGCCTCTATCACCTTTATAACTAATAGTATTAAGGAGAGCTCAGCCTGAATCAGGATGTATCTCTTGCCCTAAACTGAACCAATCACAGTAACCTAGGGATGCTGTGGCTGTGGACAGCACATACACAAAGATACTATCTTCCCTATCTGATTATGTAACTCAGAGGCCCACTTCCTGCATCTTGCTGTAACTTTTCAGTGCAGAACTGACTACTCATCTAAAACTTTGATCTCACTGGCTTCCCTCTGGGACCTCCTCTCCTTCTACCTTTCACATCAAACCCTAACCATACTGTTCTTAGATTTCTCTGAGTCCTTGTGTTCTTAGACCCTCCCTCCACTTTACGAATTACCCAACTTCCTCCTGG
Source organism: Peromyscus leucopus (assembly GCF_004664715.2). Taxonomy (NCBI): domain Eukaryota; kingdom Metazoa; phylum Chordata; class Mammalia; order Rodentia; family Cricetidae; genus Peromyscus; species Peromyscus leucopus. Next base: position 92,486,859 of record NC_051064.1, read on the forward strand.
GCTTATTGTTTTCCTGCAAGTCTAGAGTCCTGAGATTGATAACATGAATTTGTACTTCCCCCAACAGCAAACTCATGTCACTTTAGACTCATGGTCCCTAATCTGATATGCCATACAACCATGCCATGCATCTACCATTTTCCCCCCTTATTTTGTATCCCCTACCTCCTACTTAGTTTAGAAAATGGGGCCACCAGATCTCCATGAAGTTCTCCACAAGTGCTCTTGAATATTCTGGTATTTCTGTTCTTGCCTCCTTCCTTGTAGACTCGAGTCTCCGTCTGGATATGAGACAATGATCTCTGAAAGTGCTTCTGATCCCATTTTTCTGTGCTTCTCTGGGACCTCACCTCACTAGCCATACTTTCCTGTTGGTGTCATCCAATTTTTCCTCCACAGGTTTATTCTTTCCTGCATACAAATACATTTGAAACTCTCTGATCGTTGAAAGGGGAAAATTCCATCCCACTGACTCCCTGTCTTCTAGTCATGTCCCAATATCTTCTCCTTTTTCATTAGAACTATTTACAAGAGAGTCTGGGTGCATAAAGAAGTGTTTTAAAATATTTGGGCTGTACATGGAGAGGTAGCTCAGTGGTTAAGGGTACTTACTGCTCTTCTAAAGGACCCAGGTGTGGTTCCCTGCACTCACGTGGTAGCTAACAACTCCCCGTAACTCCAACCCCATGCAGGCAAAACACTCATACACATAAAAGTAAAAAGAATAAAGATGTTTGGGTTTAGTAGCCTTCCTATATACCAAAGACAAAAAGACTGAGAAAGAAATCAGGAAAACAGTATCTTTCACAATAGCCTTAAATAAATAAATACCTTGGAATAAGACTACCCAAGGAAGTTTAAAAAAATCTAAAATATAAAATTTAAAACACCAAAAAAAGATATTGAAGAAAACATCAGAAGATGGAGAGACCTCCTATGTCCATGGACTGGCAGGATTAATACAAAGATGATCATTCTACAGATTCAATGCAATCCTCATCAAATCCTAACACAACTCTTTTAAAAATTTTTATAACAATCATAAAATTCATGTGGAAGCACAAAAGAGCCCAGAGAGGCAAACAAGCCGGAACAATACAAACTCTGCTGGAGGCATCATCATACCTGATTTCAAATGATACCACAGAGGCAGAGCAGTAAAAACAGCATTAGATTGGCACAGAAAACAGACATGTTGATCAGTGGAACAGAAGTGAGGACCCAGATGTAAGACCACACACCTACAGCCACCTGATTTTTATATACAAAGATGCCAAAATCATGCAAGAAAAAAGATGGCATCTTTAACAAATGGTGTTAAGAAAACTGTATATCTACATGTTGAAAAATGAAGCTTGATCCTTCTTTCTTGGCCTTACACAGATCAATTCCATATGGATTAAAGATCTCAAGTTTCTAGAAGGAAGAGTAGGGGGTACAGGTCACAATATAGACTCAGGTGAGGACTTTCTGAATAGACTCCAGTTGACCCAGATAGAAGATCAACAATCAACAAGTGGAATTTCATGACATTAAAAAGCTTCTGTACTGCTAAGGAAACTGTTCAGGCAGCCTACATAACAGGGAAGAAAACAATTGTGGTGGTAATCTAATTGTACTGAAATATTATTTTGATTGTATGTTAATAAATAAAGTTGTCCGGGGGTCAGAGCTATTAGAACCATAGCAAGAGTGTGGCGGTGGTGGCACACGCCTTTAATCCCATAGATATCTGTGTGTTCAGGGATACAGCCAGCATTGGAGACATATGCCTTTAAGACCTAGGGGGCTGTACATTCAGACAGTGACGAGGCAGTCATGTGTTTGGGTTTACAACCAATGAGAAGGCAGAACAACATACTATAAAAAAAATGAACAGACAGGAAGTAGGTCTCTTTCACAAAGCTGGGACAGCAGGAGGAAGGGTGAGATTTTAGCTCTGAGCTCTGACCTCTCGGCTTTCTCTTTTACATTGTTTCTGTGTTTCTTATTTAATAAGACGGTTGGTTACATCAACAAACAATCTTTGCCAGCTATACATCTGACAGATGGCCAGTGTCAGGAATACACTAGGAACTCAAAAGCTAAACACCACGAAAACAAACACCATTAAACTCCATGGAACTGAACACAGAGTTTTCAAAAGAAAAAATATAAATGACTAGAAAAATTTTTTAAAGATGTCCTCACCCTTAACTATCAGGGAAATGCAAATAAAACTACTCTGAGATTTTTTTTTCTTACCCCAGTCAGAATAGCTAAAATTTTAAAAACAACAAAGAAAAATGTTAGTAAAAATTTAGGAAATAGGGAACCCTCATGCACTTTGGCAGGAGTGCAAATTGGTGCAGACAGGATGGAAATTAGTGTGGTGGTTCCTCAGAAAAACAGGCATAGATCTATCCTATGACCCAAATATACCACTCCTGGACATACAGCCAAAAGACTATTTCCTACTACAGAGACACACGCTCATCCAAGTTTGTAGCTGCTCTATTCACAATAGCTAGGATGTGGAAACAGCCTAGATTTCCATCACCTGAAGAATGGATAAGGAGGATATGATATACTTATACACATTTATATACAAAAATCTTATATTCGATGGATTTTTATTCAGCTGTAAAGAAAAAATGAAGTTAGGAAATTTTCAGGTAATGGATGGAGGTGGAAAACATTATTCTAAGTGATATAAGGCAGATATAGAAAGACAAACATCACATATTCTCCCTCAAGTGTGGATCTTATCATGCAATTGTGGTGGTATTGTATTCTCCAAAATATTGTGCACCCTAAAAAACTTATCTGGGGTCAGAGAACAGACAGCCACTAGATACAGAGGCTAGAAAATGGTGGCACTCACACCTTTAATCCTAGCACTCCAGAGGTAGAAATCCCTCTGGATCTCTGTGAGTTCAAGGCCACACTGGAAATGGCCAGGCATGGTGACTGGAGGACTCAGAGGCCTCCAGTCTGAGGAAACAAGACCAGCTGAGGATCCAGCAAGGTGAGGTAGCTGTGGCTTGTTCTGGTTCTCTGATCTTCCAGTTCACCACAATACCTGGCTCAGGTTTGATTTTATTAATAAGAACTTTTAAGATTCCTGCTACATGCAATCTTTAGATTTGTATGTTTAGATTGGAGTACTTGTAGAATCCAGGAAACCAGAATGAGATCATTGGTGGGGAGGGAAAAGAAGGATCTTAAGGGAGTGTGGAAAGATGGGCATAGGTGATAGAACTGGGGAAAGGAATACTGGGGAGGGATGTATGTTTAAGTGGAGAGAGGGATGAGAGGGTAGGGAAAAGAAGGGGGTGGAGAAAAATAACTAATATTTTTAAATGTTTGATGTTTGAAAAAGCCATGTGTAAGCCTAAATTAATATATTTGTTCACATAAAGAGTTTAATTATGGGCTGGAGAGATGGCTCAGTGGTTAAGGATACTGACTGTTCTTCCAGAAGTCCTGAGTTCAATTCCCAGCAACCACATGGTAGCTCACAACTATCTGTAATGAGATCTGGTGCCCTCTTCTGGCAGACAGAACACTGTATACATAATAAATAAATCTTCAAAAAAAATTAAAAAAAAAAAAAAGAGTTTAATTACAGTTACCCTCCACAGGGATTATGCTCATCCAAGAACCATAGGTTGCCAAACAAAAATCTCGATGCCAGGTATGGGATTCTTCCCCTTGAGTTGTTTCTCAGAGGTTCCCCCCAGAGGCCCCCCCCTCCAAAACAATATAAACTATTGCCACTGCTTTGGATTGCCCACCAGAACCTGATGGTAGGACCCTATTGCTGAAGACACCACACACATTGGTCATAGGACATGGAGAAATCAAGTTAATGATACTGATCAGGAAGCTTCCTCCCGACAGCTAGGTTTCATAGCACCAGGTTCCATGGAGGCTGTTGGGGGACAGGAGGTGGTCACCAACAGTCTTACCCAGCTGTGAACCCTGTGAAATGTAATAATGACCAATGACAAGATATGCCATGAGTGAAATGGTGGCACAATGTTAGGGTGATAACCAACTACTTTCTGGTAAAATTAAATGCCCACTCCACAGGAGGAAACACATTCATGAATCTGTCGATCTCACCAAGAACCCATGTTTGGGAAGCTCATGGGCCCCAGGAGAGAACCAATTACTTTCTGCTAAATGGGCATAGTATAATCAAACTGCTCTCTTAATTGTATCATTCTACCCATAGATTAGTGCCACCCTAAGACCTCATAAGGAGTTTCTTTGTGCAGTGGACAGTGGTTTACCATAGAAACTCACAACAGGTCCAAGTACAGAGGATGCATGTCAGCAGAGTGCTCAGCCACTAATGTGACATCTATATTAAATCCTCTCCTCAAGGCCCAGGAACTATCACAGAAGAAGGAAAGGAAGGATTATAACAGCCAGAGGTCAGCAAGGACCAGAGCAAAGCAATAGCTTCTGGACACGACAGGAACACTGCAATCATGAACTCATAGCAGCTGTGACTGTCTGCACAAGACCTGCATAAAATCAAGCCAGAAAAAAACATTCTAGCATGGGGTAGGGAGGGTTTTATGAGCCCCCACTGCTACCTGAGGATCTATGGATAGATCCTAATAGCTCCTGGAGAAAACAGAGTCAGTTTTCCTCAAGGGTGTGGTTTCTGGTAGAGTGACTACACCAGTGGATGGCCTCACACCCAGGATTATATGGGCAGCATAAATTGGAGTTGATAGCTAACTAATAAAACAGAGGGCATGGCGTTGTGGGATAGGGAGGTGGAAGTGAGTCTGGGAGGAGTTAGGGGGAGAAGGAAATATGATCAAAACACATTGTATGGAATCATCAAAGAATTAATAAAAAATATTTTGAAGATATTTAGATTTTTAAGTATGTTCATTTATTACTATTGGGAACAAACCAGAACTGTCCCAAAGTAGACTGATGGTCGCCCCATGATGATCCTAGCATAGAGATTCACTTGTAATTTGAACAGAATTTCCTCAGTCAACTCTTCTTGATCACTATCTGGTTGTATGGAGATTTGAGGCCAGGACACAGCACCCGTGGACTACATGAGGATTCCATCCATGTCACACATGGATGTACAGGGTCTTTCTAGAGTTTTACCAGCCAGAGAGCTCTATTTCAAGTACTTTCCAGTGACTTTGTCACTTATCTCCACTTCAAGACCTATGTTCTCTCTCCCTCTCTTGGCCTGATTTGAAGAGGAATAATTCACCATCATCACCATCTTGGATTCTTTCTAATGTTTCCACCTGGCCACACCTTCAAAGTCATTTTAGTGCTATCTCATTGGCATTAGCATTTTGGTTATCCTGTATTTGTTGTTTTTCTGGCTCCAAACGTTTTTGTTCATCCGAAGAATTAAAGCTCCTGTCTACAGAGAACAGAGCTGGACCAAGATGTAAGAATCTACTGACTTCCTGAACTCTCCAAGCGAGAAGCTCTGCCAGTGCCTGCAAATACCCGCTGTGCTCCCTGGCCCCTCCGCCATGCAGCCATGTCTCTAAATGTCTCCAGGCTCCACAGGGTATCCAGGCTTCCAAGATTACCCATATCCCTCAGGTTTACCATGTCTTCCACGGCCCCCATCTTTCCAGGATCCCCACTGCCCCCCAACACTCAGATGGCAGTGGCAGGAACACAATCAGAACAACAAGGAGCAGCACCAGCTCAAATAACAACTGAAGAAGTGTGAGTACCCAACCTATGATTTCCGCTGCCACTAGCTTTGGTGATATATTGTGTCCCCCAACATATTGCGTACCCTAATAAAGCTTACCTGAGGATCAGAGGAAAAAGCCAGCCACTATATTAAACATATTAGTCAGGCAGTGGTAGCACATGCCTTTAATCCCAGCATTCAGGAGGCAGAGACCATCTGTGAGTTCAAGGCCACACTGGGAACAGAGCGAGGCATGGTGACACATGCCTTTAATCCTAACACTAACCATAGAGGTCTGGAGGCCTGTACAGACAGACAGGAAGTGATGTAGCTGGGCAGAGAGAGAAACTGAGATGGTAGAACAGAAAGGCATATAGGCATGGGTATACAGGAAGTAGGTCTCTTTGGCTGAGGATTTTCAAGTGGTAAGAACGTGGCTGGCTTCTTCTGCTTTTCTGATCTCTCAGATTTTACCCCAATACCTGTCTCCGGGTTTTTTTTATTAATAAGACCGTTTAGCAATTTGTCTTACAACTAGTAGTTAGGATTAGCAAGAACAAGCTCCAGGTCCAGGGCTGGTCGAAGAATGCTAAGCACAGTCTCTCCAACATCTAGAACTGTCTGCCTGGGTTGTTCATCATGCGAGGTGAGGAAACTGTCAGTCACCCTTGCTGCCCTCAACGTATAGGGAGGCTTGCGTGTCCCACAGGCAGTGTCCCTGCTCAAGCCCTGCTAAATGCAGATCCCTGCATGGCCTGGCAAGCCAGCTTCAGCTTCTCCCACTCAGCCCCTCAAGCATCCTCCCAGCTTGGGAACCCACCTTCTTCAGTTTTGATCAGGCCTGGAAGAATCCAGGTGTGGTGTCCAGGAGGCGTGCTGTCTGGCCATGCCTCAGGCTGCATCTGTCACTCCTTATCACCAGGGAAGAGGTGCAGGCCCAGGTTAGCCTACAGCTACAACAGACCTAACCCTAACTGCCACTCCAGATGTTGCCCCAGCTCTCAACAAAGCTAGGGCTGCAAACGGCATCCCAGCCTTGTAAGGAACTCTGAGCTCAGCCGCAGCCCCAGACCAGCTCTGAGCTCAAGGCTTTTGAGCCCTTGTCTTCTTAAGTATATTGTTGACAATGTTTGGCTTCGTCCAGAATGGCTGTTTGCTAACAGAATTTGAGCTTTTTCACTAAATTTTCAGTAAGACCCTAATTCAACACATGTACTGTAAAAAGGTCCAGTAAGGATGGTGACCTGAGGGGCTGGAGAGATGGCTCAGTGGTTAAGAGCACTGGCTGGTCTTCCAGAAGACCCAGGTTCAATTCCCAGCACCCACATGGCAGCTCACAACTGTCTGTAAGTCCAGTGCCAGGGGATCTGACACCTTCACACCAATGCACATAGAATAAATTTAAGCTGGGCGGTGGTGGCGCACGCCTTTAATCCCAGCACTCGGGAGGCAGAGGCAGGTGGAGCTCTGTGAGTTTGAGGCCAGCCTGGTCTACAGAGCGAGATCCAGGAAAGGCACAAAGCTACACAGAGAAACCGTGTCTCGAAAAAACCAAAAAAAAAAAAAAAAAAAAAAGAACGGCGACCTGAAATCTTAGCACTTAGGAGATGGAGGCAGGAAGATCAGGAGTTCCAGACCATCTTCATCTATATAGTAATGAAGGCCAGCTTGTACTACCTTAGACTCCGTCTTAAAATGCCAAAAGTTAATTTTAAAAATAGTGAAATGCAATAGAAAAAATCAGTCACATGGAAATAGGAATCTGCAAGGACACACCCGTGTCATCAGAATTGTTATTTTGGCCCAGATAACTATGAGGCTGTGAGCTATTTCAGTTGGCACAACAGCTCTAACACCTCCAGAGGCAGAGGCTACATGCCAGCTGATCCATCCTGCACCTACACACTGGGCAGAGGCTAAGGTTTATAATTCAGCGGCAAAGCTGGCGTAGTTGACTGAGGAGACACATCTCACTTATTTTATGAACACGGCCTCCCAAGTATTTGATAGTCGTGGAATGGTTTGAGAATGTCAAACATGGCATGCAACGTAGTCGTGTTTAAAGAAGTACCTACTGTAGCTTCTCCCTGCAAGGGACTGTGAGACATTGAAAGACTACTGCTTCAGACTTGAGTTGACAGCCTCCACGACACCACCCAGTGCCTTGTTGGCTAGCAGCTGGAAGCTGTGGAGGCATTTATAAAATATTAAAACAAAATTATATAAGTCAGGGCTGGGGGAACACCTCGGTGGTAGGAGCACTTGATATGAAAGCATGAGGAAGGACACAGATTTGAATCCCCAACACACAGTTCATACATGTATGTACTTGTAATCCTCGCATTACTGGGTGGAGACAGGTAGATCCTGGGAGCTTGATGGCCAGCCATGCCAGCCTAGTCAAAACTGTCAGCTTCCAATACAGTGAAAGACCCTGAATCAGACAAAAAGGCAGGAAGTGATAGAGGATAACACCTAACATCCTCCTCTGGTCTTTGCATGTATGTGCTCAGGCACACTGGCATAGACACATGCATGCTCCATACACACACAACACATCAAAAGGATAAGTCACTGGCTATCTGAATAGTTTCATAAACAGAACTGTTGGCTGGGTGTGACAGCACACTCCTTTAATCCCAGCACTCAGGAGGCAGAGTCAAGTGGATCTCAGTGAGTTAGAGGTCACACTGATCTACATAATGTCTTCCAAGACAGCAGAGCTACATAATAGAGAGACTCTTTCTCAATAGAAAAAAAAAGGCATTGTTATTAGATGGCTTGGGTATTTACTTGTTTAGAATTGTCTTCATAAAAATAAGTTTATAGGTTAATGGGGGGGAATGCAACATGAACCAAAACAAGGTAGAACAGACATTAATTACTTTCCTAGATTTGTCCTTGGGATTTCTTGTCTCACAGTATTCCCTATAATAACCCAAAAGGGAAACCACTTACTATTTAAATTTTTGTCTTTCTTTTATTACCGACTTGCTAAGAAAAAAATAATACAAAAACTTGAAAATAGAACAAAGCTGTTATCACCAACCTTTTCACATCACCACACTGCAGCATGAGCCAACATGTCTTCCTAAGGGCTATCTAACTCATCCCCATACTCTGAGTAGCAGGAAGAAACTGCTCCATCTGCTTTCTACAGATCTTCAAGGTGACCAATGGATTAGTGACCAATGGATTATATTATCTTGAGTGGCTGGAAGAAATCAGAAGGAAAAAAGGATTTTGTCATGTGTGAAACTTGTGTTAGTGTCCACACATGCACCCACATGAGTACACAGCCACGGTCGTTCCTTCAGTTACTGCCTGCACCTTTAAGTTTCACAGGCTGCTCAATTTTTGCCCTTAAAACAGGTAAGGTTTGCCCATCCCTTCCCCAAGGGATAAAACTTGCTTGATTGTCTCTTATTGGTATAAGTTCAGCAGCTATGATTACTCTCTATTACTTTGCAGATTGTTGATGTCACAGGCTGGTGAGATAGTTCAGAGGGCAAGGAAGTGTGACAAGAAAGCCTAGTGACCTGAGTTCAATCCATGGAACCCACATACAAGCAGGAGAGAAACGCCTTCTTCAAAGTGTTCCCTGATCTACACACACACACACACACACACACACACACACACACACACACTAACAAATAATAAATAAAAATTGGTGTCCCACTTTTCTTCAGTGATAGATGTGAATGGTATTTGTTGAAAGGATTCCACAGGATATAGATTTATTGCCTTGTAAAAAATATTAACCCAATTTTGTATTTCACTCTTTCTTTATTTTAGCATTTTTCTGCTCATTTTTTCAGCTTATTATATTTCCTTCGTTCTGATTCTTTTATCATTCAAGCATATTTCTTACAAGGCTGGAGTGGATTTGTTAGAATATTTGTTAGAAAATTATGGTTTGGTTTCTCTTTTTTTTCCTTTTTCTTTTCTTTCTTTCTTTCTTTCTTTCTTTTTTCTTTTCCTTTTGAGATAATCTTACTATGTAGCCTTGGTTAGCCTGGAATTCACTATGTAATCAAGCTGGCCTTAAACTCAGAGATCTGCCTGCCACTGCTCCCAAATGCTGCCATTAAAGGCATGCATCACTATGCCTGGCTCAGAATATTGTTTCTAACTTCTAAAAATTCAGTTTGACATGGTCTTCTAGAATAGATTATTTGACCTAACAAGATAGCTCAGTGGATACAGGCCATTGTATGCAGAACTGATGACCAGGATTGGATCCCAGTTCCCACAGGTGTCAAGAAAAACTCATGACTCCTTCGAGTTATCTCTGACTTCCACACACACAGCCAGAACTTGCAGGCACCCATAATCACAAATGCATGTACACACACACACACACACACACACACACACACACACACAAACCTTTTTAAAATAAAATAAATTGTTTTATTTGGTAAAAATCTAATGGTTGCCAGTGTAGTGTCTACACCACTGTTGTGCCTTTTCTGTTATATACAATGAGGGAAGCCGTGAGTCCCCTTGGTGTGTAGACTGACTTTTCTTGAACCACACATCCCCCACACACAGAATAAATAGCACTTGACAACTTGTAAGGGGGTGCCTCACTTCTTAGAACAGTACAGAAAATGGTTTCAGTTTTGTCTAGAAGTACACATGTCTTCTCTGAAATGTATGTAAGCTCTGTCACTGAGAAAACCTGAGTGGGCTAGGAACAAGTCCATTGTCTTCACAGACATGCCCTGTTTAATAAATGCTCAACTGTGCCCTGCTCACGACAAAGGGAAAGCCTGAAGGTCAGTCTAGTCTACCTCAAGCTTCTCCTCTGTCTAGGGATCTTTATGTTTATAGGACCCAACTTGTCTACATAGAGCCTAGACCTGCTGCACAAATTTGTTAAGATCCCTGCTTGTTGAGACCTATTGAGTCTTCATGAAAAACTCTCCCCTTCTGATACCAATGGGAATTGAGAGTCCAATATGGCCAGCTTTGGTAAACATTAATGTAAACCTAGGAACTGTAGCCATGCGGTTGGGTTCTCCAGAAGGTAATGTATGATAACTGCTTTTTCAAGTATGTTTGAGAATGTGTCACCCAGACACCTTGGAGATTAAAGATAACCCTGAAGGTCACTGACCTCCATTTGTTAACAGTAGCATGCCAGCTAAGCCTTTTCATTTTTACAATCCTTTTCAAACTGGTGTAGTACCTACTTTTCAGGAATGGCTCTGTGCAACATTTATTGGCCTCCTGAAATTCATTTAGCACTCTTTGAAGATACCTTAAAATTTGTGAACCTGAATGTAGCCATTATGAGTCCATTAGTTCTGCTCCTTGTGAGCTGCCTGTTTTTTCTTTATGGTTCTTAGTTGTTCTTTTGAAGAGCTGCCAGCTTAAGTCGTGCTAGGATCAAGAAAAATGGGCCTTAGTAGTTCATGTTCCTGGAGTTATGTCCACACCAGTGGATGTTCACATGCTCCAGAAGAGAATTTGACATTGCTGCTGCCATTGTTGCTGTTATAGCAGTGGTGGCCAGAGCTGCTACTGTTTCTGGGCTTGCCATTTCATAATTGGTTACTACAGCTAGCACAGTGGAGACCCTGGCAGCAAAAGTAACTACCACAATTAGTTAATCTTTCATTCTATTGGGCATGATAAATTTAATTCAATAGTTATATAC